>NC_090450.1:108325201-108628231 GCF_031143425.1 Pleurodeles waltl
TGTCGTGTTCCTGTGGCGGTGCCTCCTGTCCACTGGCACCTGCGGAGGCAAAGGGCTGTTCATCGTCCAGGCTAGTGTCAGGGGCCCCTTGTTGTGCCACTGTGTCCCTCCTGGTGTTGACAAGGTCTAGCAGCACCCCTGCAATGGTGACCAGGGTGTTGTTAATGGACTTCAAGTCCTCCCTGATCCCAAGGTAGTATTCCTCCTGCAGCCGCTGGGTCTCCTGAAACTTGGCCAGTACTGTTGCCATCGTCTCCTGGGAATGATGGTAAGCTCCCATCATGTTGGAGAGGGCCTCGTGGAGAGTGGGTTCCCTGGGCCTGTCCTCCCCCTGTCGCACAGCAGTCCTCCCAGATTCCCTGTTGTCCTGTGCCTCTGTCTCCTGAACCGTGTGCCCACTGCCACTGCCCCCAGGTCCCTGATCATCCTGTGTTAGTGGGGTTGACTGGGTTCCCTGTAGTGGTGGACACACTGCTGATTGCCGTGTCCTGGGGACAGAGGGATGGGCTCGCTGGGTGGGTGCTGTGCTGGTGTTTCCTGAGGGGGGGCTCTGTGGTGGCTTGTGACTGTGTCAGGGGAACCGACTGTCCGGAGGTCCCAGATGGGCTGGGCTGGTCATCTTGATCCAGTTGTGCAGAGCTGCTGTCATCACTGTGGGTCTCTTCTGTGGGGGACTGGATATGTCTGGCACCTCCTGTCCAGTGACGTTGGATAGGGGTCCTGTAGGGGTGTAAAAGCATAAGTATTGTATATGTCTGTGCCATCTTGTGCAATGGGTGAGTTACCCCCTACTCCTGTTCTTGCTTTATTGCCTTGGCCCTTGTGTGATTGGTGATTTTGTGGCCTGGGTGAGTCTCTGTACTGGACTTGCTTTGGTGATGGGTGTCCATGCATTGGTGTTACATGCAGGGCTTGTTTTTGGGATGTGTGGGTTGTGTTGGTGGGGTATCTGTGGGTTGTTGGGGTGTCGGCTATGAGGGTAAGGGTGGGGTATGTGATGGCATGAAGGTAGGGTGGGGGATAAAGTAGTAAAGATTTGCCTTACCAGAGTCCAGCCCACCTGCTACTCCTGCAAGGCCTTCAGGATGCAGTATTGCCAAGACTTGCTCCTTCCATGTTGTTAGCTGTGGGGGAGGAGGTGGGGGTCCACTGCCAGTCCTCTGTACAGCAATCTGGTGTCTGGAGACCACGGAAAGCACCTTCCCCCGCAGGTCGTTCCACCTCTTGCTGACGTCATCCTGTGTTCTGGGATGCTGTCCCACTGCGTTGACCCCGTCAACAATTCTCCTCCATAGCTCCATCTTACTTGCAATGGAGGTGTGCTGCACCTGTGATCCGAATAGCTGTGGCTCTACCCGGACGATTTCCTCCACCATGACCCTGAGCTCCTCCTCAGAGAACCTGGGGTGTCTTTGAGGTGCCATGATGTGGTGAGGGTGATGTGTGAGGTTGTGTCGGTTGTGATGTGTGAGGGGATGTGTTGGTGTGTTTTGTTTGAGGTGCGTGGATGTTGTGTAAGTGGTGGGGTTGTGGGTCTGTGGATGCTGCTGTTGTTTAAGGTGGTGTATCTCTCTGGCCTGGTTTAAATTTATTTCTGATAGTAAGGGTTTGTGGGTGATGTGGGTGTGTGTTTTATATTGGATTGGGTGTGTGGGTGTGGTGTGTGTATGTGTATCAGGTGTGTGTATTTTGAATTTTCCAATGTGGTGGTGTTTTGTATATGTGTGTGTATTTTGAGCGCAGCGGTGTGTACCGCCAATTGATTACCACAGTTGAAATACTGCCGCGTTGACTCGTGGGTCGTGATAGTGTGGGCGTAGTCCTGTTGGCGTGACGGTGTAGGTTTTGATATCGCCAGTTTATCACTGACCTTTGGTGTTGCGGACTTGTGTGGGTGTCTGTATTGTGAGTGATTCCGAGCTGTGGGTCGTAATACCTGTAGTGGAATTCTGCTTCCGCAGCGGTATGTTGGCGGTCTTCTGCACGGCGGTAAGTGGAATTTACCGTCAGGGTTGTAATGAGGGCCTAAGAGTCCCTGGCGGTTGGTGGAATAGTGGAGGTATTACCGCCAACAGACTGGCAGTACCTACCTCCACTATTATGACATTGGCGGTTTGGCTAAAGCCAAACTGCCAGTGTACCACACTGACTGCCATGGCGGTAACAACCCCCAGGCTGGCGACTCCATGGCATTATGACCCCACTCACCGCCATGGTTTCAGTGGTTTTGTAAAACCACTGAAACCGTGGTGGTAGGCACTATCAGTGCCAGGTAATTCCTTTCCTGGCACTGATATGGGTCGCCCTTGCCCCCGCTCCCCAGAATCCTCCCCACCCTTCCTATCCCTCTCCCGACCCCTGCATATTTACACACATACACGCACATACATACACACCCATACACACGCATACACAGATTCCCCCACGCATTACACCATTCATACACACTCACAGCAACACTAACGAACATACATCCAGGTACACACACAATCTCACAACACAACATGCAAGTACACTCACACTCACTCATGCACACATGCATTACACACACATACACGCATTCACACACAGTCACACACACCCCCACTCACGCACCCAACACCCCCACCCCTCTCTCCTGTCGGAGAACCCAACTTACCTGCTTGGAGGGGGTCCTCCGGCAGGAGACAGGACGCAGCGCTGCTACCAGCAGAAGCATCTTCGAGCATAACACCACCAGGCTGTATCATAGAACATGGTACGGTAGGCGGTCTGGCGTGGCGCTGTTGCTGGCAGCAGCACCACCCTACCTCCGTCTGCCGCCTTGACCGTTGACGGAATTCGGCCAGCTTTCTGGCGGTATTCCGTCTACGGTCATAATGGCATGGGTGGTCTGAAGCCACGGGGACGGTATGATGGCAGCTGTCACAGTGGCGGTAGACAGCATTTGCTGCCAATCTCATAATGAGGTCCTTAATCCTTAGAAAACAGTGAGAACACTGTTATTGCACAAAAGTACCCGGGTAACATCAAAATAAAGCAGCACGGGTGAGTGTGCGCTGAAAATGGCCAGCGATGCGTCAGTTTCTCACTCACAAGCAAGACCGTGCATCGTTCCTCCTCCGGTCAGGTCGGTGAACGTCGTTTCATCTCTCCTGCAAGAGAGCAATGCTTCGATCCCAGACAGGCACTTCAGGTCTGGGCAGGCTTTCCGGGCCCAGCGATGTTGCGTTGAAATCCGGTTGCACAGTGTCAAGAAACCATGCTGCATGGGGGCTTGCGTCGTTAACAGCAGCTGCTGCCGGTGGTTCATGTTGTTTTCCCAGCCACGTTGCGTTGATCTCCCAGCCGCGATGCAGATGGAGCATCGATTTTAGCTGCGTGGTAGTGGCACGTCGTTTATCAGCCGCAGGGCAGGTGTTGCATCAAATGTTTCCCCGCATGGCGGTCTTTGCGTGGATTTCTGCCCTTTTCCACCAGATGCACCTTTCAAGGGCCCAGAGATAGGTTAGGGCACCACTTGGCAGGCAAGACTCTCAGCAGAAAGCCCAAATGCTGGCAGAGAGAAGTCTTTGTTGTCCCTGAGACTTCAACAACAGGAGGCAAGCTCAGTTCAAGCCCTTGGAGATTCTTCACCAGTGGGAAGTCACACAAAATTCAGTTTTTGTCCTCTCTTAGGTAGAAGCAGATACTGCAGGCCAACACAGAAAAGCACAGTTACAGGCAAAGGGGCAGTACTCCTCCTACAGCTTCTCCAGCTCTTCTCCTTGGCAGAGGTTCCTCTTGGTTCCAGAAGTAATCTAATTTTCAGGGGTTTTGGATGCTCTTCTTATACCCCTTTCTGCCTTTGAAGTAGGCCTATTTTAAAGAGAAGTCTGTTGTTTTCAAGATCCTGCCTTGCCAAGGCCAGGCCCCAGACACAGACCAGGGGGTTGGGGAATGCATTGTGTGAGGGCAGGCACAGCCCTTTCAGGTGTACGTGACAACTCCTCCCCCCTCCCCTCAGCCCAGATGGCCCATCAGGATATGCAGGCTACACCCCAGCTCCCTTTTTGTCACTGTCTAGAGGAGAGGTGTAAACAGCCCAACTGTCAAACTGACCTTGTCAACACCAGGGCAGTGCGCGCTCTACGGGCGACTAGAATGCAAAAACCCAGCACTCTCAAGACAACGTAATTTATGCATTGTGCTGATATGTTCTTGTTTAACCTTTTGCATTGCAGAGTTCAATCCTGAAGACTTAATTTTAAGGTGCTTATAAATACTGTTCATTTGCAATGTATTGCTGCAGGCTTTCAGAGTGTGTCAGGGCGTGGTCCCTTTCCAGGGCCTACTAGAAGCTTTCCCTGCAGTATGCCTGGGCGTGCTTGTGGGCTGGGCCAAGACTCTATAAAAGGGAGCCAGCCCAGCTCCACGTGATCACTATTCAGAGGTCCCCGGTGCAGAGCAGAAGCAACTTCCTGAGCTCCTGTTCCGGTGGCCTATTTTTATCTTCCAGGCCTCTGCCCTTCATTCTTCATTGGAAATCCTGGTTCAGGGCGGTAAGACGGAGTTTGGGCTGGGCCCCCGAATCCATTATCGAGGACGCTCAAATTCTTGGGCCTAATTCTTGCATGATTAACAAATTACTCTTGTGCGTGTGAATGTGCGCTTGGACGTTTTGTGGCATTTGCATGCTGTTACTCGAATCAGCAAGACGCGCAATTCTTTCTCCATGTTTAATTCATGGTAATCATTGTGCGCTACCATTTCTTGACAATTACATGGTGGCCTTCGAATCGGCAAGACGCGTGATTCGTTTTCTTGTGCTTAACCCTTGATATTCATTGTGCGCTACCATTTCTTGATAATTACATGGTGGCCTTCGAATCGGCAAGACGCGCGATTCGTTTTCTTGTGCTTAACCCTTGATATTCATTGTGCTCTACCATTCCTTGGCAGTCACATGGTGGCATTCGAATCGGCAAGACGCGCGATTCTTTCCTCATGCTTAACTCATGTTATTCATTGTGCGCTACCATTCCTTGGCAGTTACATGGTGGCATTCGAATCGGCAAGACGCGCAATTCTTTCTCCATGTTTAATTCATGGTAATCATTGTGCGCTACCATTTCTTGACAATTACATGGTGGCCTTCGAATCGGCAAGACGCGTGATTCGTTTTCTTGTGCTTAACCCTTGATATTCATTGTGCGCTACCATTTCTTGATAATTACATGGTGGCCTTCGAATCGGCAAGACGCGCGATTCGTTTTCTTGTGCTTAACCCTTGTTATTCATTGTGCGCTACCATTCCTTGGCAGTTACATGGTGGCCTTCGAATCGGCAAGACGCGCGATTTGTTTTCTTGTGCTTAACCGTTGATATTCATTGTGCGCTACCATTTCTTGATAATTACATGGTGGACTTCGAATCGGCAAGACGCGCGATTAGTTTCCTTGTGCTTAACCCTTGATATTCATTGTGCGCTACCATTCCTTGGCAGTTACATGGTGGCATTCGAATCGGCAAGACGCGCGATTCTTTCCTCATGCTTAACTCATGGTAATCATTGTGCGCTACCATTTCTTGACAATTACATGGTGGCCTTAGAATCGGCAAGACGCGCGATTCGTTTTCTTGTGCTTAACCCTTGATATTCATTGTGCGTTACCATTCCTTGGCAGTTACATGGTGGCATTCGAATCGGGAAGACGCGCGATTCTTTCCTCGTGCTTAATTCATGTTATTCGTTGTGCGCTACTATTCCTTGGCAGTTACATGGTGGCATTCGAATCGGCAAGACGCGCGATTCTTTCCTCGTGCTTAATTCATGTTATTCATTGTGCGCTACCATTCCCTGGCAGTTACATGGTGGTATTTGAATCGGCAAGACGCGCGATTCTTTCCTCATGCTTAACTCATGTTATTCATTGTGCGCTACCATTTCTTGGCAGTTACATGGTGGCATTCAAATCGGCAAAACGCGCAATTCTTTCCTCATGCTTAATTCATGTTGTTCATTGTGCGCTACCATTCTAAGGCATTTACTTGGTAGTACTCGAGTTGACAAGTTGTGTGATTTATTCCTGAATCTATTTTGTGTTATTCATGGTGCACAATCCTTCTATGGTGTTTACTACCTATGTGAAAATCTGCAATGTGTGCAATTCATGTTCCAACATTTTGAGAGAACAAATAAGGCCAGAGTTTTAGATGTAATGTTGGGTGTTCCTAGTATGTATTCTCAAAAAGGAATCATGTGATGGTCCAGAACTTATTCAGATTGTTTTCCTGATTCTCATACAAAAGAAAGTACTTGAATTAGATAGTTTCATTTAACCTCTCTTGATTCCCTCACAGGTATTCAGTCATCTTGAAGCCTAGTCATTTTAAGTCTATTCTTAGGTTGTTCATGCTTTCAGAATGACAATGCTTAGAGTCATAGCCTAGTACTGATTTCATGAGATGTAATTTAGATGTTGTGTGTTTTAACCTTTTTGCTTCCTACAGGTCTCCTTCCCAGCTGTTCCCTTCCTAATCCCCTTTTCCCCACTTGGACTCTCTTAGACTCTGTGACAAATCTAATCAGAGTATTGGAGCTGTCTTGTGGTGGAAGTGTTGGGAACGTGCACAGACCCCGAGGATCTGGTGAGTCTGACAGACCCAGACAGGGAATCCACAAACAAGCAGACTTCCAGAATGGTTTAAAGGAAGAAAATGCCTACTTTCTAAAAGTGGCATTTTCAAACACACAATCAAAAAACAAACTTGACTAAAATGTGTATTTTTAAATTGTGAGTTCAGAGACCCTAAACTACATATTTCTAGCTGCTCCCAAAAGGAAGCTGCACTTTAATAATATTTAAAGACAGCCCCCATGTTAACCTATGATAGAGATAGGACTTGCAACAGTGAAAACCGAATTTGGCAGATTTTCATTGTCAGGACATGTAAAACGCAGAAGTACATGTCCCACCTTTAACATACACTGCACCCTGCCCATGGGGCTAGCTATGGGCTACCTTAGGGGTGCCATACATGTATAGGAAGGGAAGATTTAGGGCTGACAAGCGATGAAAACTGTTGCTAAATCGAATTGGCAGTTTAAAACTGTACACACAGACACTGCGGTGGCAGGTCTGAGCCCTGTTTACAGGGCTACCAATGTGGATGGCACAACCAGTCCTGCAGGCCCACTAGTAGCATTTAATCTACAGGCCCTGGGCACCTCAAGTGCACTTTACTAGGGACTTACTAGTAAATCAGATGTGCCAATCATGAATAAGCTAATGTACACATATAGGCCCTCATTACAACCCTGGCAGTAAATCCCGCTTTCCGCAGTGCAGAAGACCGCCAACATACAGTTGCGGAGGCAAAATTCCGCAAAAGGTATTACGACTCACAGCTCGGAATCCGCCACAATACAGACACCCACACAAGTCTGCCACACTAAAGGTCAGTGATAAACTTGTGATACCAAAACCTACACCGTCACGCCAACTGGAATACGCCCACACTATCACGACTCACGAATCAACCCGGCGGTCTTTCAACCGCGGTATTCCATTGGCGGTACACACTGCTGCGCTCAAAATACAAACACATTTACAAAACACAACCACATTGGACAATTCAAAATGCACACACCTGACACACATACACACACCACACCCACACACCCAATCCAATATAAAACACACACCCACATCATCCACAAACCCTTACAACCATAATTCTGAAAGAAGGCCAGAGAGAGAGAGACTACCTAACACAACACCAGCATCCACAGACACACAACAACATCACTCATACAACATCCACGCACCTCAAACAACACACACCAACACATCCCCTCACACATCACAACAGACACCACCTCACACATCACCCACACCACATCATGGCACCTCAAAGACACCCCAGGTTCTCTGAGGAGGAGCTCAGGGTCATGGTGGAGGAAATCGTCTGGGTAGAGCCACAGCTATTCAGGATCACAGGTGCAGCAGACCTCCATTGCAAGGAAGATTGAGCTATGGCGGAGAATTGTTGACAGGGTCAACGCAGTGGGACAGCATCCAAGAACACGGGGTGACATCAGAAAGAGGTGGAACGACCTACAGGGGAAGGTACATTCCGTGGTATCCAGACACCAGATTGATGTACAGAGGACTGGTGGTGGACCCCCACCTCCTCCCCCACATTTAACAGCATGGGAGAAGGAAGTTTTGGAGATAATGCATCCTGAGGGCCTCGCAGGAGTAGCAGGAGGATTGGTCTCTGGTAGGCACATCTTAACTACCATATCCCCCCACACAACCTGCATACATTCACATACTCCCACCCTCACACGCATCACCCCAACAACCCACAGATACCCCACTGACACAACCCACACATCCCAAATTCGAGCCCTGCATGTAACACCAATGCATGTACACCCATCACCAAAGCTTGTCCAGTAGAGAGACTCACTCAAGCCCCAAAATCACCAATCACACATGGGCCAAGGCAATAATGCAAGCACATTTGTAGAGGGTAACTCACCCATTGCACAAGAGGGCACACACAGATACAATAACTATGCATTTACACCCCAACAGGACCCATACCCAACGTCCCTGGACAGGAGGTGCCAGACATATCCAGTCCCCTCACAGAAGAGGCCTACAGTGACGACAACAGCTCTGCTCGCCTGGATCAAGATGACCAGCCCGGCCCATCAGGGACCTCGGGACAGTCGGTTCCCCTGACACAGTCACAAACCACCACTGAACCTCCCCCCTCAGGAAACACCACCACAGCACCCACCCAGTGGGCCCATCCCACTGTCCCCAGGACACATCAATCAGCAGTGTGTCCACCACTACAGGGAAATCAGGCATCCCCACTAACACAGGATGATCAGGAACCTGGGGCAGTGGCAGTGGGCACACGGTTCAGGGGACAGAGGCACAGGATAACAGGGAAGCTGGGAGGACAGCTGTGTGACAGGGAGAGGGCAGGCCCAGGGAACCCACTCTCCATGAGGCACTATCCAACATCATGGGAGCTTACCACCATTCCCAGGAGACCAATGGGCATGGTACTGGCCAAGTTTCAGGAGACCCAGCGGCTGCAGGAGGAACACTACCTGGGGATCAGGGAGGACTTGAAGTCCATCAACACCACCCTGGTCACCATTGCAGGGGTGCTGGCAGACCTTCGCAACACCAGGAGGGACACAGTGACACACCAACGGGCCCCTGACACTAACCTGGATGATGAACAGCCCTCCACCTCCGCCGGGACAGGAGGCACCGCCACAGGAACAACAGGCCACCAGCACCCCACCCCGTGCAGATGGAGAAACCACCTCACAAACGGTGCCTGAGATCCAGGAATAAGACAGAGAACATTGCCGAGACCCCCACCAGGAAATAAGACCCCCCTGAATGTCAACCTTTTTTCCCACTTTGTCACCCTGTCCACCTTAAGCTGCCTTTGCTCCACTTCCTATGCCCCATTGGACAATGCACCTGTGAAACAAATAGACTGGACTCTGCCATGGACATTCTTCCACCATCACCCCAGCCCATTTCACACACCCCTCCACTTATTTGCACAGAAATAAAGACACTTAAATAACAAAACAATCTGGAGTCTGTCTGTGCTTTCACTAATGTGTAATTGCAAAACCTCTGGAATATAGCAATTTCAATGTACTTGATCACATACCAATATAACGCAGCTGTAGGCCAGCAGTAAACATAGCATAGGGAACAAAGTGGGAGCCAGATCTGTGAAATGGAAATGAAAATTAACAAGTCAGGGTCCAAACACTGAGTGAAAATGACAGACTTATGCTAGCTCCAACAATAGTATGAGATGTGGGAAACAGTTACACTTCTTACCTGTGTCTCACTGGAAGTATTGCATTATGAAGTTGTTTGGGTTGTCAACATCTTCTTCTTCTGCCTCCTCTTCTTGACTGTCCACAGGCTCGACCGCTGCCATAAGACCACTATCTGGACAATCCTCCTACAGAAAAGGCACCTGGCTTTTACAGGAGTACTACAACCAAACTGTGTCCCCAGCATTGAAGATATATGTGGCAAAGGCGCAGGGAACAGCTGTTTATGGAGCTGAGATATGGGGTTCCTCTGACGGTAATCAGCTCACCATCGGGGAGAATAATTTTGCAAGGGCCTTATGTGCATGCCCTCCTAGTACACCATTGATTCCCTTATATCTTGACTTGGGTCTTAAACATATAGCTGATTTAATTACTTTGAGACCCCTATTATACTGGGTAAGGCTATGGACAGTCCCTGAACTGGAGATTTCCCTCCTTGAACTGTTAAAGTGTCCAAACTCCACTACTATTCCATGGGTAAAACATGTATATAGATGGTGTTTCACCCTGGGCCTAGGTGATTTTTGCGAGAATCCCTATAAACGTGAGAAAACACATACAAAACTACTGAAGTGCACATATTGGTCATATGTTCGAAATGACTATATTACCCGGAAATCTGCTGGACGCCTAACCAATCTTTTTATTGATTTTAAATGGTACCCACAATTCGAATTGTATATTGATGTAATACCCGATATTTTAGGTAAGGGATTATATGCTAGATTTCGTTTTGGGTCATTGCCACTGAAGTCTTTGGCGAGTAGATGGGGATCAAATGTTACAACTGACATATGTCCTGTGTGTGGTGCCACCCCTGAAACTTTTGAGCACTTTATGTTCTTTTGCCCTGCCTATTTATCACCTAGGACAAAATGGATCTGTAAAATCTGCAGAGAAATGAAAATAGGAAAATGTGATATAGCCTTGAGAGTTTTAAAAAGCCATAATTCTAAAGTAGTAATCTATGCTGTTAGTAGGTTTTTAGTGGCAGCATGGCGTGTTCGAAATTTCTATGTAAATAATGTAATTTAATGATGATCTTTTGTGCTGGTTTTAATGGGATTTTATTATTCACTATTTATACTATTGATTTTATGATGATATTTATTTACTCTTTGTATTGCTTTGATGATCAGTGGATCGAATAAAGCTTGTGTTGACTGACTGGCACCTGGCGTCGCAAAGCCAGGTTGTGCAGCATACAGCATGCCACGATGATCTGGCACACCTTCTTCGGTGAGTAGTATAGGGATCCACTTGTCAGATGGAGGCACCGGAATCTGGCCTTCAAGAGGCCGAAGGTGTATTCTATAATCCTCCTAGTTTGCCCATGTGCCTCATTGTAGCGTTCCTCTGCCCTTGTCCTGGAATTCCTCACTGGGGTCAGTAGCCATGACAGGTTGGGGTAACCAGAGTCACCTGCAAATGTCGAGGGACAACTGTTAGACACACACTAACCATTAGGGACAACCCCATACCCAGACACCTATGTCAAATGTGTTGGGACCTTGACCTCACCTATTAGCCACACACGGTGCCTCTGGAGTTGCCCCATCACACTAGGGATGCTGCTATTCCCCAAAATGTAAGCGTCATGCACAGAGCCAGGATACTTGGCATTCACATGGGAGATGTACTGGTCTGCCAAACACACCATCTGCACATTCATCGAATGGTAGCTGTTCCGGTTTCTGTACACCTGTTCATTCCTGCGGGGGGGAACAAATGCCACATGTGTACCATCAATGGCACCAATGATGTTGGAGATATGTCCCAGGGCATAGAAGCCACCTTTCACTGTGGGCAAATCCTCCATCTGAGGGAAAACGATGTAGCTGTGAATGTGTTTCAGCAGGGCAGACAACACTCTGGACAACCAATTAGAGAACATTGGCTGGGACATCCCTGATGCCATGGCCACTGTTGTTTGAAAAGACCCACTTGCCAGGGAATCGAGTACAGACAGCACCTGCACTAGAGGGGGTATCCCTGTGGGATGGGGGATAGCTGAAATCAGGTCTTTCTCCAACTGGGCACACAGTTCCAGGATTATTGCGCGATCAAGTCTGTATGTGATTATGATGTGTCTCTCTTCCATTGTGGACAGGTCCACCAGGGGTCTGTACACCGGAGGATGCCACCATCTCATCACCTGCCCCAGCAGACGTGCCCTATGGAGGAGAACAGCGAGCAGAGAGTCATCCAACACTGAGGTATCACAATTTGTTATTTACAGAAATGTTATTAATCCGCAATGCGCCGGTATCTGTCTGTATTCCCCGATTAGATAGGTGTGACGCAGTTATTATCCATCCCATGTGGCCCCCTGAAATAGCGGCTGCCTGACCTGTATGGTGGGACAAGGGGAAATGAGGTAACTGCGCTGGCGTTGTACGCTATCACGGTGGGCGGTCGAAGACCGCGGCGCATTTCAGCATTGGTTAACATTGGGCCCTATGTGTCCAGGAGCCAATGATGATGTACGCCGGCGGTGACGTTACGGCACCGCCGCGGGCGTGACCACCATTTTCTTACTGTTCACTCACTTGATACCTGACCTTCAACAGGAGAGGACCTACACTGCAAGTGCTGCTGTGACCTGTGTATGGAAGTGACGATGGCTACAGTGTCTGGGGAAAGGACCCCTTCCTTCTCTTCGGAGGAGTTGGAAAAACTGGTGGATGGGGTCCTACCCCAGTGCACGCAACTGTACGGTCCTCCAGACAAACAGGTGAGTACACTGAGAGCATGGTGGATGGCACCTGAGTGTATGGAGTGTCGTGGATAGAAGAGGGTGGGGAGGGGGACAGGCCAGCATGTCAGGATTTTGGGTGTATGTATGGCAGGGCCAGTGTGGGAGGTGTTTGGCAATGCGTGAGATGAAATGTACGTGCTAGAAACATCCATTTTTATTTCACTTTTCCTCTAGGTCAGCACCCACCAGAAGAAGGGTATTTTGCGTGCCATCGCCAAGGACGTCCGGACCCTGGGGGTCTACCATATACAGAGCACCCACTGCCATAAAACATAGGAGGACCTGCGCCGCTGGAGCAAGAAGACGGTGGAGGCCCAGCTGGGGATGGCCTCCCAATGTGGAAGGGGTGCCCGTCGCACCATGACCCCCCTGATGTACAGGATCCTGGCAGTGGCCTATCCGGAGTTGGATGGGTGCTTGAGGGCTTCACAGCAGCCTCAAGGGGGTGAGTACACTCTAATTCAGCTGACTCTGCAAGCGCTACGAGGTGTCTGGGTGGGGGAGGTGGGCTGTGAGTTCCCCTAGGCTAGGGCGAACTTGGTAGGCAAGGTCCCTTGTTAGGCAAGCTCTATGGCACCCCAACCCCACTACTGGTAATAGACATCTACACCTAATCAGGCTCCTGTGGCTTCCAGGTGTGCAGCAATTTGGCTTAGGCCTCGTCCCCATGGGCAGGTGAATTTGGTAGGAACTGTTAGTGCATGGGTTAGTGCAGAGGGCTGCTCCCTGTGTGTTGTGTCCGCCAACGGTAGTGGTGTTGCATGCACTGAACATGTGTTTCTTCTGTCTCCCCCCTTTTTGTTTTGTCTACCTGCTCTTGCGTGCAATAGCATCATCTGGCGGAGGAGCTGTGGCACCAGAGCAGGAGGGAGCTGCAACCCACTTGGCCCAGGAGGGTGAAGTAACGGAGTCTGAAGCCACCAGTGGGACAGAGGGCGAGGGGAGCTCCAAGACGGGGACAGGAGCATACACCAGCGACAGCGACTCCTCTTCTGATGGGAGCTCCCTTGCTGTGGTGGGCACCTCTGTGCTCACTGCATCAACAGGTACAGCCGCCACCCCACCTACCAGCACCGCCCTCCCAGCAGCCCCTAAGCGTGTGTCCCGTGTCCGCTCATCCAGGAGGGTGGGCATCTCCTTCGTCCCAGGCACCTCAGCCCCTGCCCCAGTCAGCCCTGCTGCCCTCAGTGAGGAGGCCATTGACCTCCTGAGATCCTTCACTGTTGGGCAATCTACCATTTTGAATGCCATCCAGGATGTTGAGAGGCATTTGCAACAAACAAATGAATACCTGGAGGTCATTCACTCTGGGCAGGCCACCCAACAGAGAGCATTTCAGGCTCTGGCTCAGCACTGATGGCAGCCATTGTCCCTGTGTCCAGCCTCCCCCCTCCAACTTCCTCCACCCAGACCCAATCCCCTGTACATCAGCCTATCCCAAGCACACCATAAGACAAGCATGCACACTCATCAACACACAAGAGTGGACATGGCAAACATAAGCACCACAAATCCCACAAGCACTCACACAAGCACCATAGCCATGCAGACACAGCAATATCCACTGCCTCCACTGCGTACACCTCCTACAACCACTACCTCTTCCTCCACTCACAAACCCCCTCCATCTTCCCGTCCCAGTGTGTCTAAAAAACTTTTCCTGGCTAACTTTGACCTCTTCCCTTCACCTCCCCCCCCACCGGCCTTCACCTAGGGCCAGGCTTTCCAGGTCCCAGCCCAGCACCTCAGTTACCAAATCGCCAGGCACAGTGGTGCCAGAAACTGCGGGGTCATCGAGTGCGCCACCCATCAGGGCTGCCAGTGTGCCACGTAGCGAGGCCAAGGACATTCCACCACCTGCCAAGGTGCAGAAGGTGCCCACATCCCGGAGGGAGAAGCCGTACCTATCAGCCACCAAGGGCTCATCCAAAACAAAAGGGGACAGTGGCAAGACACCTGCGGTACCATCAAAGGTGGGGAAGGGACACAAGCTGAAGAGCAGGTCAGGACAAGGCACGGTGGCTCCGACTGAGGGACTTGAGTCACCCCTTCTGTCAACCACTACACCAACCTGTACGGCGGCGAACACCGCCACCAGCACCGCCACCTGCACTGCCACCTGCACAGACACCTGCACCACCACCAGCACAGCCACCTTTACCGCCACCTGTACGTCTGCAGCCTCAGCAACAGTCCCCAGCATCTTCCCCAGTAGGCAGCTGTCCGAGACGGCAGGAGACTGTGTCCCTTCTCAGCTGCTGACACATGCACCACCGCCAGCACCTCCGCCACAGACACCGCCGCAAGCACCGCCACCAGCCCCCCAACATGCTCGGAAAGTGGCACCACTGCTGACATGGCTACCATCCCCAGTGGGTAGCCGTCTGAGGCTGGAGGAGACTTCTTGGACCCTGCCCAGCTTCCATGAAGCATGACTCTCATCACTGTTTGTACCTGCAGGTGGAAGGCGAAGCCGCAACATGGTGGGGTATGTCTCTGCCTCCATGGCGTATCATGCTACCTGTCCCTAGGCAATCTCGTGGCACCCACACGCATGTGAGGTAATGGGGCTATCCACACTACATGTGGAGCACTCTGGGCACAAAGCACCCTCCAGAACAAGTGGAGAATCATATCCACTACCTCAGTCCTTGGCAGGATGAAGCTCTCTGGGCACAAATCCCCCTCCAGAACCAGTGGAGAATCTCATCCACTACCTCAGCCCTTGGCAGGATGAAGCTCTCAGGGCACAAAGGTCCCTCCAGAACAAGTGGAGAATCACATTTACTACCTCAGTACTTGGCAGGATGAAGCTCTCTGGGCACAAAGCTGCCTCCAGAACCAGTGGAGAAAGACTTCAAGTACCTCAGTCCTTGGCATGATGAAGCTCTCTGGGCCCAAAGCCCCCTCCAGAACCAGTGAGTGTAGAATATTATCCACTTGAGAGACTGTGGTTTTGCACTCCCCAGGATAAGGCAGTGGGCAAACAACCCACTGGAAAGACTTGAGCGACTGTGGCTTTGCCCTCCCCAGGATAAAGCAGTGGGCAAACCACCCACTGGAAAGAATTGAAAGACTGTGGCTTTGCACTCCCCAGGATAAAGCAGTGGCCAAACCACCCACAGGAAAGACTTGAGAGACTGTGTCTTTGCACTCCCCAGGATAACGCAGTGGGCAAACCACCCACTGGAAAGACTTGAGAGACTGTGGCTTTGCACGCCCCAGGATACAGCAGTGGGCATGGAGTCCCCTCGTGCAGCAGTGGTGTCGTGCGTTCATCCGGCTGAGGTGCACCCCCTCCCCTTCCCCATGAGATGCCTGTTTAATTTCGATCTGATGCCCCAGCAGTGTTCTCTCCGTTTCCTGTGAGGTATCTTTTGTGGGCTTTGCCCATGCATTTTGGGACCATGATTGGTACGCTATCCGGACTTGTGTAGTTGGTGTACATATTTGTATATACTGAGGGCCATATTTATACTTTTTGACGCAAAACTGCGCTAACGCAGTTTTGCGTCAAAAAAATTAGCGCCGGCTAACGCCATTCTGAAGCGCCATGCGGGCGCCGTATTTAATCAATGACGTTAGCCGGCGTTAACCGCCGGCGCTGCCTGGTGTGCGTGGAAAAAAACGACGTACACCAGGCAGCGCCGGCGTAGGGGGATATGGAGCTTGGGCATCAAAAAATGGGGCAAGTCAGGCTGAGGCAAATATTTCGCCTCAACCCGATTTGCGCCATTTTTTTCGACTCCCAACCCCCATAGAAATGACTCCTGTCTTAGCAAAGACAGGAGTCATGCCCCCTTGCCCAATGGCCATGCCCAGGGGACTTCTGTCCCCTGGGCATGGTCATTGGGCATAGTGGCATGTAGGGGGGCACAAATCAGGCCCCCCATGCCACCAAAAAAAAAAAAAAATGACTTACCTTAATGTCCCTGGGATGGGTCCCTCCAGCCTTGGGTGTCCTCCTGGGGTGGGCAAGGGTGACAGGGGGTGTCCCTGGGGGCATGGGAGGGCACCTCTGGGCTCCTTCAGAGCCCACAGGTCCCTTAACGCCTGCCTTTTCCAGGCGCTAAAAAACGGCGCAAAAGCGGCCGTACGTCATTTTTTTTGACCCGCCCACTCCCGGGCGTGAATTTTGCCCAGGAGTGTAAATACGGCGCACATGCCTCAGAGTCAATTTTTTAGACGGGAACGCCTATCTTGCATATCATTAACGCAAAGTAGGTGTCCACGCTAAAAAATGATGCAAACTCCATGGACTTTGGCGCTAGACGCGTCTAACGCCAAAGTATAAATATGGAGTTAGTTTTGCGTCGGAATTGCGTCGAAAAAAACGACGCAATTCCGGCGCAAACGGAGTATAAATATGCCCCTGAATTTTTCACTTTCACTATCTGATTTTTCATGATTACACTCGTTACATTCATTTCCTTTTGTCCTTGCGTTCTTCCAGGGGGTGAGGGGGTATATATGTAATGTTGCTGCATGTATTTGTGTGTATGGTGTTGTGGGTGAGGGTGGAGATGGAGGTGTTGTGTGTTGCATGTGTGTGTCACTCTCCTTTCCCTCCCCCTCCTCTGTATTGTAGGTGCAGCACTCACCGTGGTCATCGACGGCGTCTGTCCTGCTCCTGATAGAGCAGGATGAAGACCAGCATGGGCAGTACATGTAACTCGGGCTCCATGGCGTCCTTTTCCTCGTTGGGTGTCGAGAGGTGAGTGGTTTCCCTTCTGTGTACTGTTTCCGCTGTGCTTTTGATAGCGTTGGTTCCGCCCTGGAAAAGGTGGCGGATAGGCGTGTTGGAATACAGTGGACGGTACTTTGTCCTCCGCCTGCCTGTTGGTGGATACCGCCACAGTGTTTGTTTCTACCGCTGTGGCGGTCGAAGTGTTAAAGTGTCTGTCTATGTTGGCAGTTTCCGCTATGGTCGTGATTCCATTTTTTTTCCACCGGCCTGTTGGCGGTATTACCGCCGCTCTGAAACCGACCGCCAGGGTGGTAATGAGGGCATAAGTTTGTTTGAATTCAATTATTGTTTATTTAATTTGTGATTTCACATCATAATAGAGTCTTTTGTTTGTTTCTATTGTTCTTTCTTCTTATTCTTAGTGGTTTAAGACATTTTTAGGATCGAGCGCACCTGCTAACTTCTGAAAACATACGAGATTTCTTGTTTTCAGCGTGGTTTCTAGACTACTTTTTCTTTTTATTTCATGTGCAGATCGATCTTGCTGCACATTTGCTGATACGTTTGCCTGTAAGCGAACTTCTGTTTCATTTTGAGTGTTCCTTCATGCTCATGGCATGGCATTATAAATCGTCTCACTTATGACAACCTGTATTACTTTTCATTTTCATTTTGTGAGGCAATAAAAGTCTGGTTAGGACTTTACAAAGCTAATAGCTCAAAGTCAAGCAAATGCAAGACCCATTGCATTGCAAATGCTTGTTCTGTTTGTATTGGCCTTCTCAACAAGCAGGTATTTGTTCTGAATAGATTAATGTCATTACTCTCTGGCCCTGATAAGTAGCAGAACACATGCTGGCTCTTGTTTCTGAGCCGTAAAGACTTTAATTTGTGTCAAAAGCATTTTTAATAAACAAAACAAATTCATTGAAGAAAGGAGGAGCTTTGTGGTGACCAAGATGACCAAGATGGCTGTCGCCTGCTAGATTTTCCCCATGGCACTGCCCCCAGTGCCCACAACAGAGACAACCCAGGAGCATTCTCGCTGCTAAACCTGGGGGTAAAGTTAGTCCCCACCAGGAACACCCCGTGAGGAGTGGAAGGTCCGCTGGAGCCGACACTGGGCCATGTACACCTGTGAGTGGAGACTGTGGCCTGGCTGCTCTGCTTTGGCTGTGTCGCTCAAAACGGCATGATGCACCTGATGGCTGCAGCAGCTGCATTGATCCCTGTTAGCAGCACTGCCCGACCTGCCTGACACTTCTAAAGACCACAGCAGCTACTGCTTTCACCACTGTCTGCCTCAGGGCTGCCCTGTAGCTGGCCACTCCTCAACATCACAAAGGTGCAGCCTCATGCCACACTAGTGGATCTGACGTGAAGCCCTTCTGTGTGCCTTCACCTCACCTACACCGAGATGGCTGGGAGTCTTCTCTGCCATTCATCGACCTTGTTGGGAGCTGCCTGCACTTTTTTGTGGCCATGTCTGGAGAGCCTGTGGTCTTGGTTTGTGGCATTGGCTTGTGGCCTTGTTGTGGCTATATTTGCTTCCTTAGCTCCCTCACCAAATCAACCACTCTTGACTTGTTCTCTTTGTAGCAGTAACTGCAAGTTTCTTCTTCACCTGGTGGCTGGAAGATCTCATCAGCCTTAGGGGAGCTTGAGTGAACTCACTGCACCCCCATCGAGGCCTGGCTAGTGGTCTACAAGCCCAAATAAATGGATGGTGAGTGACCGGGTCTCACTCTGTTGCGTATGCCACCCACCCAGTGACACCCACACATCCCAAATCAAGGAAATATCAGATGTTACTCCCTCACAGTCCTGCCTCACAGACCCCTTGGACTCATGATTGCTTACCGCTGGCTGTCCTACTAGAACATCCCCCATCCTGAAGCCATCAGTGGACATAAAGGGACCATGGAGGGGTGCTCCACATGATTTCATGTCGGGGGCTCACAAAGAAGATGCCAAAAATCTGACTTCTTCTCTGGGCTCTGAGCTCCTGATTCCAGGTTTTCCTGCAAAGGCACCTGATGTTCACTACCATATTAATGTTTTCCCACCCATTTAGCTGCTGGGTGGGTCTAAACTGGCTGTCCGTCAACTGCTTTTCTCTGACACGGTAGTGCATTCTAGGTCCCAGGCCGCCTGTACTTCACCCTCAGAGCACCACCCATTCTCATTGAATAACTCAGTTGCCTTGATGAAGGAGTTCTATGCCAGTGGATCCACCTGCTTCACCATGAATGACAAAATGATGGACATTAACACAGAGGTAAAGTACCTGTGGACAGAGGCGACTGCCTTTTAAGCTCATCTGGTCACCTTAGATGCACTGGTGGACCAGTTAGACTCTCAGTACAATGCCCTACCGGATTGGGACAAAGACATTGATTTTCTTCTCAACAAAGTCACAGACCTGGAAGATAGATCCCATTGAGAAAATATCCATATCTTTTGGGTCCCAGAGATGGTAGACAGGGACCACATGCTGACCTTCCTAAGAGATTTCATACACAAGAAGCTTGATATATGCTTCTCTGAACCCTTGGAGTTTGAAAGGGCCCATACTGCCTTTTCCTGTGGTGCAACACAAGATAAACCTCCACCTGAATATTGTCCATCATGTACATTGCAACACACACATGCCATCCTTTAAATGGCAAACAATGTACAGAGCTCACTGCTCCATGAGGGCAGTCACGATTACCCTTGCTGCACATTAGTCGCAAGTCACAAACATCAAACACAACAAATTCTTGGTGCTGCAACCCTGGCTTTGCTGCTGGGATGTCAAATATTGCCTCTTGGAACCAGCATGAAAGTGACTTGGGACTAACCATCAGTATGGTGGCAGAGAGGTCATTGCCCATGCACTTCCTGAGCCCAAGGAATCCCTCTGGGCCCACATTTGTAGCTACCTTCATGACAATGAGGTTTCTGTAAATTTGGACAATACTCTCCAGGCGGCTGGGAAGGCCACACCCACACAAAGGAGTGTTGTGTGAAGGGATTCTGCAGAAGCCAAACTCTGAGCAAGGGACGCATTGCTGGATGCTTATGGTGAATTGGCTTTCCCTTCTCCTCCGTAATGCGACCTCCCCCACGAACAAACCCTAGAGAGCCCTCAAACTCACCAAACTCCTTTTGACCATATTCTTCACTACTGCAGCAGTAAAAGCAGAAAAGATGTTGGTAAAGCTGCAGCAGAGAAGATACGATCAGGTTGAGAAGGCTGGATGCTTAGTTGTGAGCCAACTGTGCCAGCAAGAGGTGCAACTCACGGTCCCACTATCCGTGTTGAATCCAGTATACCCCTGACATGCCTGAGACAGAGTACAGATGTTTCCCCCTGTTTACTCTGGACTATACTGCTCAGAGACTACAGCTCATCCACTGACCCTCCTTCATGGATGGTTGTGGTCTCCTGAGGGAGCCATGACAGAGAAAGTGGCGGAGACCATCTCATACCTTTCCACTTGCAAATTACCCATACAATACCCTAGTGAGTTTTACAAGATTGGCAAAGCAGTTTTAACCCCCACTTCATGACTCAAACCTACAAGGAAGCCACAGATGGATGTTCCTTAGGATTGATTTCTAACTTGGCTATCATCACGGTCATTCCGAAAAACTGTAATGACCCACTAGAGAGCTCCAACTACTGCCCCATTAGTCCAATCAATGTTAATCTCAAAATACTTCCCAAAATCTTGGCTGACCAGTTGGGGAAGGTTATTCTGCAACTGATCCACCTTTGTCAAGTCTTGTCCACGGTCACCAATTTTGTGACCACCTCTGAACCCTTGCTCATGTCCTATGGCATTTTAAGGATGGACTGAAAGAGAGAATAGCGATCTCCTTGGATGACAAAAAACGTGTTTGACAGGGTGTAATGGCTTTATCTCTTCTGCATACTGACAGGGAGGGGCCTCGGAGATGGCTTATTTTCCAACGTCTGGCTTTTTTATGATACGCCAGACCCTGAAGTAGATTGTGGGGACATTGTGTCCAGTCACTTCCTGATTAATAGAGGTACCCAACAGGGCTGCTCCTTTTCTATGCTATTGTTTCTCATCGCAATATACCCCTCTCGCTACCCTGTTCCTCTCCAAGGAGGTCTGAGGGTTCTCTGCGGCCCAAGTAATATAAAAGCCATCCTCTAAGTTGATTAACTTTTCCTCCTCCTGTCCCACTCACACTCTTCCTTGGCTTCTGCTCTGTCCATTGTCACTCGCTTCTCTTCTGTCTCTCAGGATATAAATTTAACTGAATAAGAGCTCCTGGTAGGGACAACCCAAGCCTGCCTGCACAGTGAAGATGTGCAGTGGGTCCCCATTGAGCTAAACTACCTTGGCATCTGAATAAACACTGGTCTTTATAAGATAGTGGAGGACACTCTCCTGCTACTTCGAGAATAGACTTGGCAAGACTTGCTTAAATTGGAGTATCTGCCTCTCTTCCTGTGGGGCTGAGCTCAAACCATGAAGATGACAGTGGTACCCAGGTGTTGGACTTGGCATCATTGGCATGGTCTCCCCTAACTTTTTGCCTCTACTTCCCAGGTTACTTCTGTGTGCTGGACTCGGTTTTTGTGTTTTTGTTTGCTCTGGACACTTTGCCACTGCTATCCAGTGCTAAAGTGTAAGTGCTCCCTATATAAATTATGGCCCTCATTACAACCCTGGCGGATGGTGATAAAGCAGCGGTAATACCGCCAACAGACCAGCGGAAAAAAAATTGAATCACGACCATGGCGGAAACCGCCAACATAGACAGCCACTTTAACACTCTGACCGCCACGGCGGTAGAAACAAACACCGTGGCGGTAACTGCCAACAGACAGGCGGAGGACAAAGTACCACCCACTGTATAACAACAGGCCTATCCGCCACCTTTTCTGGGGCGGAACCAATGCTATCAAAAGCACGGTGGAAACAGTACACAGAAGGGAAACCACTCACCTCTCGACACCCAATGAGGAACCAGGACGCCATGGAGCCCGAACTACAGGTCCTGCCCATGCTGGTGTTCCTCCTGCTCTATCAGGAGCAGGACAGACGACGCCGATGACCACGGTGAGTACTGCCCCTACAACACAGGGGGGGAGGGAAAAGAGAGTGACACACACACGCAACATGCAATACCCCCACCCCCACCCTCACCCACAACACCATACACACAAATACATGCAGCAACATTACATATACACCCCCGACCCCCTGGAAGAACGCAAGGACAAAATTTAATGATTGTAACGATTGTAATCATGAAAAATCTGATAGTGAAAGTTCAAAATTCTGTATATACAAATATGTACACCAACTACACAAGTCCGGATAGTGTACCAGTCATTGTCCGTGGCCCATTGGTCCCAAAATGCATGGGCGAAGCTCACACAAGATACCTGACTCAAAACGGAGAGAACACAGCAGGGGCATTAGATCGAAATAAAACAGGCACCTCAGGGGGAAGGGGAGGTGGGGGGGCACCTCAGCCAGATGAACGCATGACGCCACTGCTTGCACGAGGGGGTTTCATGACCATTGCTGCATCCTGGGGAGTGCAAAGCCACAGTCTCTCAAGTCTTTCCAGTGGGTGGTTTGCCCACTGCTCTTTCCTGGGGAGTGCAAAGCCACAGTCTCTCAAGTCTTTCCAGTGGGTGGTTTGCCCACTGCTGTATCCTGGGTAGTGCAAAGCCACAGTCTCTCAAGTCTTTCCAGTGGGTGGTTTGTCCACTGCTTTATCCTGGGGAGTGCAAAGCCACAGTCTCTCAAGTGGATAACACTCTCCACTGGTTCTGGAGGTGGCCTTGTGCCCAGAGTGCTTCATCCTGCCAAGGACTGGGGTAGTGGAAGTGATTCTCCACTGGTTCTGGAGGGGGCCTTGTGCCCTGAGTGCTTCATCCTGTCACTCCGTCCCATTGGTGGCCTCAGGGCCATGTGGGTTACAGCTCCCTCCTGCTCCGGTGCCAATGCTCCTCCGCCAGATGATGCAAATGCACACTAGAACAGGGAGACAAAACAAAAAGGGTTGGAAGACAGAAGAAACACATGTTCAGTTCATGCAACACCACTACCGTTGGCGGACACAACACACAGGGAGCAGCCGTATGCACTAAGCCATGCACTAAGAGTTCCTAGAAAATTCACATGGCCGTGAGGGATGAGGCCTAGGCCCAATTGCTGCACACCTGGAAGTCAGAGGAGCCTGACTAGGTGTAGATGGCTATTACCAGTAGTGGGGTTGGGGTGCCACAGAGCCTGCCTAACAAGGGACCTTGCCTACCAAGTTCGCCCTGGCCTAGGGGAACCCACAGCCCACTTTGACCACCCAGACACCTCGTAACGCGCGCAGAGTCAGCTGAAGGAGAGTGTACTCATCCCCTTGTGGCTGCTGTGATGCCCTCATGTGCCCATCCAACTCTGGATAGGCCACCTCCAGGATCTGGTACATCAGGGGGGTCATGGTGCGACGGGCACCCCTTCCACGTTGGGAGGCCATCCCCAGCTGGGCCTCTGCCGTCTTCTTGCTCCAGCGGCGCAGGTCCTCCCATCTTTTATGGCAGTGGGTGCTCTGTACATGGTAGACCCCCAGGGCCCGGACGTTCTTGGCGATGGCACGCCAAATACCCTTCTTCTGGTGGGCGCTGACCTAGAGGAAAAGTGAAGTAAAAATGGATGTTTCTATCCCGTACATTTCATCTCTCGCATTGCCAAACACCTCCCACCCTGGCCCAGACATACATACAAACACACACCTGACATGCTGGCCTGTCCCCCTCCCCACCCTCTTCCATTGACGCCACTCCATACACTCATGTGCCAACCACCATGCTCAAAGTGTACTCACCTGTTTGTCTGGAGGACCGTACAGTTGCGTGTACTGGGGGAGGACCCCATCCACCAGTTTCTCCAACTCCTCCGAAGTTAAGCCAGGGGCCCTTTCCCCAGACACTGTAGCCATTGTGGCTTCCAGACACAGGTCACAGCAGCCCTTGCAGTGTAGGTCCTCTCCTGTAGAAGGTCAGGTATCAAGTGAGGGAACAGTAAGAAAATGGCTGCCACGTCCGCGGCGGTGAGTACCATCACCGCCGGCGTACATCTTCATTGGCTCCTGGGACCCATAGGTCCCAATGTTAATCAATGCTGAATTGCGCCGCGATCTTCGACCACCCACGCGACGGTGTACAACCCCCAGCGCAGTTACCTCATTTACCCTTGTCTCACCTTACAGGTCAGGCAGTCGTCATTTCAGGGGGCCACACGGCAAGGAAGAAAACAGTGTCACACCTATTTAGGCCTGGAATACGGACAGATAAAGGCACATTGCGAATTTCCAACTTTTAACCAAATAACACAATGTGATGCCTTAGTGTTGGATGACCCTCTGCTCGCTGTTCTCCTCCATAGGGCACGTCTGTTGGGGCCGGTGATGAGATGGCGGCATCCTCCGGTGTACAGACCTCTGGTGGACCTGTTGACAATGGAAGAGAGACAAATCATTATCACCTACAGACTTGATTGTGCAACAATCCTTGCACTGTGTGACCAGTTGGAGCCAGACCTGATTTCAGCTATCCGCCATCCCACAGGAATCCCCCCTCTAGTGCAGGTTCTGTCTGTACTCCATTTCCTGGCCAGTGGGTCTTTTCAAACAACAGTGGCCATGTCATCAGGGATGTCCCAGCCAATGTTCTCTAAAGTGTTATCGAGAGTGTTATCTGCCCTGCTGAAACACATGCGCAGCAACATCATTTTACCTCAGATGGAGGATTTGCCCACTGTGAAAGGTGACTTTTATGCCCTGGGACATATCCCCAACATCATTGGTGCCATTGATGGTACACATGTGGCATTTGCCCCCCCCCCCGCAGCAATGAACAGGTGTACAGAAACCGGAAAAGCTACCATTCTATGAATGTGCAGATGGTGTGTTTGGTAGGCCAGTACATCTCCCATGTGAATGCCAAGTATCCTGGCTCTGTGCATGATGCTTATATTTTGAGGAATAGCAGCATCCCTTATGTGATGGGGCAACTCCAGAGGCACCGGATGTGGCTAATAGGTGAGCCCAAGGTCCAAATACAGTTGACATTGGTGTCTGGGAATGGGGTTGTCCCTAAGGGTTAGTGTGTGTCTAACAGTTGTCCACCGACATTTGCAGGTGACTCTGGTTACCCCAACCTCTCATGGCTACTGATCCCCGTGAGGAATCCCAGGACAAGGGCAGAGGAACACTACAATGAGGCACATGGGTGAACTAGGAGGCTTATAGAATGCACCTTCGGCCTCCTGAAGGCCAGATTCCGGTGCCTCCATCTTACAGGTGGCTCCCTATACTACTCACCGAAGAAGGTGTGCCAGATCACTGTGACCTGCTGTATGATGCCCAACCTGGCTTTGCGACGCCAGGTGCCTTTTCTGCAGGAGGATGGGCTAGATGGTCGTCTTGTGGCAGCTGTGGAGCCTGTGGATAGTGAAGAAGAGGAGGCAGAAGAAGATGTCAACAACCGAAACAACATCATCATGCAATGCTTCCAGTGAGACACAGGTAAGAAGATGTAACTGCTTCCCACATCTCATACTATTGTTGGAGCTAGCATAGGTCTGTCATTTTCACTCAGTGTATGGACCATGACTTGTTACTTTGCCTTTCCATTTCACAGATCTGGGTCCCACTTTGTGCCCTCTGCTATGTTTACTGCTGGCCTACAGCTGTGTAACATTGGTATGTGAACAAATACATTGGCATTGCTGTATTCCAGAGATTTTGCAGTTACACATTTGTGAAAGCACAGACTGACTCCAGATTGTTTTGTGATTCTAGTGTGTTTATTTCTGTGAAAATAAGTGGAGTGGATATAAAATGGGCTGGGGGAATGGTGGAGGAATGTCCATGGCAGAGTCCAGTCTATTTGTTTCACAGGTGCATTGCCCATTGGGGCATAGGAAGTGGAGCAATGGCAGTTTAAGGTGGACAGGGTGTCAAAGTGGGACAGAAGGGTGACATTCAGTGGGGTCTTATTCCTGGCGGGGGTCTTGGCAATGTTCTCTGTCTTGTTCCTGGATCTCAGGGACCGTTTGCGGGGTGGTTCTCCTTATGCAGGAGGTGGGGTGCTGGTGGCCTGTTGTTCCTGTGGCAGTGCCTCCTGGCCACTAGCGCCGGCGGAGGTGGAGGGCTGTTTATCGTCCAGGCTAGTGTCAGGGGCCCGTTGGTGCACCACTGTGTCCCTCCTGGTGTTGACAAGGTCTGCCAGCACCCCTGCTATGGTGACCAGGGTGGTGTTGATGGACTTCAAGTCCTCCCTGATCCCCAGGTAGTGTTCCTCCTGCAGCCGCTGGGTCTCCTGAAACTTGGCCAGTACAGTGCCCATGGTCTCCTGGGAATGGTGGTAAGCTCCCATGATGTTGGAGAGTGCCTTGTGGAGAGTGGGTTCCCTGGGCCTGTCCTCCCCCTGTCGCACAGCAGTCCTCCCAGCTTCCCTGTTATCCTGTGCCTCTGTCCCCTGAACCGTGTGCCCACTGCCATTGCCCCCAGTTCCCTGATCATCCTATGTTAGTGGGTTTGCCTGGGTTCCCTGTAGTGGTGGACACACTGCTGATTGACATGTCCTGGGGACAGAGGGATGGGCCCGCTGGGGGGGAGCTGTGGCGTTGCTTCCTGAGGGGGGAGGTTCAGTGGTGGTTTGTGACTGTGTCAGGGGAACCGACTGCCTCGAGGTCCCTGATGGGCCGGGCTGATCATCTTGATCCAGGCGTGCAGAGCTGCTGTCGTCACTGTGGGCCTCTTCTGTGGGGGGACTGGATATGTCTGGCACCTCCTGTCCGGTGACGTTGGGTAGGGGTCCTATTGGGGTGTGAATGCATAATCTTAGTATCTGTGTGCGCCATCTTGTGCAATGCGTGAGTTAACCTCTACTCCTGTGCTTGCATTATTGCCATGGCCCATGTGTGATTGGTGATTTTGGGGCATGAGTGAGTCTCTCTACTGGACATGCTTTGGTGAAGGGTGTCCATGCATTAGTGTTACATGCAGGGCTTGATTTTGGGATGTGTGGGTTGTGGTAGTGGGGTATCTGTGGGGTGTTGGGGTGATGGGCGTGAGGGTGGGAGTATGTGATGGCATTCAGGTGGGGTGGGGGATATGGTAGTTAAGATTTGACTTTCCAGAGTCCAGTCCTCCTGCTACTCCTGCGAGGCCCTCAGGATGCATGATCGCCTAGACTTGCTCCTCCCATGTTGTTAGTTGTGGGGGAGGAGGTAGGGGTCCACCGCCAGTCCTCTGTACAGCAATCTGGTGTCTGGATACCACGGAATGTACCTCCACCTCTTCCTGATGTCATCCCGTGTTCTTGAATGCTGTCCCTTTGCATCGACCCTGTCGACGATTCTCCCCCATAGCTCCATCTTCCTAGCAATGAATGTCTGCTGCACCTGTGATCCGAATAGCAGTGTCTCTACCCAGATGATTTCCTCCACCATGACCCTGAGCTCCTCCTCAGAAAACCTGGGGTGTCTTTGAGGTACCATGATATGGTGTGGGTGATGTGTGAGGTGGTGTCTGTTGTGATGTGTGAGGGGATGTGTTGGTGTGTGTTGTTTGAGGTGCGTGGATGTTCTATAAGTGATGGTGTTGTCTGTCTGTGGATGCTGGTGTTGCATTAGCTAATCTCTCTCTCTCTAGCCTTCTTTCAAATTTATGGTTGTAAGGGTTTGTGGGTGATGTGAGTGTGTGCTTTATATTGGATTGGATTTGTGGGTGTGGTGTGTGTATGTGTATCAGGTGTGTGTATTTAGAATTGTCCAATGTGGTTGTGTTTTGTAAATGTGTGTGTAGTTTTGAGGGCGGCGGTGTGTACCGCCAATGGATTACCGAGGTTAAAAGACTGCCGTATTGATTTGTGGGTCTTGATAGTGTGGCCGTATTCCTGTTGGCATGATGGTGGGGGTTTTGGTATTGCCAGTTTATCACTGACCTTTGGTGTGGCGGACTTGTGTGGGTGTCTGAATTGTGGCGGATT
The DNA here is from genome assembly GCF_031143425.1 of Pleurodeles waltl. Classification (NCBI taxonomy): domain Eukaryota; kingdom Metazoa; phylum Chordata; class Amphibia; order Caudata; family Salamandridae; genus Pleurodeles; species Pleurodeles waltl. The sequence continues at coordinate 108,353,529 of NC_090450.1, forward strand.
CCGAGCTGTGTGTCGTAATACCTGTAGCAGAATTCTGCAGCCGCGAGGTATGTTGGCGGTCTTCTGCACGGCGGTAAGCGGGATTTACCGCCAGGGTTGTAATGAGGGCCTTAATGTGATAGCTCAATGCCAAACGTAAGTAGAGGACCCCTTATCTTTACATCTAAGGGACTACATATGTAGATATAATTTGAAAAAAATAATGTTTGTTGCTATTGAAAGCATAAAGCATCACAGATGAGCGTGATTAGATTCTAAAATTGTGTGAAAGAGTCGCATTGCTGAGGCTGCATCACAGGGAAAGGGTAGTCATGCACTGTATTTAAGGCAATAGGGCACATTCCTGTCCTTTTCCCACCTATGGAACATAATGGGCTGCCGAGCGCCATCACTGGCACCCTCACACAATTGTGCAAGGGTACCTGCATTGCATACAGGATAGTTTTTGCACAGGAAGGTGCACCTTCCTGCACAAAAATAATCCTCAGACGCTCTTTCCTCTTTCTACAAGTGCTGGAGAATGTAGAACACAAAAAAGGAGGAACAAATTAGGGGAAATAAATATATTTCAACTTATTATAACGCACCTGGGGAGGTGTAGTGTTTTGGTGCTTTCCCAGGTCTACAGCTTCTGATAAACCTGGAAATGCTTCAAAAGCCATGGATGTTGTGTAGGAACACCCCCTCAACATCTATGGAAATGCTAAACTGGCACAGAATAATGCAACACAGCTATTAGCGCCTCGCTGCATTACTCATGATTTATGAAGCCACTCAGGGCCACGCAGGGTGGCCTGAAACGGCTTCAAAAATATAAATTATGGTTTGCGTTGCACATGTACATTTCGTGGTACAAACACAATGCAAACAGGATCATAAATAAGGCCTTGGATGTTTTTAATTCTAATTTTCCTGTCAGACCTGGAATCCTTTGCATGGTTTCCCATGACTTTTATCCTTCAGACCTCCGGCTTTTGCTGGCCTTAGGATTCTGCACACTTTACCACTGCTAACCAGTGCTAAAGTGCTTGTGCTATTTCTTCTAAAACATGGTAATATTGCATCACCCCAATTGGCATATTTAATTTACTTACAATTCCCTAGTAAAATGAACTACCTGTGCCCAGGGACTGTAAATTACACAGTGCTAGTGGGTCTGCAGCACTGAGTGTGCCACCCACCTAAGTAACTCTTGAAATTTGTCTCAGGCCTGCCATTACAGAGCCTATAAGTGCAGTTTAATCTGCCATGTTAGCCTGGCAAAATAACCTTTTTACCAGGCCCAAACCTTACTTTCTAATACATATGTTACCCTTAGGTAAGTCCCAGGCATCCCCAAAGGCAAGATGAAGTGTGTTTAAAAAGTTGGAGATGCACTTTTAAGTTTTGGTTTCCTGGTAGAGAAAAACTCTTAAATTCAGTTTTCACTACTTCAAGCCATATCTTTCCCATATGTTAACATTGGGGTTAATTTATTACACTTTATAAGTATAATTCCTAATCTGGAAGAGTTTGGTGTCTCTGGAATCACAATTTAAAAGCACAATATATGGTGAAGTCAGCTTTTAAATTCCAATTCCTAAAAAACAATGCCACTTTTAGAAAGTTTGTATTTTCTTTCCTGCTGCCTGTCTCTGATCACATCTGGGGTGGGATGAACAGCTAGTCAATGTATATTCCCCCTATACAGCTACAAACAAAGGGAGCTTAGGTGTGACTTGAAGTGCCATCTCTATCCTGATGGCCCATCCTGGGCAGGATGGGAGGGAGGAACTGGACACTGGCCCACTTACACATGAAAAGGCTGTGCCCTGTTCACAGACAAAGGGATGCATAGCCACCTTTAGTGAGTTCTGGAGTAAGGGTAGGAAGGGCAGGGCATCTGTGCACTTCAAAAGCATCTCTTTGAAGTCTCCCCACTTCAAAGGTGAAACTGGGTATAAGAACTGGTCCTCAGGCACCACCATCTCAGTACACTTATGGATCTGTGGATTCTCTGCCAGGAAGAAGGACTGCTGTGCTGCTGAAGGCCTGACATTCTGCTGAACTGCTGTTTGCTGGACTCCAGCTTTGCTGGGCTGACCTGTGCCTGCTGCTCATTTATCTGGGAGTGAGAAGAACTGGACCTTATTCTCTCCAACTCAGAACCCAATGTAACCTCAATGGCTAGTTGGCAGGCCTCCTGATCTGAAGTCTCATAGACATGATAGACCTCCATCCACCCTGCTCCTGCACCTGGACTCTGCCATTTGTGAGTCTGTCCTGCCAAGTGGTCCTACCCCAATCCCAGGCCCTTGGACGTGGACCTAAGGTGTTTGCTGCACAGAATTGACGTATCCTCTGCTGCATGGGCAGAACCAACACATTGTTGCTGTTGGCAAAATCAATCCATCGCCACCATTGCATGGAACAAACAGCAGAATCATCTTCAGAACCGGCATTGCGGTGCTTGCTTCGGCGAAAGGTCCCCACATCCCAATCGACAACCACCTGAATGATGATGCCAATACTCTACATCAGAGCCTCTACACCCAGCAGAATAAACATATCACCTTGATGTTGACACTGCCGGAACCCGCACCTGAATTCCACTGCATCTTGGCATCAACGCATCATCACCGCTTCTTGGGAAACTTCAGCACATCTCCTCGACTGTGTGGGAAAAATCGACCCATCTCCTTGGCTTTGTTGTTCTGAAAAACACAGCACTCTGCAACCAGTATTTAAGTATGCCTGGTCGGAGTTCACGGAGTCTGACTCTGTGAATTCCATGGAGTGGAAAAAAAAACTGTGGAATTCTGGGGAGTCCTGAATGTGCTGACCTTGGAAGCGCTAAGTAGGGTTGGGCCTGGTCAGCCAGGCCCGACCCTGCTTAGCTCTTCCAACATTGGGTGCATTCAGGAGAGGGCCATAGGCAGCGAATGCTGGCAGGCCTTTTATGCACTGGCCTGTCCCATTTCCAGTGCAGACGGGGCAGGCTGGTGCACAAAAGGCCTGAAACTACAGCTTTCACTGCCTACAGCCCTAGCCTGAATTAAGGTCAGGGCCGTGGGCAGTGAACGAAAGCTGCAGTATCCATCCTTGTTTGTGCACCAGTGTGCCCATACATCAACAAAAGAAAAAGATGAGGACTTACCTGTGTCTTCCGGGGGGCCTCCTCATTGTTCAACCACGACGAGTCATCATTGGGTGCTTCCCTCTGGCCTCTTCTCTGGTGTGCACTGCAGCCCAGTTATGGGCTACACAGCGCAAGCGTAGATTGTCTGTGCTTGTGCTGTGCAGCCCATAACTGGGCTGCAGCATAAACTGGGTGAGCTCCGCTCTGCTGGCGGGACTAGCAGAGTTTTTGGATAACTCTGTGCTCCAAGTGGAGCACAGAGTTCCAAAAACTTCATAAGCTCCACCAGCGGAGCGGAGCTCCCCGCACACTCCTAATTTTAAGGTACTTTTGTTCAGCAGGGCCAAAATGGTCCCTGTAACTAGCCCACACACCATCACAGTCACCCAGGACTTTTGACTTTGTCCAAGTCTGGTGTGAACAGATAACCAGTTTTGTTGCTTTTGGCTTCCAAGCATTGTGTTTATTCTTTATAAAATCATAACTGACGTTCTACTTATTGGATTTTTATTTTGGTGTTGTTTCATTTATTAAATTAAGTTATATTTTGTAAACTGGTGTGGGATTCTTTTTGTGTGGTGTTTTCACTGTATTACTGTTTGAATGGTTCACACATACTTTACATATTGCCTTCTAGGTAAACCCAACTGTTCTGTGCTAAGCTACCAGAGGGTGAGCGCAGGTTAATTTGGGGTTTGCTTGTGCCGTAATCTGACAAGAACTTTGGTTGCTGCTTAACCAGGGCCCCCACTCAAGTCAACCAACAACCCAATTTCTCACAGTTCCTTGCTGCATTTCATCATAACATTAGTTGAAAGGGTATTTTATAGTTAAATAGAAGAGCTGATATTGAACAGTCTTTAACAAACTTGTAGGTAGCCAATGCCTTGGTACAAATATTGTTGCCTTGTCAAATAGGTAAACATTAAGGTTACAAAATATATTTTGAAACAGGCATTCAAAGGAGGAGAAAGTGTTATGCTAATAGCTTATTCGTATTAATATTTCTGGACTTAAAGTGTATAAAGAAGTGTTGCTACATCTTTCAGACATTGGCTATCTGAGATTCGAGGAGCTTAAAGGCAAAAAAACATTCCAAAGGATTCTGTCTAACTGTTTTTTTTGTATAACATATTTGCGAAACTATAAATTCATTATATGAACTATGAATGTAATGGTTAAAAATATATAGTGGGTACAAAGAAGGTAAGCTACATGTACACCATGTCAGCATGATAAAAAATAAGTTTGACACTACAGTATGGAAATGTAACAGTTTACAAATGTGGAGTTTCTGTTTTAGTATGTTATATTGTTACACAATTTTGAACTTTGAAAACGTTTCTATAATGCCATGATCAGATGATTAGTCAATCCAAACAAAACTAAAACTACACATTCATATTAGTAATTTAATATTTCAGTCCTTATATGACACACAAAAAACACATGTTAAATGCAACATGGAAAGTTAAAACAAGGCCCAAACTGAACACAACAGGATACCTCTCTTAAAAAGCATGCACTTTTAGCTAAACATTAAAATAATAATCTGGTAGTCAAACCCTTACAGGTAAGCATGTAGGGCTAGCAAAGCAACTCTGAGGACCATCCCCTAGGTTCATCCCTGGTTTCTGAGAATGTGGCTGAGTGGACTAGCTCAAATCACCCTTACGTTGATTTTGGCCCAACAATGACGGTCCTTCCAGTACATCTGGCAGAACTTCCCCACTGGGTCTGGATACTGACAGCACTGCAGTGCAAGGCAATGTTGTGCCAGATTTCTTACCATGCTCTAAAATTCATCTGGGACTTTGGGACCATAAAGATGAAGGTACTTTCAAACAACACCCTCACTAAGGCCCTCTGTGGTGCTGGGACCGGCATATTGCAACCGCGATGGAGCCACCCCAGTCGGACTTCGGACACCGCCAGGCTGTCACCCGCCAGCAGCCATAAAAAAGGCTGGTGGAATGGGGCATCAGGGGGCCCCTGGGGGCCCCTGCACTGCCCATGCACTTGGCATAGGCAGTGCAGGGGCCCCCATGCACAGCCCCGTTGTGCATTCCACTGCCCGAATTATGGGCAATGGAATGCCCAACGGGTGCTTCTGCACCCGCCCCACTGCCACATTGCTGCCGGTTCAATTATGAGCTGGCTGCAATGTGAAGGCCCTGTTCACTGCAGGGCTGGTGGGAAAATTATGTTTCTGCCCGCCGGCCCTGTGGTGAACCTGTAATAGGACCGGCGGTGCTCTGCATGCATTGGCGGGCAGGTGGCGGGACAAGTTTGGTGGGCAGTAGAGGCTGCCCACCAAACTCATAATGAGGGCCTAAGTATGTCCAATTCCTGATGGGTGAATGGAGGGCCGCCTTCCTCTTGATGGAATGTAATTTCCTGTTTGTTATAACAGACAAAAGACTTCACTTCAATGTAGAGTGTTTACCCTGCATGAGGGGTGGAGGTTCTTCAACTGGGCTGGAAACTCTACATAAGTGCTGTAACCCACCACATTTAGAGAACCTACCTCCACATTTAGGAAGGAGACCCCTGCCTGTAACTAAAACACTGAACAAACAATAGATTCACAAAACCATTACCATGCATTGTTTTTGTACCTAATGTATGTGTAAATAAAATGTCACAAATAAAACATGAGTCTACTATGTGAGATTTTGAACTTAAGAGTTGTTATATATTTTTGAATGTTATAAAACATTAAGGCCCACATTACAACCCTGGCGGTTGGCGGAGAAGTGGCGGTCTTGCCGCCAACAGGCTGGCAGTAAAAAAAATTGAATTATGACCATGGCGGTTACCGTCATGGTCATCTGCCACTTCTCCAAACCGACCACCAGGGCGGAGATGACCACTGGGCTGGAGACTTGGGTCTCCAGCCCGGCGGCCGTCACAAGACCTCCGGCAGTATCATGACCCGCCTGACCGCCATGGATTTCATGGGGTTGGGCAACACCATGAAATCCATGGCGGTAAGCACTATCAGTGCCAGATAATCTCTTCCCTGGTACTAATAGGGGTCTCTGCCACCCCCCACACCCACCCCGAGTCCTTCACCAACACTCCCCACCCCCCTGCAACCCCCAAAAGGTGGCAGGACCCCTCCCCACCCCTACCCCCGACATCACTACACAGACAGACACCCGACACGCATGCAGACACCACCAACACACAAACACGCACACACACGAACAAACATGCCAACAGACACACACACAGTCATACATGCACACCCATATTCAGACATACACGCACACATCCATACAGACATACATACAGGCAGACACGTACACATTTCCAAACACCCCACACCCCGCTTACATACACACACACCCCCTCCTCATACTCACAAGCACACCCCCATGCACGCACACAACACATAACACCCCCCCACCCCCTCCCCTAATGGGCGATCGACTTACCTGCTCCATTGATCCTCTGAGAGGGGACGGGATCCATGGGGGCTGCTCCGCCGCCAGCACCCCGTCAACAGAACACCGCCACGCCGAATCACATAACGTGATTCGGTGGGCGGTGTTCTGTTGATGGGGCGGTGGAGGTGGAGCAACCTCCACTTCCCCGCCAACCGCCAGTATGGCTGCTGGCAGCTCTCCGTCCGGAAAAGGACGGAGGGCTGCCAGCAGTCATAATTCGTAGACCGGAAAACCTCTAGCACTGGCAGTCTTCAGCACGGCGGTCCCTTGACGGTCTTGTGAAAAGACCGCTGAGGTTGAAATGACCCCCCAAATGGCAAACTGCTTTTCAATAGAGAATTGCATGTTTCTTGATGACATTTTGAGAAGTAAACAGAGTTGTCTCAGCGTGGTGTACATGAACAGTGTAGAAATACTCCATCTTTCATCATTGAGAAGGGGCTGTCTGCCCATAAAATTGTTTTAACTAAACTAGCAGCTCAAGAGAAAAATGAGCTAACCAGCCTATCTAGCTCATGAATGCTCTGACCTCTATTCTGTACCCCACCACTGGTACCTCCAGTACCTAGATGTAGACACAGATCGGATTCCCAAACTATATGTAAGTCCTGTCACATGGTAATGTTGTGCAACACAAAAGAGGCTACAAAAGTCTTGCAGACAATGTCTGAAGAGTACAGCAGTACCACCTCAAGTATTGTCAAAACATCCGTATTGTGTTTTAAGGCCTCAAAGATGCGTTAATAGGGGCTTGTATATATATTTATATGTTTATCTGCCTTATTGTATCATGTTTGAGATAGTGTGGTTGGATGGCTGTTGGTTGTGAGTTGATGAGGAGAGGGAGAATGCCCGGCATCAACTTCAACAAAGATGTGAAGTTTTTACAAAGGGGCCTCTAATCCCCTATTTATGCATCATGCCTACAAACATGTAGTGGAAGTGAGGGTAAAGTATATCTCTTTTGTTGTAGTGATCATTCAGTATGTTAGAGATGTCACACCCTTATGCACATGTAACTCTGGTGTGAGGTATTGCAAATGGGTTCAGCTCATATAGTACTCCCAGATGTTTTGCTTTTTGGTCTCCTGGTTTTGAACTTAATGCATTGGATGAGTCTCACTAGTTGTGTCGCATTCATGGTAATTACAGGGTGAATGGACTGCAAATGTTTACCACCGTTATCTGACTTTTAAGATAAGGCCGCTGAGATACAACTATCGTAAGAGGCACTTGGCTGGTTACACATGAATACGCATACATATGTGAATGCAGACTTTGCAGGCTGCGTGTCTGGAGCTGCTGGCGTGCGCAGTCTGGTAACTGCACACAAGTAGGCCGGTGCAGAGGGAACTCTGTAGAGTTAGATGTTTATGTGTGATAAGCCTTATGATATTAGAGGGGGAACCAAAGATAAAATCAGAATTATTTACTCTTTTATCTGCAGTTCTACTGTGTTATACAGTACATATAGGCAAAAATCTGTTTTATAGTTCAGTTTTGCTTCCCTTAGGACTACAAAGCCCCGCATGAAGTAAAACTGGGGTGAAACATGTGCACCCAGTTTGAATATGCAGCTCCCAAGATTCTACATGTACACTCAATGGGTCATCTTGAAGTTTCATATATCTCTGGCTCAGCTCAGGATCAGAGACTAAGCCTTTTGTCATCCTGCTGGGCAAAGGTAACTATACTGGTCTGCACCAGAAGGAACAAAGGCCTCCCCACACAAAAAAAAAGTAATTAACAGCGCTTTGTTCAGCTCCTGAGGAGGGAGTGGTGGGAAACAAAATCTACATCTGTTAATTAGCTGTCATACTCTACTAATGTTAGGACAACCCAGGCCCACTGAACAAAGGAAGAAGCCCAGACAACTAGAGCCAATACAGGAGGGGGTTCCTCTTTGATGTTTTGGCTGAAGAGTCGCTGGCAGTGATGCCATGGAGGGGTGGAGCTGAGGCTCCCAGAGGAGGTGTGAACAGTAACTTCCTGATAGCGCTGTCTTGAATTGCCCAGCTTACTGTGCTGGAAGGTTGGGACAGGAGTGAAGGAGTGGTGTGTCACATTAGGATTGACCAGGGGTGCCTGGCTTCTGGAACTTTCCAACCCTACTTAAAAAGTCCAGCACAAGTGTGAAAGTGGGAATTTTCTTCAGCCACCAATCACCTGCTAATCGTAAGGACCAGAACATGCAGAGAATGCAAAGTACAAAATGTATTTTAGCTCAGAGCAGTCACGAGCAGTACACAGCGCTATAGTGGTTGTGAAGCAAGTCCACTTGTTACAAAAAGTCCCCTTCCTTTTATACCCAACTAGATTTCTTGAGAATGGAAAACAGATGGCGTGACTGTTCAGCATCTGTGGTTTAACCTTTGACACATTTAGATTAGATTATATTAGAACACAAACAACTGCCAGAGGATAAGTGGTTGACTTATGGGGTAAAGGATTAATCACATCCTCATTCAGAGCAGATGGCCATGAATCATTGACCTTTTACTGAAATAATGTATTTTCCCAGAAGTAGAACTCACATGATGTTGAAACATGTCCAAACATGCCCTTGGTGCAGGAAAAATGGTTGATTAGTGCTTTTCAGCATTTCAAAGCAAGATAAGGAGAGAGACACACAAGAAAATGGAGGTACTGATGTCCATATTTGCCCAAAGCGAATTTCAAGAATTTTCACAATCAGCCCTTTGGATATCAGTCCACACATTTTCTTGCTCCTTTTACTTTAAGTGACATTTCTAGTCATGTCTGCCTCATTATCAATGATTAGATTTTGCTGGGGGTCATTTTCATAAATAAGGGCCTTCTTCTTGAATATCATGCAAGGTGTTGGGGGACACATCTGTGCCCTTAAAGTGGTGTATTACCCTGTCTTGAGCCAGAAAAGCATTTGTGGCCCTGTTGGATGACATGACGGAATATTTCATTGACTGTCCTAAGGCTTGGCAGATGAGTGGAGCACATTGAACACAAACACAACATCCTATGAGATTCAGAAATTTAATCAGGAAAAACATTCCTATTTTCCAACCCCAGTCACTAAGAAACTTTCATATGGATCCTGCAGGATCCCACATACCTGTGTCACTATGTGCTTGCATACCAATATCATGCAATCTTTTGACAGCCTCCCTAACTTTAGTAGAGGTATCTGGCACATACGTACAATAAGCCTTGCCCACTAATTCACAGACTCCTCCCCTTTCTGCTAACATCTTGTCAAGGACCATCCTGTTTTGCAACAAAACTAATCTTGGGGCTTAAAGTTCTATTGTGATATTTTCAATGACTCCAAATGTTTCATTAATGGCGGCCTCCAGTAGCCAAGCCAACTTTCGTACATCTTGAGAATTAATAGCAGTACCAAACCATGGAAAAAAGTCCTTTCACTATATCTCCAGCTATTTCCAGACCTGTATCCCTCTGATCCACACTCCTCTTTTGAGGACGCAGCATGCTAGGGGACCTCATACGTACTTCCTGGGTTGTTTTTATTGACATTATGGGGACAATAAAACCTAAGTGACAACAACCACCCAAACCCTCTGCGAGCCAGGCATAAGCTCTTTTCCCACAAATGAGGTACACTGAATCTCCCACATATAGTGGCAATTTTTGTGCAGTTGATGGTAATCGAAAAGTCATATTGCAACCACTGGTGTTTCGCAACCAGAGAGATCCATTGCTAGTGATATAAATATGCCCATGTATTTGTTTCCTCTTAACTTTAAAAATGGCATACTTTTGCTTCTCATTGTAGGCAGAGGGTCAGGAAGAATACTATTACTAATATTCTTTGAAAACAGGGGAGTAAAGACATCAGAGAGAGAAAAAGTGGCATTTGGAATTATTACCATGGTTCAATTTCCCTTTTCCAAAACAGACGCATAATAATTCATATACAGGGAGGAGTTTGTTATTCCTTTCACTCCTGTCTGTGATCTAACCACACCCTGAAAGAACATTATTAAGTCTATTTTTAGAATACCTGCATGCAGCGCATAACAGGAGACCTCCATGGGAAGGGGTATTTGGAGAAGTGGCATTCCTTCACTCACATTGACTGGAAGATTGAGACAAATCCAACAATCATGTTTCTTTAGAATTTGATGAGTATGATGCAATAATGAGACAAAAGTGTTATGTTGCGATTCTTACCTATGGGTCCTATCTCCGGTACCTAAAGTATGTGGGGATATAGGAGTACTCAAAGTAGGGACAACATCTGGTGTAGGTGAAAGATCATCTAGCATGTACAACACAGCAAATATAATCAACAGTACCCCAAACATTGTCACAGAGAAACATACCTTTGAGCAATACCATTTTTTCTTTCCTTCAAGGGTGGACTATGTCTCAGTCATTGGTGCAAGAAGCAATCGGTAAGTCTAGAAGGAGAAACACACAAGACTTGCAGTGTCCTTTTTTTAATAACTTCACTTTATTAGTCCTTTAAAGTTGGCACTCGTAAGCACCTTGGCAAGTGGTGCTTGTTCCGTCCTCAGCACTTTCCTATCTCATCCTTTATCATCCGTGGCCTTAGGTTATAATCATGAGTGAGGGCAGTCAAGTTGATAAGATTCTTCTACAAGGAAACACCTTTCAGTCGGTCAGAACAGTTGGCTTCCGAAGACTGCTCTAGCCAGATCGAGGGTGCCTTTTTTACGTGAGACACGTGGATCCAATTGTTGTGCCCTTCACACCTGACCGCTGTCTGAGTCACCAGCAGTACCTGCGTGGGACCCTTCCAATGGGGTTGCAGGCTGTTTTTCCATGTGAAACTTCGGGTCAGGACCCACTTCCCCGGCTGTATGTCTTGATGTTGTCATTCCAATGGAGGGGACCAGGTATCACTGACCTGCTGATGAAAAAAATACAGTTTATTTGTCAAGTCTTAAAAAGTCCAGCGCAAGTGTGAAAGTGGGAATTTTCTTCAGCCACCAATCACCTGCTAATCATAAGGACCAGAACACGCAGAGAATGCTAAGTACAATATGTATTTTACCTCAGAGCGGTCACAAGCAGAACACAGCGCTATAGTAGCTGTGAAGCAAGTCCACTTGTTACAAAAAGTCGCCTTCCTTTTATACCCATGAAAAAACAAGATTTTTTGAGAATGGAAAACAGATGGTGTGACTGTTCAGCATCTGTGGTTTAACCTTTGACACATTTAGATTAGATTATAATAGAACACAAACAACTGCCAGAGGATAAGTGGTTGACTTATGGGGTAAATGATTAATCACATCCTCATTCAGAGCAGATGGCCATGAATCATTGACCTTTTACTGGAATAATGTTTTTTCCCAGAAGTGGAATTCACATGATATTGAAGCATGTCCACACATGCCCTTGGTGCAGGAAAAACGGTTGATTAGTGCTTTTCAGCATTTCATCGCAAGATAAGGAGAGACACACAAGAAAATGGATGTACTGATGTCTATACTTGCATAAAACACATCTAATGAATTTCTACACAAGGGAGAGAGAGTTGTTGTTATTGGAGTTCGACACTTGAATTGGATGGCAGCAACACCATGGGAAACTGAAAGGACAAGCACCCTGTTGGACTAAGGATTTTGCCTCCAACTGACCCAGGACCAGTGGCTCTTTCCCTTACACCCTCTCAGGACAGTTAGGGGAAGACTTGGGCTCTATTTCCCCTCCAGAAGCCCTGAAAGATGGTCAGAAGGCCATAGGGCCCATAGAGAGCACAGCAGAGGATGAAGCTGTCGCGGGGAGCTAGTGAAGACAGCTACCTGCAAAGTGCACCCTTTCTAAGCCAAAAGGCCTGCTGATGACGCTCCAGTTGACTAGAGCACCCCTCCAGGAGTGAACTGAGCCCAAAATGAATGCAAGGTTGAAATCAGTCCATTGGGACCTGAGTTATGACATTTTAAAGGATTAACTTTGACCCCAAGCGATGGAGAGCATACAGCTCCACTGAAAATTTAAAGAGAACCAACAGGCTGGGCAACAGCCTGGGGATCAGCACAAAGATGTTCTAGGAATTTTTGGGAAGATGGGCATGCTTGGGTATCGCTCCCCTGCGGATCCTTTGGCTCTGTAGATCCCATCAAGCAGGGCATGACGCATTCATTAAGTCTCAGATGACCCGCTCCCCAAGGGACAGAGGTGACAAAGGGCAACGCAGGGTCCAGGAGGCAACTGCCATAACACCCTAACCACAAGGACAGCAGGGCAAAGAAACCTGCTCACTCTCTACCTGCCAACGGGAGAACAGTGCTGGCAACAGGGAGAGAGAGGGAAAGCAAATGCTGGATCCTTTGCACTGGGAAGCAGTGCATGTGGGGAGACGATGGGGCTGCTTGGCTTTGTAGATCAGCACATGGCCCAACACCTGGGACTTTCCATGGGGTATCCTGGGTGGAAAAAAAAGAAACACACATAGGTGCAAGGCAGTGCTGAAGAAAAATGATGAAGCCAAAACTGTTAATTAATTACTTACTGCCCTCAGACGAAGCACACAACAGTGCCCTGATTGGCCTGGCAAAGCACTAGTTTTGCCTTTTGTGATTCCCTCTCGAGAGTCGGGGCACCACCACTCTGATTAAAGAGGTGCTAGGTGCTGAAGAGCCCCCATCCTTTTGATAATTATTTGAAAAGTTGCATTAAGATTCTGGGGTCAGAAGAAGCATGACTCCTAATATTTTCACCACTAGTTTAAAGCACTCCTAAGGCTGGAGCTTTTGCTCTTCCACTGGGACTGCATCTCCCTCTAGGGGTTGGTTCCATGGCTGCATTTTATGTGTTCTGAAGTATATAGAAAGATAGGACATGTGATGTTAATTTCATATGCTTTATTGATAATATAATGCTGGCCATGATCTTTGATCAATATTGAAATGCTTATTGACATTAATGACTGCATTTACACATGGTTATTGATCATAAAAATAAAATGATGTTGATGTTTAACATGTGTGTTTTATGTGGTGACTCTTTGACAAACCCAAGAGGCCTGCCTTATATGTTGTTGTGAAGACCCTTGCCAAAGTGATTAGTCATGTTTTATATAATGTGATACCCCTACATTATGATGTTCTATCTGGTGTAGGTGGGAGGAGGCACTGTGATTTTTGCCATCATAACCCATTAGGGTTCAAGTTTGATTACAGAGTGTCTCCAAAGTATTTTAAAATATCTTATGTATATTTTAGTAAATTAATGCTTGTATTTAGTACTGTGTTTGTGTATAAAGTGTACTTTTCCTTTTCCAAATAAAAAGCACTGGCTGGACAATCATTTATAGAGTGTTATTATTACATGCCAGCAAATGGTGATAACTAGCCCAGACCACCTCACCTGAGTAGGCCTTGGACTTCTATGCGACTCTACCCTGTGAGAATAAAGTGCTACAATGGGGTGCTTGGTTCCCATTAATATAAAATTGGGGACCTATTATTTGCATAACCCTCACATCCTGAACAACTAATAACCCAATTTCTTACAGAGGTGTTATTGCTTACCAATGAGCAATTACTGAAATTGTGAGCAACCAAGTCACATGCAGGAGGTAACTGCTGGAAGATGTAGCTGTTGTGTTTGCTTCCAGAACAGGCAGTATACACATCAATTAAGTAGCTCCTGCATTAAAGACAGCTTGCAATTTGATGGTGTGCAGGGGTATCTGTTGCAGAAAAGTTGAGGTCAGTTGGCTGAAGTGCCGTACACTATACATTTTTAACCAATAAATTCAAAATTCATATAACGAATCCATAGTTTCAATGTTACTTGCATTCATAACCATCTAATCTCGGATAAGCCATGGTACCAATCAAACGAGAGAAGTAGGCAATTTTTTTCTTGTGGTCAGCCTGAGTATGAATGGTTAGTTAGTTTCCTTTTAAGGGAAACATACATTTGCTATAAAATCCAACAGGATTTGCTTTCAAAAATATAAAATTGTAGGGAGATAAAAACATTTTTTTAAAAATACAGTGGATTTCGTGCACAGTTTCAGTAATTATGAGCCTCAGAAATGTACAAAAAAGTAACTCTCAATTTGCAATATGTTCCTCTAGGTATTTTTTGACTCATTTATTTTTTCTAAGAGTGTATTGCAGTAGAGGTGATTGGCCGTGTATGGTGCTGAACTTACTCTAAGGCTGAGCTTCAGTTCATTTACTACTGCATTAGGTAATTTTTGTCTGTAATAACTTTAGAAGTGCATATAATAATGGTCTTACTCTTTTGTGGATGAGTAGTTGCCCCTCCAAGAACCCTTATTTACCCCTTCATAAACCCCTCTCATTTTGTATTGTGTTCCCCATTTTTCAGCCACTCCCACCCATCTTTCCCACGCTGATAACTTAAAATATTAATGGCAATCATTGTTGTGAATGTTTATTCATAAAAACACTGCCCATGAAAGGAGCAAAACAGGCCTCTGAAACACCTCAAGAGCTTGCAACACACGTGCAACATCATAGCGACTCCAGCAAGATATCTGACCAAATCTTTCCCAGTCATACCGGTTTCTCAAAGGTGAAAAAAGAATGGCACTGTTTTTTCTTCTAGACATATTGCTGTCACATTTATCCTTTGCTTGTTGTAGACTCAAAGGTGAACACAATACCTAGCTAGTTCTTCGTCAAACCCACTATAAGTTCAGAGAAATATGAAGAAGAGACTAAGGAGCATATTTACAAGAAACTGGCGGATCAGTGCTGATCCACCAGTTTTCTTGCGTTGCCCCAGCCCCACCTAGTGACACCATGGAGGTCGTTAGGCCAATAGCATCAAAGGTTTTGACACTATTGTGGCGCTTTGCTGTACTCATGTCTAAAATGTAGGCGCTAGTGCAGCAAGGAGGCCTATAGGTCTCTATGGATGCATCATTTTACTGCTTTGAGTAGGCATTAAAAATGACACCAAAAATGACACAATGAAATCTTGTAGATTTCACTGTGCCATTTTTGTTGGCCTCCTAGCGCCGGGATACCCCCTTGCATACATTATGCTTGGTGCAGGCATAATGTGGCACAAGGCGGTGTGAAGTGGCGCAGTGTGAGCATTGTGCCACTTTTTAAATACCACATGGCAAAAAAGCCTTCCTAATTCCACATTAGTGTAAAAGAATGACACTAATGTGATGCAGGAAGGCACTAGTGGCTTCTAAATATGCCCCTAATTGTAACTCTTTTATTCATTCACTCACCTTCATATTCTGCAGAATGTGGAATGCATAACTGTTGTGTGGAAAACAAATATTTTCTATGTTGTGCTCCAGTAATTGCTGATTCTTTTTGAGGATCCAGCATGTCAGAAATATTAAATACATTCCTTGTTCTGTTTCATGATTGTGACAAATGTCTGATTTCACAGTTCAAAGTTACCGAAGGTCTAGCTGGCATTTTGAATCCATAAAGCCACATAGAGTTGGCTGTCCATCACCTTTCCAATTACCTCTCCAGACCCTCTTCATCAACATGCCCACTTCTATCCAACCAGGAACTACACAACTATCTCCTCATATGCTGAATTCATTGCTCTATCCTATCACATCTGAAGGCATGTCTGAGAAATGTTTTCCATACAGTAAGAACAAGAGACAGAGAGCTGTCTCACATTCTGATAGCCTGGGATTCACTTATTCTATTCCTAAACTTCCCTCACAGCTATAGTTTTGTGAACATTATTAGCCTTACCTGTGCGACCCTTCACAAGCTTCCCAATGTTGGTGGTATCATGGTAAACATCTTCGCTCTCATTCCTTTCAGATGGAATTCAGGTGGTACCTGCGAAAGGTGGTGACTTGGAAATGAGTAGGAACACAAACACATCCAACATCAAATTGGACTGGGGCTATCCTTTGAGTCAGCTGTGTATTTTGATATTGAATTTTACGTTTCCATTTTTTTCCTCCACATCTTTATACATGAACAAGAGATATTTTTCAATTTGATTTCCCGGCACTAGATTTCATTGGGATTCTCACTTTTTTCACAATGGTATGTTCATTTTAAACAAGCATGTTTCTCTGTAGATTTTGAATGACTTGCCTCGTGGTCACAGTTGAAGATCGTCAGCTTAAACACAACTACATATTCTTGGTATGACATCATACTTCCACAGGCTTACAAAGCACGGTTAAACAGTGAATGCGCCGTTTGAGTGTCACAAGTGTTTAGACTAAAAAAAAATATTATGGTAAAAGGCAATGATTGGTACAGTGTTGGGAGGGAGGGAATATTTAACAGGACATGAATGAAGCAAGAATGGTAAAGTGAAAATATACATTGTGTTGTCATTCATTAGATTGTTGACTTTAATCTGAAAATTCTCCGGGCAAAAAAATAAAACACTGTAAAAGTCAATTGTAAAGACTATTCGCAACTAAAGGCTACACCACCGCTAAGATTTCAGAGTAAAGCCCTCCATCAGGGAAACCAGGAAATATTTCAAACCCAAACCAGAGTGCTAATGTGAAAAATCTGAGACACTGGGAGGATCAGTGGACGTCACTGAACCTTTTAAAACATATTCACATATTGGAGTGTTTGAAAGCCTTTCTAAGTGGCCGGTCAATGATCTTATTGTATTTGGCCAAAGCATAAACATTTCATAATTCTTTTTCTCTAAATAAGCCATACCACATTCTCCATGTTCCATCCTGCTGTTGGCACGTCCACCTACTGCTATTTTCTGTTAATTTCTGATGTCCTCTGGTATTAAATGTGCCCGTGCTTTGTGTGACTGCATAGCCTTTGGACTAGTTAAGAATACGTACTGAAATAAGAAATTACTTTAATATACAATTGCTGACTTTTTGGGTGTAAATACCATTAATTCTCTTTAGTGTACAAGGCAAAGATGATCTCACACTTTTTCATATTGATAGCATTTTCGCTTTATTTTTATTGTCACAAATGAGCCTGCGGTTACCTCGCAGCGTTGAGAGGCTAATAACATTTTTATTAATAAAATTAGAACCTTAAAAACAAATGACAATGTTAGTTTTACGATATATTTTTTTATTCTTCTGTGAGATACAAATATTGTACAGTTACGGAAATGAAACTGTCTTACCTGCTGGCATTCAGGGTGAATGGGGGAAATTATGAAGAACCAAGTCTACATTGTATGAAGGAGTAAAACAATTACATACCACAAATTGACTTTCCTCAGTTCCACCAATCCACTTGCAACATGTGTGCTGTTTTACTCTCATAAGAAGATTGAACCTTAGAGGTAAGGGCATGCCCTGTCATCGGGGCTGAATGCAACATTCTAGCACAACGCATCGTTGCTAGTTTACACCTATAAATGGTCTTCATTCACCTGTCTAAACACTGGCTTATTCTATGATTCCTAACTATAAGTGAGCATACTTTACAGGAAAACTCCGCTACTCATACGTAGTTTATAGTCAACCCTCAACTTTGAGTGACTGTAGTGCATAAAGTTGCTTAATTTAAGTTAGTGGTTTATTTTCAGACGGTAAATTACGGCGCCAGTTAGCAAGATTTGCCTCTTTCTGTGTGAAAAGAAAGCACTCACTCACAGAAACCTCGAGTCAAATGAATTCACTTTACAGACTGCAGGTGCGTTACCCAGGTGCTAGAATCTGACTGTGCCAGCCACACTCATTGTAATAAACCACTGGACACAAAGGTAACACAAGACACACACACTCAGGCCTGGCGTCAGCGGAGAATACATAAAGCCTGATGTGAGGTAGCAGGGGGCTAGTTCCGTTGGACCTTGTAGCCATGGGGGATCAAGGTGATCACTATGCCATCGTGATACCACTGCTAATTTACATTGGATTTCGTCTTCCATTTCCTTTAGAAAACTTACAACCATAAAGTAAATTCAAAGCTCAAAACTACCTTTGCATACTGTATGCGTGAGGGGACTTACGTGTACAACACCACCCCTGAACATTCTGCATGCATCTGCGCCCATGATGTACTTTGTAATTCAGATGAAAATGACATACGCATTTAATTTCAACTTATTCTGCTGAATAAGTGAGATTTACTTGACAAAAATGTATCAGCAGCTATGTCCTTGGTTTTACCTAAAGTGCATTACTGGGAAAAAAAAACATTTAGAAGGAATTTGGCACATACTAGTTAAGAAAAGAACCCTTCACTTACCAGTTGAGTTTTTACTGTACCAAACAACACACCACCACCATACGAAGGCCTTCATTAGAGTTTGGTGGAACGGATGAAGCACCATAAATTGGCAGTGACCTTCCCTTTAAACACATGGTTGCCTGCCCACTTAGAGGTCGAAAAAACACAGGATTCCCAAGTCAAATCCCTCGACCTGGCTACGCACCTGCCACTGGGCTGCCAGGCCACAGTGACTGTTTCGAGAAAAAGGTGACTGTCAGAAGAGTTGACGAAATTGGACAACATTAGAAGGCACCGCCATCCTTGGTGGGGTATCCACTCAGTGGCCTCCACTCTCAGAAAGAGAAATCACAAAGGATGAAAATAAATGTAGGTATGCTGACATTTCTCAACTGCTCACAGAAGGTGAAAATTGCTATAGGAAAAGTCCATGGATTGTATATTTCTGAGATAATGCAGGGCAAGGTGTTTCAGATTCTGTATTCTCCATTCCTGAGACTCCTACTCTGAACGCCTGGATTCAGGAGTAGTGGTACAGAGTAATTGATCATTTCTGTCCTGTAAACCCACAACCTCATGAAATCCACGTTACTCATAAGAAGGCCTTAATATTTCAACAGTAGTTGTGAAATTAATGCATATTTTGATGTTATAGTTAAGATTGAACATGGGAAATTAAGTGAACTGATATTAAGTTTTGATTTCAGGTGTAAACATTGAGTTGTTCACATCAAAAGGGACTAACACAGCTATTAGAAACTGAAAGTTGATGACCCCTTGGACGTTTTCCAAAGACATTATTAATCATTGAAAATCACGTTATACCTCCACCGTACATAGAACACAGCATCCATTTCACATCCCACCAGCATACCTTAAGAAGCAAACCTGCTCCACTTTCAATACTCCCGCAATTTTAAAAAATATTTTCTAAATGAGACTGTGTGCATCCACAATCCTAGTAAGCAAGTAAATATTTCACATCACACTAACAATATGCCCAGTTAAAATTCTCTCCATGGCAACTTGTAACCTTACTTCATCTTCCCTTTGACTCACCTCTGCTCACAAATCATAATAGTCAGTTATGGCTCGCGGCAAGCAGAAAGGGATGGGGCCATGAGCTGGAGGGACATAAAAAAGGGGAGTAAAAATGTAATGAAAAATAATTTAAAAAACACCTACCTCCATCGCTGCTACCGCGCTGCTCCAGCTGCTCCTCGGTTGCAGGCACATGCTCCCAGCCTGCCCTGCAGCCAGTCCTGAAGCTGCTCAAAGCAGCATCAGGACTGGCTGGGAGCGCCCAGCCAGGACGCTTCCAGGCAGACTGGGAGCCTGCGCTGGCTCTCTCCAGCCCAGCAACTGTGTTGCTCAGCTGGAGAGAGCCTACTGCGCAGGCCCGTCACAGCCTGTGGCTTCAACCCTTCTTCCAAGAAATGATAACAAACACAGTTTATTATCGCTTTTTGGTAAAAAGTTTGCAGCTGCCGCTGCTGGCGGGGGTTACAACACTCCTCCGCCCTAATGGAGAAGCCACCCCTGATAATAGTACTGGTGTTTTCGTACTGTGCTTAATACTAAAATCTTTCCATTTGTAAGCAGTACAATTCAATATAGTGATGCTCAGTTTATCCATCTTGGGAAAGATGGAAGGCTGAATACTCATATCCAATATTTAAACTCCTGCCTTGAAGACCATTGAATATTTCAATAGCAAGTTTTCAAATCACAAAGCCACCAAAATCTCCCCTTTGAATCAGGGTTACTGCGCACGTCGGATATATTCAAATCTAGTGGATGGCAGTGGCCTCTGTTCACAGACATATTCGGCGTGGGACACAATCAGATAAACTATGCGCCTCTGATTACAAAGTTCTTTCTGCTTCTCTGGTCTCAGACCCTTGTGATTTAAGCAGCCTTTCTGTCTCTTCCCAGGAACCGTATATATGTTATTGAATGACAAGACCTACCTGATTATGAAACTTTCTGACAATTCACAGCTAACAAAAGCTATCCAAAAATGTAAATCTGTTTCTACATATTATGGTTGCATGGACCATTACTGCATGTGAAATACCCAAGGAATACTATGTTATATTCTAGCACATAATGTCTTGTTGCTAATTTTTATGAAGAACCCGAACCTACATTATCTCCAGCTTTGAGAAATTCCAGTTGTATTGTGTCAGGGGGTGATGTACCTGTTTATTGATGTTACTACAGTATGAAAAATATGATAATGGAAAATGTAAATCAATACACAGCAGCAGAACATTTCCTTAAATGACTTTGTAGGGAAGAGAATCACTCTGTACTTTTCCCCTATTTCGAAAAGAGTTTCGTACTCTACCTACCAATATGTGATTGTATTTATGATTGTTGGATAGAACTGTCTATGTTGCATCACCCCAGATTGTTGCCTTCCTTTGCTGAACCTGTTTTTGTTGGCTTTTACAACTCTGCATTTTAGTTTTTATCAGTGTTAAAGTGCTTGTGCACTCCCTCCTGATAATGGTAAAATATGCCTATATCTGATTTGCACATTTACTAAGTTCCTTAGTAAATGGTACTACAGGTACTGAGGGCCTGTAAATTAAATACTACTAGTGGGCTACAAGACACATTGTGCCACCCACTAAAGTGGCCATGTGAAAAGTGCCTCAGGCCTGCCACCGCATCCTGTAGTGCAGCTTTAAAGTGCCATTTCGAACTAGAGAAGTCAATCTTTTGCCAGACCTAAACCTTCATTTTAATACCTATTCATATACTAATACTGATAATTAACTGCTGGGGTAGATCCTAAAACTGAGAGGACAGATTATGTGGTATTTAAAAAGTAGGATATGTGTTTTAATGTACATGTCCTGACAGTGATAAACACATAGGCCCTCATTACAACCCTGGCGGTAAATCCCGCTGACCGCCGTGCCGGTGGCCGCCAACATAACGTGTCCGTGGTGGAAATACGCAACGGGTATTATGACCCACACTGAGAATTCCGCCACTATACAGACACCCACACAAGTGCGCCACACCAAAGTTCAATGATAAACTGGCGATAGCAAAACCCACACCATTACGCCAACAGGAATACGCCCACAGTATCATGACCCACAAATCAACGCAGAAGTCATTCAACCACGGTAAACCATTGGCGGTACACACTGCTGCACTCAAAATACACACACACTTACAAAACTAAACCACATTGGACAATTCAAAATACACACACCTGACACACATACACACACCACACCCACACACCCACAACACTATAAAATCCACACCCACATTACCCACAACCCCTTACAATGAACATTTTTGAAGAAGCAGAGAGAGAGAAAAGCAAAGACCACACCAGCATCCAGAGGCACAAAACACCATCACTCATACACCATCCACACACATCACACGACACACCCCAACACATCACCCCACACATCACATCAACCATCACCTCACACATCACTCACATCACATCAAGGCACCTCAAAGACACCCTAGGTTTTCTGAGGAGGAGCTCAGGGTCATGGTGGAGGAAATCATCCGGGTAGAGCCACAGCTATTCAGATCACAGGTGCAGCAGACATCCATTGCAAGGAAGATGAAGCTATGGCGGAGAATCGTCGACAGGGTCAACGCAGTGGGACAGCATCCAAGAACAAGGGATGACATCAAAAAGAGGTGGAACGACCTACGGGGAAGGAACTTTCCGTGGTATCCAGACACCAGGTAGCTGTACACTGGCGGTGGACCTCCTCCTCCTCCCCCACAACTAACAACATGGAAGGAGCAAGTCTTGGCAATAATGCATCCTGAGGGCCTCGCAGGAGTAGCAGGAGGACTGGTCTCTGTTAAGTCATACCTTTACTATTACATCCCACCCACTCTACCTGCATGCCATCACTTACTCCCACCCTCACCCTCACTCCCATCACTCCACCATCTCCCACACGCCCACCCTCACGCCCCACCACTCCCACAACCAAGCCCTGCATGCAACAACAATGCATGGACACCCATCACAGACATGCATGGACACCCATCACCAAAGCATGTCCAATAGAGAGACTCACCAAGGGGACACAAGCACCACTCACACAAGGGCCAAGGTGATAGTGCAAGCACAGTAATAGAGGGAACCACACCCATTGCACAAGATAGCACACACAGATAAAATAACAATGCATTTACACCCCAACAGGACCCCTACCGGACAGGAGGTACCAGCCATATCCAGTCCCCCCACAGATGAGGCCCACAGTGACGACTGGATCTCTGCACGCCTGGATCAAGTTGACCAGCCTGGCCCATCAGGGACCTCTGGACAGTCGGTTCCCCTGCCACAGACCCAAGCCACCACAGAACCTCCCCCCTCCGGAAACACCACCACAGCACCCACCCAGCGGGCCCATGCCACTGTCCCCAGGACACATCAATCAGCAGTGTGTCCACCACTACAGGGACCCCAGGCAAACCCACTAACCCAAGACAATCAGGGACCTGGGGTCAATGGCAGTGGGCATACAGTACAGAGGATGGAGGCACAGGACAACAGGGAAGTTGGGAGGACTGCTGTGCGACAGGGGGAGGACAGGCCCAGGGAACCGACCCTCCACGAGGCACTATTAAACATCATGGGAGCATACCACCATTCCCAGGAGACGATGGGCACGGTACTAGCCAAGTTTCAGGAGACCCAACGGCTGCAGGCGGGACAATACATGGGGATCAGGGAGGACCTCACCAACATATACACCATCCTGGTCACCATAGCAGGGGTGCTGGCTGATATAGGCAAGACCATGAGGGAGGCAGTGGCACAACAAAGGGCACCTGACACTAGCCAAATCCAGGAACAGCCTTCCACCTCCACCAGCGCTGGTGGACAGGAGGCACCGCCACAGGACCAACAGGCCACCAGCACCTCACCCACTGCAGAAGGAGAACCATCCCCCAAACAGTCCCTGCGATCCAGACAGAAGACAGAGAACATTGCCAAGACCCCCACCAGGAAAAAAGACCCTTCTGATTGTCACCCTTGTGTCCCACTCTGTTACCCTGTCCACCTTGAACTGCCATTGCGCCCCTTCCTATGCCCCCCTGGACAATGCACCTGTGATACTAAGAGACTGAACTCTACTATGGACCTTCCTCCACAATCACCCCAGCCCCTTCTACATACCCCTATACACATTAGCCCCTGAATAAACACCCTTGAATCACAAACCAATCTGGAGTCAGTCTGTTCTTTCACAAATGTATTATTACAACCTCACCAACAAATATCAATGTAAATGTTCATTTGCTCATACCAATGTATGACAGTTGTTGGGCAGCAGTACATATAGCAGAAGGCAGAATGAGGTACCCATATCTGTAAAATGGAAAGCTAAAGTGAACTGTAATTGTCCATAGACAGAGGTGAAGAGGCTGACTTATACAATATTCAGAATTGTGAGGAGCAGTGACAGTCTCTTACCTGTGTGTCACTGGAAGTACTGCATGATGATGTTCATTCGGTTGACAATATCTTCTTCCTCTGCCTCCTCTTCCTCACTGTCCACTGGCTCCACCGCTGCCACAAGACCACGATCTGGCCCATCCTCCTGCAGAAAAGGCACCTGGCGTCGCAATGAAAGGTTGTGCAACATGCAGTATGCCACGATTATCTGGCACACCTTCTTCGATGAGTAGTATAGGGAGCCACCTGTTAGATGAAGGCACCGGAATCTGGCCTTCAGGAGGCCAAACGTCCTCTCAATAACACGCCTAGTTCGCCCATGTGCCTCATTGTAGCGGTCCTCTGCCCTTGTCCTGGGATTCCTCACTGGGGTCAGTAGCCATGAGAGGTTGGGGTAACCAGAGTCACCTTCAAATGTCGAGGCATAACTGTTAGACACACACTAACCCTTCGGGACTACCCCATACCCAAACACCTTCTCATACTGTGTGGGGACCTTTGCCTCACCTATTAGCCACACCCGGTGCCTCTGGAGTTCCCTCATTACATAAGGGATACTGCTATTCCTCAAAATGTAGGCATCATGCACAGAGCCAGGATACTTAGCATTCACATGAGAGATGTACTCGTCTGCCAAACACACCATCTGCACATTCATCCAATGGTAGCTCTTTAGATTTCTGTACACTTGTTCATTTCTGCGGGGGGGGACTTATGCCACATGTGTACCATCAATGGCACCAATAATGTTGGGGATAGGTCCCAGGGCATAAAAGTCAGCTTTCACTGTGGGCAAATCCTCCACCTGTGGAAACACGATGTAGCTGCACATGTGTTTCAGCAGGGAAGACAACATTCTGCTTACACGTTAGAAAACATTGGCTGAGACATCCCAGATGCCATGGCCACTGTAGTTTGAAAGGAATTACTTGCCAGGAAATGGAGCACTGAGAGGACCTGCACTAGAGGGGGCATTCCTGTGGGATGGCGGATAGCTGACATCAGGTCTGGCTCCAATTGGGCACACAGGTCTTGGATTGTGGCTCAATCAAGTCTCTAGGGGATAATGATGTGTCTGTCTTCCATTGTTGACAGGTCCACCAGGGGTCTGTACACCAGAGGATGATGCCATCTCATCATCTGCCCCAGCAGATGTGCCCTATGGAGGAGAATGGTGAGCAGAAGGTCATGTACCACATAGGTTGCACAAGTGTGTTTGCAGTAATGTGAGTAAATCAGTGTGTTGCATAGTTTGTCTGTATATCTGCCAAATTGTGCTGTGACGCAGTTGGGTGCCATGCCTTGTGCACCCCTTAAAATGCGGCTGCCTGTCCTGTGAGAAGGGACAAGGGGAAATTAGGGAACTGCGCTGGCGTTGTGCAGCGTTGCGGTAGGCTGTCAAAGACCACCGCACAATTCAGCATTGGTTATCATCGGGCCCTATGGGTTCCAGGAGCCAATGATGATGCATGCCGGCGGTGACGGTACGCACCACTGTGGACTTGACCTCCATTTACTATCTGTTCACTCACTTGGTACCTGACCTTCAACAGGAGAGGACCTATTAGTGCAAGTGCTGCTGTGACCTGTGTCTGGAAGCAACAATGGCTCGAGTGTCTGGGGAAAGGGCCCCTGCCTTCACCGTGGAGGAGTAGGACAAACTGGTGGATGGGGTCCTCTCCCAGTACACGCTACTCTATGGTCCTCTAGACAGACAGGTGAGTACACTGTGAGCATGATGCGTGGGCAATGCCTGTTTGGAGTGGTGTGGATGGAAGATACATGTGGGGGGGCTGAGGCCTGCATGTGAGGATGGTGAGTGTATGTGCGTCAGGGCATGGGTGGGAACTGGTGGGCAATGAGTATGACGGTCCGGACGGGTGAGTAATATCCTTTTCTCCTGTACCTTTCCTCTAGGTCAGAGCTCACCAAAGAAGGGTATTTGGCGTGCCATCGCCAAGGAAGTGCGGACCCTGGGGGTCTATCATAGACGGAGCACCCACTGCCGCAAGTGATGGGAGGACCTGCGCTGCTGGAGCAAGAAGACGGCGGGGGCCCAGCTGGGGCTGTCCTACCAACATGGAAGGGGTACCCGTTGCACAATGACCACCCTGATGTTCCAGATCCTGGCGGTGGCATATACGGAGTTGGATGGGCGCTTGAGGCCACCACAGCAGCCACAAGGGGGTGAGTACAGTGTCTTTAAGGTGACTCTGTGCACTTTATGAAGTGTCTGGGTGGGGGGTGTGGGCTGTGGGTTCCCCTAGGCCAGGGTGAAGTTGGTAGGGTAGGTGCCCTGTTGGAAAGGCTCTGAGGCACTCTAACCCCAATATTTTTAGTGGTCACCTACAACTGGGCAGGCTCCTGTGGGTTCCAGGTGTGCAGCAAATGGTGTTAGGCCTAGTACCCCATGGCCTGGTGAATTTCCTACTAACTGCTAGTGCATGGCCTAGTGCATTGGGCTGCTCCCTGTGTGTTGTGTCCGCCAACAGTAGTGGTGTTGCTGGCATTGACCATGTGTGTTTTCTGTCTTTCTGCCCTTCTTGTTTTGTCACCCTGTCCTTGTGTGCATTAGCATCATCTGGTGGAGGAGCTGAGGCACCGGCGACCGAGGGAGCTGCATCCCACATTGCCCTGGAGGGTAAATCTACGGAGGGTGAAGGCACCAGTGGGGTGGAGGGCGAGGGGAGCTCTATGACGGGGCAGGAGGGGATACCAGTGACAGCCACTCCTCCTCTGATGGAAGCTCCCTGGCAGTGGCGGACACCTCTGTGCCCACCCCAACAACAGCTACAGCCGCCACCCCCCACCAGCACTGCCCTCCCAGCAGCCCTTCAGCGTGTTTCCTGTGCCCGCTCACCCAGGAGGGTGGGCATCTCCTTTGCCCCAGGCACCTCAGGCCCTGCCCCAGTCAGCCCTGCTGCCCTCAGTGAGGAGGCTATTGACCTCCTGAGATCCCTCACTGTTGGGCAGTCAACCATTCTGATTGCAATCCAGGGTGTTGAGAGGCATTTGCAGCAAACAAATGTAGACCTGGAGGTCATTCATTCTGGCTTGGCGGCCCACAAGAGAGCATTTCAGTCTCTGGCCTCAGCACTGATGGCAGCCATTGTCCCTGTGTCCAGCCTCCCCCTCCAACTTCCACTACCAAGACCCAATCCCCTCTACCTCAGCCTATCCCAAGCACACCACCAGACCAGCATGCACACACATCAGCACACAAAAGTGGCTCAGGCAAACATAAGCACCACAAATCCCACAGGCACTCACACAAGCACCATACCCATGCACAATACATCAATATCCACTTCCTCCACTGTTTCCCCCTCCTCCACGTCCTCCACCTCCCTCCCAGTCTCATCTCCACTCACACCTGCATGCACTACATCATCCGCCACTGCCTCCATCACCAGCATGCCTATCACTACACACCGCTCACGTGCAATCACCACCCCCACTACTATTCACAAGTCCCCTGTGTCCTCTCCCAGTGTGTCTGTGAGCCCTCCCCCCAAAGTACACAAACGCAGGCACACACCCACTCAACAGCCATCCACCTCACAACAGCCTCCAACCCATGCACCTTCACCCAAACTCAGCAGACGTACACTTCCTACAAACACTACCTCTTCCTCCACTCCCACACCCCCTCCATCTTCCTGTCACAATGTGTCAAAAAAGCTTTTCCTTGCAAACATTAACCTCTTCTCTACACCTCCCCCCAACCTTCCCTTGGGGCCAGGATGTCTAGATCCCAGCCCAGCACCTCAGCCACCAAATCTGCATCTGCTGTGGTCCCTGCTACTCCAGTGCGGTCTAAGGGGGCACCTGTCAGAGCTGGTAGTGTGCCACCGACAGAAAAGAAGGACCACCCTATTCCACCACCTACAAAGGTCAAAAAGGGGCCGGCTACCAGCAGGGGACAGTCACATGGCCCACCCTCCCAGCAAGGCCTCGCCCAAACACCGAGTGGAGAGTGCCAAGGTCCCTGCAGTGACTGTCAAGATGGGGAAGGGCCACAAGGCAAAGGGTACATCACCTCTGGGCACGATGTCTCCTGGTGAGGGGCTGGTGACCACCATATCATCAGGGATGGCAGCCACATGCACCACAGTCATCACCACCGCTCCGACCACCACCTGCCCCGCCATCTGCACCGCCGACCTGCACCGCCGCTGCCACAACGTCAGTCTGCAACATCCTCCCCAAGGATCAGCCACCCAAGGTTGCCGGAGACGGTATGGTGTCTCCATCCACCACAACAGTCACTTGCACCACGGCCAGCACTGGCAGCATCTCCGTCACAGACACTGCCACCTGCACCACCATCAGCACTGCCACTCTTTCGGACGTCAGCCCCATCCCCAGTGGGCATCCGTCAGAGTCTGCAGGTGACGTCCTGGACCCGCCACTTGAGACACCACCTCTAGCACTGACACAAACCAGCAATTGGCAGCCTAAGTCGCTGCAGGATGGAGTGTGGCTCTGCCTCCATGGCGTATCATGCTACCTGTTCCAAGTATATCGCGTGGCTGAGACACCCAGGTGAGACTAAGTCAACTGCCACACCCCAGGTGCAGCATCACTGGGCACAAAGCCCCCTCCAGAACCAGTGGAGAAATGCATCCACTCACCCCTTCCTTGGCACGATGAAGCACTCTGGGCAAAAAGCGCCCCCCAGAACCAGTAGGGAAATGCATACACTCACCCCTTCCTTGGCAGGATTAAGCAGACTGGGCACAAAGCCCCCTCCAGAACCAGTGGAAGAAGGCATCCACTAGAGAGACTGTGGCTTTGCACTCCCCAGGACCAAGCAGTGAACAGTGAACCCACTTGAGAGACTTGAGAGACTGTGCCTTTGCACTCCCCAGGACAAAGTAGTGGGCAGTGAACCTACTTGAGAGACTTGAGAGACTGTGGCTTTCCACTCCCCAGGACCAAGCAGTGGGCAGTGAACCCACTTGAGTTACTTGAGAGACTGTGGCTTTGCACTCCCCAGGACCAAGCAGTGGGCAGTGAACCCACTTGAGAGACTGTGGCTTTGCACTCCCCAGGAGCAGGCAGTGGGCAGTGAACCCTCTTGAGAGGCTTCAGAGACTGCGGCTTTGCACTCCCCAGGACCTAGCAGTGGGCCTGGAGCAACCTCGAGGAGCAGTGGTGTCGTACCATCATCTGGCTGAGGTGCCCCCCCTCCTCTCACCCCTGAGGTGCCTGTTTTTTTTTTTACCTGATGCCCCTGCAGTGTTCTCTCCATTTTGAGGCAGGTGTCATGTGTGGGCTTCGCCAATGCTTTTTGGGACCACTGGTCCACGGACATTTCAAAGGACAGTGTTCGGACTTGTGTACTTGCTCTAAATATTTGTGCATACTGATTATTTGCTGTTCTCTTGGTCTATGTGATTGTTTGAATATTACACTAGTTAAACTCATTTCCTTCTGTCCTTGCGTTCTTCCAGGGGGTGACGGGGTGTATCTGTGATGTTACTGGATATGTGTGTGTGTATGTTGTTGTGGGTGGGGGTGGGGGTGGGGGTGTTGTGTGCCGCGTGTGTGTGTGTCACTCTCTTTTCCCTCCTCCCCTCCCCTGTGTGCTAGGTGAGGTACTCATTGTCGTCGTCGCAGCTGCCGCCTTCTTTCCACTTCGTGGTGTATTAATAGATACAGCAACATGGGTAGGATGTGCAATTTGGGCTCCATGGCATCCTGGTTCTTTGTGGAATGTCGAGAGGTGAGTGGTTTCCATTCAGAGTACTGTTTCTGCCGTGCTTTTGATTGCGTTGGTACCGCCCTGGAAAAGCTGGCGGAATGGTGCCTTGTAATAGTTTGGGTGGTACATTGTCTTCCGTCTGTCTGTTGGCAGTTACCCCCGCCATGTTTGTTGCTAACGCCGTGGCGGTCTGAGTGTTAAAGTGGCTGTCTGTGTTGGTGGTTAACACCATGATCGTGATCCCATTTTTTTTACCGCCGGCCTGTTGGCTGTATTACCTCCACTTTAACACAGACCGCCAGGGTTGTAATGAGGGCCATAATGTAATTTTTCACTGTTGTAAGGCAATCTCTCCCATGGACAAACTCTGGGTTTCCATATTACACTTAAGAAGTGATAACTTCAATTTGAAAACTGATAGATAAGTACTTCTTCCACTCAAACAAATTGTAGTTTGAAATCCTCTTCAATGCAAAATTTGGATCTTCAGTTACTGTTCTGAAAATGCGACTTTTAGAACGTTACCATTTTTCTGTCTGACCCAAATGTGCCTTTCTGCCAGTGTCTAGGGTCACATGACTGAATGGTATTTGTGGTGTTTTCTTTTGCTTCCAGACATGGGGAAAAAGGGCATTGGGTGTTGGGCAAGGTGTCCTAAGGGCTTGTACTCATCCTTTCCAAGCTTCAACTGGTTGCCTCTGGGCTTGTCTGCCCATTCCTGACTTCAAACAGCTGCCTGTCCTGCACTGACAAATGCAGCTCAGACCTAGGCCTGCCAGCCATTTGTTACCCCATGTAGTTTGGAGCCAAACCCCTGAAATGGGGAAGGTTAGACAAAGGGGTTATCCCCTTCCCCCAGCCTCATACTGGATATAATAGTGGCACCTTCAGAACCTTTCAGCAGAACACTCCTGGATTTTTGGAAGCTAGGATAGATTGAGAAAAAGGACTGCCATGTTACCTGAAGAAGAAAAATTGGAGCTGCTTGCCATGAAACCAGCCCCCCAGAAGTGACTCAAAGGTTCAGTTAGCTTACCTCTTGTTTGAGCGATAAGGCCACAACAATATTCCAGAGGCCTCCTTGCAACTGCCCAGAAGACCTACGCTAAATTGACCTGCTTGGGCCTGCCTGAGTCCTATTGCTGGCCTCTGCTGTTGCGAGCCATGGACCAAAGAGGTGCCACTCCAGGTCCTGAACCTTTGGATGGCAACGGAGTGTACTCCTCCTGCCTCAAAACTGCATGTCCTAAGTTCCAGGTGAAGAGTCAGAGGATTTTGGCTCTTCCTGACTGCAAACAGAGTACTTGCATTGTTGACGACCATCTGCATCACTCGCTGACGCAAATCTCCAGCGATGACATACTGTTTGCATCTGCTCTGTGAATCAGTGCCAGCTGTCCATGTCGACGGCCAACATGAAACTCCAGCAATGACTGACTCTTCATGCTGTAGAGAGACAGTCTGTGATGACCGACCTATTCCGCGGACTGACAACAGTCTCCTCGCATTGACTGCCCATGTGAAGCTTCGCGGCAGCTTCCTCCATAAACTTGGACTCAGAGAAGATAAAATATTTAGCAGGATGAACTTGGCCTCTGTATCCGACCTGCACTCCAATTAAGGTTGACCTAAACTTGTTACTTTACCTTGTTGTAGTACAACCAGATGACCATAATAGGTGCTTTGTACATTTCAGTGCTATTTTTACTGGACACTTACAAATTTATAACCTCTGATCTACTGATTGGATGCTTGTCATTTTGGTGTTGTTGTCATTTATCTATTAAATTGTATTTTATTTTTCTAATTCAGTTTGGGATTTTTCTTGAGTTGTATTTTCTCTTCATTGCTGTTCGAATGCTGTATTGCTGCATAAATACTTTACACGTTGCATCTGAGATAAATCTGGCTGCTTTGTGATAGGCTACCAGGGGATTACACACAGGGTTATTTATTGATTTGTATTATTAGGGGGTTCCACCTCTCTCATATGATAATCAGGTTTCCTATACTGATAAGTTGTGCCAAGATCCCCAACATACAATTTAGATAATTGGTTTTAAACACACCAAGCAGGAATAGCTTAGCACCCCTAATATGTTTGCTCTGGTGAAAGAGCAACATTCCTAAGCATTCTAGACCTTCAACAAATATTAACCTGCACTCAAACATATTGACAAAGAAACTCTTGTCAAAGTAGGTAAACATAGAGTTAAGATTAATAAATCTATACTTCCCTATTTATGTTTTTCTTAATACAATGTTGGGAGATAGTGCTATGGAGTAAATACATAGGCCACTTATATTGACTTCAATATTGTGACAAATAACTCCTAGTACAAGAAATCCTTTACACAGTTTGACCTGACAGCTTGTGCAATGTCACTCTCAGCTGAGCAAGATAAAACGCTTCTGAATTATGGCCCTCAGTATCGTAATGTGAAAAACCAGCCAGGTGCTGCTACTTTCATAGAGATTCAGGTTAATACGTTAGACATTATTGTCATACATAAATTATGTCCTTGTCTCACTCATCAGAAACCCCACTGTGACCCACATATTTGCATCTGTTCTATGGCAATATATCCTATGTGGCAACATTCTCCTATATATACATGTACATCTAAACCATAAGTTTTATATTGTTCCAGTAACATCATGTATTCCTCACTGTATCAAAGCAGATATGAGAGATTTCAGCTTGCAAGTTCCATCCCAGACTTACTTATTTGTCCAAGTGATCCTGTTTCTTTATATATAATACCATGGTCTCAACACTTCCTATTTTACACTAACAGGATTGTCATATATTGATAGGCAGCCATATTCAATGTCCGTTCAAGTGACAAGTGTTCTATGTGTCAGTACCAGGAGCGGACCTATGTAACTTCAAATTAGACAATTCTTATGTTGTTTATCAATCTTAAGGAAGAAATCTGCTGTCGCCATATTACAATCCCATGATATAATAAGGGGATCATAATACGGCAATGGGAAATCCGTCACATTTGTGTTGGAGTATTCCCTCAGCCCAGATCTAAATCAGGCTCTAAATTTGCTAGCGGTGTGGTATAAAAAACAATTGCTGGGATTTCTGTTAAGGGCTACAATTGTACAGAATCCCGTTCAGCAGTGATCAGTGGCTCTGAGTTATGTTTTAGACATGATTCAGGTCTCATATTGCACTAGTAAATTCAGGCCTGAGCTTCACTCATGCTCAGTGTGCTGTAGTAGTGGATCCTAACTTTCAGCCAGACTCGTTACTTTAGTCTTTATTCAGCACCCTTACTCCCAAATTTGCAATGAATTTGGACTTCAAAAGTGTCTAATGGTGTCTGGTTGTTAAGGCAAACCTCCATCCAGACCCTGTAGGAAAGCAAATGTCTAGAGGGCACAGCTTTACCATACCC
Source organism: Pleurodeles waltl (assembly GCF_031143425.1). Taxonomy (NCBI): domain Eukaryota; kingdom Metazoa; phylum Chordata; class Amphibia; order Caudata; family Salamandridae; genus Pleurodeles; species Pleurodeles waltl. The sequence goes on from NC_090450.1 coordinate 108,386,799, forward strand.
CATGAGCCATGTTTGCTGGTTGAACAGTGTTGCCCAAATTTTAGCAACAGGCCAGCATCCTCATCCTTCAGTTTTACATTGTACCTTCCTTGAACAGGTGCACCCTCCCAGTGAAACCCTACATTAACTGCATTGTCTGTCAAAGCAACTTTATAGAAGTTATCAATTAATTAATTTGTGGTCTCACCTGTTACTTAATGCTTGAGGCCTTGATTGGTGCATTTGGGGCATTAGGTGGCCTTACTCACCCCAGAAATCACATTGATTTTTTTTTTTGATTATGTAATGTAACCATGGTAAACATGAGCTAACACCTTTTATGGACATTTTAATGCCTCTTTGTATGAAAAAAGGTTATTCCAGTGTCAGCAAAGGCCACCAATTCTCTTTTGCAATGTTTTGTGCAGTGTTTCAGGTTAAGAAACTGCTATGTTTGGCCTTCAGCTGAACACAGCAAAAACTGTGTCCAGGTGTGCCCTTTTGGCTGGCTTTGTGCTAAGCACCTTGTGTCCCAAGGATGTTGTACACAGGTCTTGTTCCTGTATAGACACCTCTGAACCATTCTCAGTGACGTGCAGAGAGATCAGGGTACATGCCCTGTACTCTGACCAGTGCCCCCACAACACACTGCCTATGGTTTATTTTCATTCACAAAAGTCTTTATGAACAGGGGATAACTGTCATCCATGTCCTCAAGCGAGACCTAAAGATCCAAAATGGCAGTCTCAGTGATATCTTAGATCGGAACATATACTGTGAGTACAATGAATTTGCTGAGTCAGCCATTTAGCTATGAAGACGTTGGTTTTAAAATTTATGGGTAGAATTTTCTGTTAAATAATCCACCATAATTTCCTTCATTTAGGGGTTCCTGCCGCGGCTCCTTTGAACTTCTATTGAAGGTTGTTTATCTTTTGTTTAATTAGTAAACCGTGTGGCACAGCATATTACAAAAGCATATGTGGATCTTGTGATACATTTTATTTATTTTGTAACACACGCTCTATCAGCTTGCTTTTCATTCTAAGAAAAAGAGGAACAAGCAGCCTACACAACATATAATCAGTACTTTCTGTCCAGGGCAAATGTGCTCTGTACACAATATGCCTATTGTGTTGCCTGTTTAGGCAACAGTTTCTAAAACCTAGACACTGCAATACATTGGAAATCTCCCTCCAACACTGTATGGTTTAAATGGTGCACTGATCCAGAGGGGGCAGAGGGCACTCTGGCCACAACTATCCAGGGAAAACATATAGTGCGACATGCAAGTAGGTTTGATGACCTACCAGCCTACTGAGGGGATTGCCAGCTACACCACTGACTAACTCCTGACACTGTTAACAGGTATGGGGTTGGCACTAATTCCTTAGATCAGACCAGGCTGAGGGGTGCATCCGCTATGCTCTCAGCTTAGACATTGGGTTAGGTAGGAACATCCAGACCGTCTAGAACCACACACATCATGATTGAGTTGTTTATCTTCTATACCATGTTTGTAATGCTGATTGCCTTGCTTTGTTACATCTACCTAATTATAGAAGTTCACTCTTTATATGCCATATTATGGTTGTTTCAATGAATGTATTGAAAAATTATTTTGCATCTTTTGTAAATTGCCTTCGCATGCATGAATAATAATATGAGAGGGGTAAGATCTGTTTCCATGGTTTCCCTGGGGAGTCAGAGTGTCATGTTCAGGTTGCCATAATCACCTTCAACTCCAGTAGGTTTGGGGTCTGGGTGAGGAGCTGTGAGCTAGTCAGTAGTTAGACCGATAAGTACTAATGGTGTGGATGGTCTTCCACACTCTACTGTCCTGTCGTCTTTAAACATGCAGTCCTAGTACTACAATAGGAACCGCATAGCAAAATGAGAGACACCAAAATAAGCTCTCTCATGCAAAAAATTTGATTTAAAAAAAAAAAAAAAAAAAATTATGAATCCTCCTTTAACTTACATTTTTAGGTGAATTCTTCATTTAATTAAACCGCATTATAATATCTTTTGTCCATCTACTCTTCCATTACTCCCACTCACATTGTGCAGTGAGTACAATGCATAACTGCTGCATGAACATCTTTATATGAAGACACTTGTATGCTGTGCATTAAAACCCAAATAGAGCTCCAGTTAATGATGATTCTTCTGAGGATGCAGCATATATTAAAAGGTCTGTACATTCTTTGTGCCTGTTTCTCTGCGTATGGTTTAAAGGCAAAAACCCAACTTTAAATTCTAACATAATACTAGTCCTGACTAGATTGTCCTGACTGGTGCATGGATTCACATGGAAAGGGCTCTTCATCACCTAAGCAACAACCTCTCATTTCCCTCATCTTTTAACAGAATTCAGTCCTCCAACACTAGTGTACATCCAACTGTCTCTTTTGTTAGTGGCAGCTCCCTGTTTGCTCTATTAATTGCTACATCCAGACACATTGTTGTGCACACAGAGACAGCCTCCATTTAGTTAGTCCAAATTAGCTTGTTTCTCCTTGTTTCTTGCATGCATATCTTTAGTTGAATGTGTAAAGGTCATGTCATGGCTGCTCACTTCTTGTTTATTGTTTTTAGTGATAGGTGCTACAATTCTAATATTGCTCCTTGCTATATATATTTCAGTATTTTTGTAATGGCAGCTTAAAATCAACATGTGGGCACAGCTGATACATTTTTTGTTCTGATAGCTTGGTCTGTTAAGAATCTCATGTCATGGTCATGTCATCCCTGCTCACTTCTTGTTTATTGTTTTTAATGATAGGTACTACAATCCTAACATGATCCCTTGCTATATATGTTTCAGTATTTTTGTAACGACAGCATATAATCAACATGTGGACACAGATGATGCATTTTGGGTTCTGATAGCATGGTCTGTTAAAAATCTCATCTTCGTGACCCACATTTTATTTAGGAAATATGAGATCAAATCATTGGTCAAACCCTATGTAAAGTGCTGAATCTGACCATTGATTAGGAGAGGTATTCGCACAAAGGTTATCAGCAGGGTTTACACCAGATTACCAGTCAGACACTCTCATTCAGGGAGCTAAATCTGGAAGCCTGGCATAGTGTGCTCTCTTGCCTGGAGCTCATGTACTGCCCCTGCAGGGCTCTGATAAAAGACAGCTGCATTCGTTGTTGAGAGGTATGATGAATGAATATCTTTAGGAAACTCAGGAGACAAGTTTGCTATCAAAGACCATAACTGCAGATGAAGTGTAGTGCTTAGAACTAGCTAGAAGGTGATAGGATACCAGGAATGTATTAAAATGTTAGACATTTTCATTTTAGTTTCACTGCTTATAACATGCATAACTGTTACATATTTCCATGCTGTGTGGTTACTCTGTATAGTTCAAGTACTAGATTAACATATTTCAATAGAAGTTTTAAATAATTCACTGTTGCTCCTAGGGCTCTTATCCTTCATTGTGTTGTTCAAGAGCAAAATATTGTTTAGATTTCGACTGTGCCCCTGAAACTTCAATGGGACTCTTAAGTACTGTGAAATCACTGACTGAACAAAATTGCTTGGTAGGTTAGTGACAGGGATGCAAATCAAACAGTATTTCTTTCTTTTCATAATGAACTGAACTAAGGGCCAGATGTAGGAAGGAAGCAATTTGCGAGTTGCAAATTGCGAGTCCTTCCGACTCGCAATTTGCAACTCGCAAATTGCTATGCAGTACGGTGTCTCAGACACCGACTGCAACTCGCTATGGGGTCGCAATGACCCACCTCATGAATATTCATGAGGTGGGTCGCAAATTGCGGCCCCATAGCGAGTATAGGCACTCGCTAACATGGAGGCCTGCTGTAGTCAGCAGGCCTCCATGTTAGCGACCTGCTTTTCAATAAAGCAGTTTTTTTTTTTTTTTTAATGTAGCCCGTTTTCCCTAAGGGAAAACGAGCTGCATTTCAAAAAATCCGAAACCTTTTGTTTCGTTTTTTTCAGGGCAGGGAGTGGTCCCTTGGACCACTCCCTGCCCTGAAAAAATATTTTGGGGTCCATTCACAAAGGGGAAGGGGTCCCATGGGGACCCCTTCCCGTTTGCGAATGGGTTACCATCCACTTCAAGTGGATGGTAACTGCGACTCCATTTGCGACCGCATAAGCGGTCACAAATGGAATTGCATACCATTGCGAATCGCAAATAGGAAGGGAACACCCCTTCCTATTTGCGATTCGGAAATGCATTTTGCGAGTCGGTAACGACTCGCAAAATGCATTTCTGCATAGGAAACACGCATTTGTGAGTCGCAAACGGCAAATTTTGCCGTTTGCGACTCGCAAAGTGCTTCCTACATCTGGCCCTAAGTTCTTGCCTTTGTGGTTTAGGAATCCAATCCCTGCAGAACTGGGAAAACCCAGAATCAATATCAATATGTGCAGGTGTTTCTGAAAAATGTTTTGAAGACAGTAAGGACCTAATTTAGAACTTGGTTGATGGAATACTCAAAAACATGACGGATATCCTGTACTCTCTATTGCGATCCCCATTGGATATAATAGGATTGTAATATGACTTATGGAATATCCAACACGTTTGTGTTTGTGTTTGTGTTTCCACTACCCCAAGTTGTACACCAGGCCCAGTAAGTCATAATCAGTGCTCTCATTACCAACATGGCATGGTTCTTTGATTAGCTAGAGCCACTACTTTTTGCCCAGCCAAGTGAACTGTCCTTGCCTTTTATAAACTGTTTTTGTTTATTGTATCCCACCTAAATTCCTTCAAAGAACAGTTGTGTACACATCATTAACCTTGCCTGCCCCACAAATCACCATCATTCCAATGTTGGTGGTACCACATCAAAGGTCTACTGCCCCTTTGAGTACATATGATGAAGTCGAGATGGTGACTGCAGAAGTTGTATGGCTAACAAAAGGAGGTGCAAGATAATGACCAAACCAGAGTGCACCAGCAAAACTTGGGATAATCTTTGATGCAGCTGTAAAGCTTGACTTTGAATTCATGGTTTTCCCTTTATTTGAGACCACATTTTATGTACCTATTACTCATTACTCTCTTCCGTCGAAATTATCCTACCAACAATCCTTTATATGCATATTCATAAAGCTATTAACCTAGGTACTTCATCTTTGTGATATGTTTTCCATGCCCAAACGTCCTGTTGACATCCCTTGCCCCTTTTTATTGATATTCTCACTTTGTTGTGTTCATTCATCGCAGCCATATTTTCAGGTAGATGATGAGTGCTTTGCTATGAAGTCACACTTGATATGGGCTCCTTAAACACAACTGATATATTGTTTGTATAGCATCATACTTCCACATGCTTGTGCAGGATAGTTGCACAATGAAAAAATAAGCGTGCTTCATCATAAAGTCAATTAAAAAGAAATCCAAAATGTAAGGCTATAAATGCAGTTATTGAGAGAAAAAGACAATTATAGGTACTGTGTATTGAAAGAGGAAATATCTAACAGGACCTGAATTAGGCGAAATGAAAATGTACAGCGTGTTATTGTCAGTGATTAGATAGTTGTGTTTTATATGAAAAAAAATCACCATACATGGACAAGGAGTCACTACATTATTCACAATTATAAGTCATACCACCATTGTAAGAGCTCAGGTTAAACAAGGGATATGCGATAATATAACATTAAAAAAACAACTGTATCTGCATTAGAAATCTGTTACATTAAGTGGATAAAAGAAACTCAATGAAAATTAAATGTGAAGACATATGTAAATAATTGTAATTATAATTTTTACCCTTTCCCAAATATTACGTACTGCCTCTGTCATTGTTGAAAGCTGAAGTTTCCAAGTATCAGACCTGCCCAGTTTTGGTTCCAACTCATGTTTCTGTCTTCCACGACCATACAACTCCCATCCCATTATCTCAATGTAGAGATTTGTTTCATCTTCCTTTCTCCCATTTCGGTGTCTCCTTCTCTTTCTGTAGGTGAAAGTCTCAAGATGATAAATATGTCTTCCCCTCACAAAATGAGTGCTGGTGCCCAACACCTGCAACCAGCAGCACACAGATTGTTGCCATGCTTGAAAAATCACACATTAAGGCCCATATTTATACTTTTTGCCAAAAAACTGCACAAATGCAGTTTTGCAGCAAAAAGTATAGCGCCGGCTTGCTCTATTCCACAGCACCTGCCTGGTGCCTTATTTATGGAATGGTGCAAGCCAGTGCTAAACTTGGGCTAGCGTCTTAGAAGAAGACGCTAGCCGGGTGGGGGTGGCGTTAGGGAAGGAGGGGGTGGTGCGCCAGGGAATGGCACTAGCCTGGTTTGAGGCAAAAAAAATGCTTCTAACCAGACCAATGCACACAACCACCAAAAACATGACTCCTGTCTTAGAAAAGACAGGAGTCATGCCCACCACCCCAATGGCCGGCACAAGGAACAAGTGTCGCCTGGGCATGCCTATTGCACCCTGTGCCTTGAAGGGGGCCCCAAGTTGGGCCCCGATGGCACTTTAATTTAAAAAAATACTTAACAATACTTACCCTACTTACTTGGGATGGGGTCCCCCATCCTCCAGTGTCCCTCTGGTGGGGATGAGGTGTTCTAGGGCTTTGGGGGGAGCACCTGTGGACCCATTCCATGATTTCTGACCATGGAAATGGGTCCACAGATCCCCTAATTCCTGGTCTGACACAGGCGTTAAGTAATGGTGCAAAGCATGCTTTGCACCATTATTTAGCCTCTTCTCCCACCCGTGAATCATTTTAGCACAGGGGATAAATATGGGGCTATGGGGATAGCACAATTTTTAGATGGGAACGCCTACCTTTCATCTCATTGATGCAAGGTATGTTCACACATCTAAAAAATGGTGCAAACTCCAATAATTTGACGCTATAGGTATAACGTCAAAATATAGATATGGAGTTAGTTTTGCGCTGAACTTGTGTAAAAAAATGACACAAATTCGGCGCAAATGGAGTATACTATCTTTAACTACTGAAAACCTTATAGACAACACAGTGTACTCTGTGTGCAGATGTTACTAAAATATGCTTATGTATATAATTTACCAAAGGGTTTCATGTACACTGTGTACACTGTGATGATTCACATGTTTTTATTTGGTAAAATTAGCTGATTTTAATTGTTGAAGTTTTATATTATCCCCTAACCATAAAAATGCACTGCATGCCTAATAAATGCTGTCTGAAAATATTTCAATAAGCTGTCATTGACTTTATTTTGCGGTTTTCAATGTGAGGTAATGCACTTCATGTGTTTAAACGACTTGAGATGAAAGATAGTTTTTCATTGACTGTGGCCATCAAAACTAATCCTTCTATTCAATAGAAAATGAGAAATGCCAAAGGGATTGCTTATGGATAATGACAATCGCCTACCCTTCGGAATGCCTCCAAATGTCCGCTGTCACTTTGATCGAGGATTATCCGTGTCAACTGATAAAAGTGGACCTCAACAAATATTGATCCAATGTAAATAACTGAGGCAGAGGGACCGTATGAGCACAATTTCATAACTTATGAAGAATATTAGTTACAGAATTCTATAACCACGTGTTAACATCACGCGGAGAGTATAATATATTTAAACAGATAATACTCTAAAGGCAAAGGACACACATTTGTTTGCCATAATTGTATTTATCTAAATAAAGCATACCACATTCTCGGTGTGGCACCTGTGCTGTTGGCACATCCACCTAATGCTATTTTCAATCATTAATCCTGTCTTCCATAATTATCAATGCTTTCCCTTTGTGTGACTGCTTAGCCTTTGGACTAATTAGGAATGCCTGTTGAAATAAGAAATTACTGTAATATACAGTCTTTTTTGGAGTTTAAACACAATTGCTTTTGTTTAGTTTACAATGCAAAGATAGCCCAACATTATTCATTCTAATTATATTTTTACGTTATTACTAATATCAATAATGTTCCTATTGTCATTTCGTGGTATTATATGTTTAATATCGTTTATTAATCTATATATATATATAGGATAACATTTATTTTAAGATGCTTGTGACAAATTTAGGCAATATGGGATGTGAAACTGTGTTTACTGCTGGCACTTAATAGGAGTGCGGAGGAATTATGCAGATCCTTGTTGTGAGAAATTGAGTTATTGATTGACTGTGGTGTTAGGCCTGGTTCAGCAGCCACCATAATCATTGTCATGGTGAGGCACTTGCTAACCCTATATTAAACTGTCCAATTTTAAAGGTTTTAGTAAAGCTAGTGCCTAAAAGCACAACACGCCAACTGTAGAAATCTGGTCTCACAGAACATGACAAAGTCCAAAGTACAGGGCGACTGCGATGGAGTGCGGGACAGCTTTAAATCATGGTTTGCCGAGCAGTGCAAGCATACATGTCAAAGATGCATTGAGCAGCCGAAGCAACACATCAGTTCTGAGATGTGACAAGGCTGTGATGAGAGGGCCTGCATTGTCATAGAGGATCATGATGATGGGGCTTACAATGAGAAGTACGGAGTTGTAAGGGGTTGAGTTTGTGGCACACAGTCTGGGCAATATGTTGGTTCTGAGAAGCTGCAAGGCTGGGATGGAGTCCAGCATCGTCATTGAGGCTGCCATCAATGAGGGATGTGAGTTCCTGAGCAGAGGAAGCATCATGCAGAGGTGGTTCCAATGGGCTGTGATGCGGGTCTGTGCAATGGGTCCAATCCACAATCCATGCAGCAGAGAGGATGCATCGGTTCTGCTCGGGTTAGCGCTGTGCAGCAGATGAGATAAGACCGTTCAGCTTGATACACAGGAGTTGGCAGAACATCTTAAGACCACTTCCAAAAATCCAGGACTGTGGTGGCACCTCTTGGCAGCGTAGATTCACAGATGGCAGAGTCCAGGTGCAAATGCAAGGTTGTTGGAAGCCTGTTGGAAATGTAAGCACCCTTCTGGGGTAGAGAATGTAGACTTCACTTTAGCCCCTGGTCAAGGCATTCTGCTGGTACCCAGATGTAAGTCACATGTGCTGAAGAACTTGGCGGATCCTAGCAGATCTATGAGCTCATCATCTTGGGGGATGGGGTGTGCATCAGTCTTGGCAACTGCATTGGTCCTCTGGTAATCCACACAGAACTTATGTTCTGGTATGGCACCTGGAAGGGCAGCCCTGGGGGACCACATTACTTGGCTCGGCCAAGGGCTGACTGAGGGCTCAATAACCCGTAACTCTAGCACCTTGGAGATTTCCTCCTTGATGCTAGAACTCACTTCATCAGACAGGCCTGGAAATGTTACCTTTCACAGATGTGCTGTCCGCACTGTGAATATCATGGGTGTACCATGCAGTGAGCCCAGGAATACGATACAATAAAGAGACATTGGGGGTCATTCTAAGTCTGGCGGGCGGCGGAGGCCGCCAGCCAGACTTCCCCCACCAAAATACCGCTCCGCGGTCGAAAGACCGCTGAGGGTATTTTGGGATTTACCCTGGGCTGGCGGGCGACCGCCAAAAGGCCGCCCGCCAGTCCAGGGCAAATCAACCTTCCCACGAGGACGCCGGCTCAGAATTGAGCTGGCGGCGTGGGAAGGTGCGACAGGTGCAGTGGCACCCGTCGCGTATTTCAGTGTCTGCAAAGCAGACACTAAAATACAGAGTGGGGCCCTCTTACGGGGGCCCCTGCAGTGCCCATGCCATGGGCACTGCAGGGGCCCCCAGGGGCCCCGCGGCACCCCCTACCGCCATCCTGTTCCTGGCGGGAGACCCGCCAGGAACAGGATGGCGGTAGGGGGTGTCAGAATCTCCATGGCGGCGGAGCGTGCTCCGCCGCCATGGAGGATTCTCAAGGGCAGCGGAAAACCGGCGGGAGACCGCCGGTTTTCCAAATCTGACGGCGGCCAAAGCGCCGCGGTCAGAATGCCCTTCGGGGCACCGCCGGCCTGTCGGCGGTGCTCCCGCCGACCCTGGCCCCGGCGGTGTCAGACCGCCGGGGTCAGAATCAGGGCCAAAGTGTTCCAACAACTGGTGCCAGTCTCTCTGTTGTTCCATAGTCAGTGGAGGTGAGAGGCTGACACCCTCCATGGACCCATCCTGCTTTTTGGAAAAAAGAAGTCCGGGGAGAGGCTACCTCTCCTCCTCCAATCCATCATCCATGACCAGGAGCATGGATAACTCAGACTTCTCACAGTGAAGTTTGAAGCGATTGGCAAGCAAAACCCTTCAAGGATTCCTGAAGTCTTGAGGTCCACCATGTAAGTAATCTAACTTTTGCCATCTTTCACCTCATAGGGCTTAGACCTACAGTCTTGTGGGGCACTGGGCTCCCCAGGCTCCATCACCCACACTTTTTGGCCAGGCTGAAACTCGACATGAATGGCCTTCAGCTCATACCACTGTTTCTTGACCTCCTGGCTGGCTCTTAGACTTGCCTTAGCTCACATCCAGAAGCGTTTCATCTGAGTACAGATTGCAAACATATAGTTGACCACATCCTGGGTGGCCTTCCTGGGATCTCGCTCCCACCCTTCCTTTCATAGGCCCACACTAGGTACCATACAGAAGCTCAAAGGGGCAGAAGCCAACCCCCTCATGGGGCACCACCCACTATGCAAACAACAGGCATGGTACGAGGACGTCCCACTTGCGTGTCAAGGACTTTGACGGGCTCATGATCATGCCTTTGAGGGTCTTGATGAAACTGCCAACAAGCCCATTGGTTTGAGGGCAATAAGGAGTGGAGAACTTGTAGGTTCCCCCACACTCCTTCTACAAGGCCTTCATGGATGCAGACATGAAGTCAGTACCAGGGTCTGATGCTACCTCCTTGAGGAATTCCACATGAGTAAATATCCCCATCAGTGCCCTGGCCAGTGCAGGTACAGTCATCGTTCTCATAAGGGTAGCCTCCGGGCACCAGGTGGCATGGCCACGAAGATCAGGATTAACCTGTTGTCCATAGCAGTCATGGGGTCCTGAGGCCAAAAAATGGCGATGCTCAATCTTTCAAAGGGAATGCCAATGAGAGAACAAAGTTGGAGGGGAGCCTTCCACTTCCCTCCTGACTTGCCACTGGCCTTGCAAGTAGGACATGACTTGCAGAAGGCATTCAAGGCCATCCTCATCTAGGGCCAATAACAGTGGGTGACAAGCTGGTTAAATGTCTTGTCTTGCCCCACATGACCTGCCAGGGGCACACCCTCTGAGCCAGCCCTGGTAGGAAGGCCCTGTAGCACTGGGGGGACTACCAACACACATGTTGACCCAGGCTCAGGAGCCTTTGGCTCGCTATACAGGAGCATTCTCTCAATAAATCAGGTGAACCCCAGAGATGTCCCCAGCTGTCTGGGTCTCGGCCTGCTGCCATAGGTTATTAAGAGTAGGGCCCTCCATCTGTGCCTTGCAGAGCTCCTCTCTGGTGGGACTCTCTTGCTCCTACCAGTTTTAGCAGGATGGCAACATCCTCCAACTGTAGGCACTGGGGTGCCCCCTCAGTTTCAGCCTCCTCCCAAAACTTAGGAGTTTCAGGACCAGGTTTCGAATGCCCATTGCCCTGCTTGGTCCTCCACCAGTGCCAGATCGGACCCTAGGCTTTGTAATAGCAAGGAGATTCTCCTTATGTGGGATGTGTTGGTCATTGAGGGTTAGTTATCTCTACTGTCCTACCTTTAGCACAGATTTGGAGGATTGACTACCAGTGTTCTGCTAGTAGACGAAGAACTCTAAATGCAGTGGATGGAGTATTGGCTTTCCAGTGGCCTTTCTGCCATTTTCTGGCAGTCTCACAGTCAACAGAGTAATTGAAATGTGGTGGAGGAAGCAGCCAGATGATGGAGTCTCATTTGTCAAACCACCAAAGTTGAAATATGATGGATGGTAAGTCATGGCAGAGGATTGGCAGAACTGTCAAATGTTTACAGTTCATCCACCTCTGTCTTTTTATTATGAAAGTCAAAATCCAGAAGCGGACCAGGGTTGAAAGCTATATGTGGCAAGTCCTCTGAGAGTCAGAAAGTTGGTGGTTGAGGTCCTGCTGAAGCCACTGGTTTTGGGAGGGAAAGCTCAGAATTAAAACAAAAAATCAGATGTTGTGGTGAGCAGCTGTTCAAGAAAGAAGAGGGGGGAAAGGGTGGTTGGTTTTTTGATGGAGAGCCCGTTCCCACTTTGCTCTGTGCACTCAAAATCCAGCCAGGTCTAGTGTATTGTTCAAATGTTCAAATGTAAAGTCAGTTTTTTTTTTTTTAAATGCACAGAAATGTTTACAGGGCTACTCATGTGCGTGGGACAATTAGTGCTGTGGTAGCATTTGATTTACAGGCTCTGGGCACCTCCAGTGCACTTTACTAGGGACTTACTAGTCCTAATCACAGTTTACACAGGAAACCCTTGCACTTTAGCACTTGTCAGCAGTGGTAAAGTGCCCAGAGTACCAAAAACCAGCAAAAACGAAGTACAACACAGAGTCAAAAACAGGGGAAACCACGTCAAGGATGTCAGCTCTAATAGATATTTTTTGAGCTACGCCAATAAAAACGGAGCTAGGTGACTTTAATGGGTTTCGCTTATGTACATTTGGATCTTGGTCAGTTGTATAGCGTACACATGTGGTCTGCCTCCGCATTGGCATGTAGATCATGTCTGGATTATAGTTGGAAGGTATTCGAGATGAGCAGTAAAGGTTATCATTACAGGAGGGTTTGATAGCTTGGTGAGTTCAAAACTTCAGATCAAGCATCTGAATCCTGGCAATGCCAATTCGATCTTATACATTTCTAAAGCTGGATAAATTGAATATCATTAAATTGTGTAACGCTAATACCTTTTTTGGTCAAAGTGTAATGAATAGTTAATGAAAATCACATCAGCATAGTTAAAAACAAAGAGCATGCAGCGGGGATGAAGGTTAGATAAATAAACATTGCCCTTCTGTACATAAAAGTTGTGAAAAAAAACAATATCACTGCTTAGGAGATGGTTATGACACCTAAAAAATAGTAAAGTAAATGCTGTGTCCATGCATAGGAAGCAATAACAGACAGCCGAAGTCGAAGTAAAGAGAACAGATAAAATCAACACATTCAATTGTTGTAAAATACAATGGGAATTTGGTAACCCTAAGCACTCTAGCATTCTCCCAGCCACAGATTATGAAATAAAATGAAAAAGATATGTGGTCATGGAAAAATGGACAACATGCATTTAAAAGCCAACGCCTGGAGATGGCAACAGTTGAACCCATGTAAAAGTTGTGCATCATTATTATTGAAGCACTTTAGTATAGCCTGTTTGCATTCTTGTAACTGTATTCTGAGAAAATATGGTCTATAACGTAGTCCACATTCCTGGATGAAGCGTGGGCAGCAGCAAAGAATGTGTACAAGAGTTTATTTTTTATAATTGCAGAAGCCGCATCCATTCGGTGGACAGAAGTGGTTCCACGGCTGCCCTATATGCTGCACTAAAACATACTAATTCTGTTATTTTTTAATTCTGTGTGTGGCAATAGCAGAGACCAAGGTTTACCAAGCAACAGGCCATTGAGGTCTTTGTTTTACGTAAAGGCACCATAGTGAATTCCCAGAGGCAGGGGGAATTTGCATTTCCTTCCATAATATAAATTGTAAGCAGGCTTGACTGGCCTGTCTGGATTTAATGGGACCCTAAGGAAAAAGGTTGTCTGTTGAGACTGATTTCAAGCCTATTCTTTGATTGAGGGGGTGCACATTTTGGCAAGTGAAATAGGACCTAAAGTTATTTTACTGAGTGATAGCTAGCCCACTTGCCAATTTCCAAAGAAAGGCCGCACAGCCATGTATTAAAGAAGAAAGGTGTTTACCCTTGACTACGTTAAGTAATGGGTCACTAAAGAGCTCTGAACGGACCTGTAGCAATTTAGAGAAGAAAATGACTGCAAAGGCTCTCTTTAGTGTGAGGCTGTGAAACTGATGTTTCAGATATTCATGCTCTTGTAAAGAAATTCGGAGGTTTATGAGGTAGTGTCATTGTTGTCCAGATTTCATCTCTCTACCTTCCGTCCTTTTTTCCAAAAGTGTACGACGTTGCTTTTACTCTTGGTTAATGGTAAGCATCTCAAATTTGCAATAGATAATGCCCCCTAATGTACTTTGTAAGGCAGCAGTGGCTTTATAAAGTAGCACCGTGTAGAACCAGAATATGACTTGCACCTATCTTGGGTGGACAGGTGGGGGGCTCATTTAAGCACGAGTATAAGTCTGTTATCTATAAACTAAACAGCAACAGGGCAGATGATACAAAGCCTTGCTTTAGACCTTTGTTTGTAATGATGCTGGGAAAAAATTGTAGCAGTTCCAATGACTTTGATTTATACCCATACCCTGACAAATAATTTGCATGTGGCATGGTGGAATTTAGGGCCAGATGTAGCAACTTCCCAAATTGCGAGTTGCAATTTGTCAGTCCCAGCGACTCGCAAATTGCAACTCACAATTTGGAATGCAGAAAGGTGTCTCAGACACCTTCTGCGAGTCGCTATGGGGTCGCAAAGACACACCTCATTAATATTAATGAGGTGGTTCGCAATTTGCGACCCCATAGCGAGTCAGGGCACTCACGGGGATGGAGGCCTGCTGGGAACAGCAGACCTCCATGTCCGTGACTGCTTTTAAATAAAGCAGTCTTTTCTTTTTCAAAGTGTAGCCCGTTTTCCTTAAAGGAAAACGAGCTGCACTTTGAAAAAAAAAACGAAACCTTTAGTTTCGGTATTTTTCCAGACGCAAAGGGGAAGGAGTCCCATGGGGACCCCTTCCCGTTTGCGCCTGGGTTACAATCCACTTCAAGTGGAAAGTAACTGCGCATTCATTTGCAACCGCAATCGCGGTCGCAAATGAAAATGCATAGCATTGCGAGTCGCAAATAGGAAGTGAACACCCCTTCCTATTTGCGAGTCGGAAATGCATTTTGCGAGTCGGTTCCGACTCGCAAAATGCATTTCTACATAGCAAAGTGGCTTTAACGACTCGCAAGCGGCGATTTTAGCCGTTTGCGACTCGCTAAACCCTTGCTACATCTGGCCCTTAGTGAAATAATAGATTGCCAACATTTCTTGGTCTTTAGATGATCAGATGTTAAATATTGTAATCGTATTTAGATAATGCTTACTACCCCTGAAGAGGCTTTGAAGCGCTTTACGATGGGCAGTACACTGCTCTGGAAGCCAAGGATATTACCTAATCCAGTGGTTACTGTTGTTTTTGAGATTAGTTTAATGCACGCAAGTAAAATCATTTCATGTATTCACTTCAGTTTCTTTGTTGTAGATTAAATGAATATGAGTATAGTGTGAACATTTGTAGGGAGGGAGGTGAAACTCATGCAGATGTTTGTTGTGGTTAATAGAATGGTTAGATGATATTAAGTATTGTTAGGTTGAAAGGAGAGGTTGCGATCTTTGAAATGAGTTGTGGGCAAATAGCAGAAATGCATTAACAGACATTAAAGCAAATATACCAATGACTTAGAGTACCGTGCGCATACACATAGGAGGAATGCAGGGCATGAAAATTAAGGAAAGAGTTTTGAAAGAAAAAGGGAGAGGTAAACATCAGAAGTTCTATGTAAAGATCAATATATCATTCCAGATGTTTAGGTATATAGAGGTTGCTTTTGATACAGCATGCAAATTGAGGATGTAATTAAAGGATACAAGATGCTAAACAAGAATTGTCGCTGATGTTAATTTTATATTAGCTACTTTTGATTGACACTAGAAACAAGCAAACTGTCTGACCATTACTAGGGTACGACCAGACCACTGCTCCAGCAAAGTCACCTGATCAGCTCAGACATTGGAAGCGTAAAGTAATGACTGAACGTATGAATAAAGAGAGCTTTAGGCTGCCCTTTTTGGAAGCAATAACCTCAAGATCTTACCAATGAAAATAAATATATCTGTAATCCCGCTGCACAGACTCTACTTACTAAGGGACAGCAGGACTGTCCTCATCACCTCCCTCAGAATTACTGGAAAAAGAGTTGTTGGATGGGACTCCTCCGACTGAAAACTCACTCCCAGAAACTGTGCCATTGCCATATCCCTCAGATGCTAACTCAGTATCTGCTGCCTCAGTCTCTGATCCTACGTCAGAGCTCTATATCCTGAGTTGGAGGTTGAGCAGCAGTCACCCAACGAGACACTGTCTCTGCTACTGGCTAACCTGTCCCTCTGAAACACTAGCCTACATAGACAGTCAAAAAATTGCTGGTGGATGTGTGTGCGATGCGTGCAGCAGTAAAGGTCACCTTACCTTCACTTCTTCCCTCAATCAGCACCTTCTCTCAATACACAAAAAAAAAAAAAAAAAAAACACTATTACTTCACTTTGCCACATACCAATCATCACAGTTTTTAGTGCCTCTGGCGTCCAGTCTGACAATCATTATTGGTGCTCCCACTCCCATGACCTCCTCCTCGGATTCCCTCACTACCACCCAGCAAAAGTGTCCTTTATCTCTCCATAGGCCGCCTCATACAAACATTTCATTTGTATTATAGCGCAGGTAAGGGCTGGCTTTACTAATCCATAGGCATAACAACCTTCTGCACTACTTTATGGCATCAAGATTGCCAATAGACAAAAGTCAGATCCTTTCTAGCAGAAACATAATCACAAGAGTTAGCTTGTTTTTATTTAATGCTGTCTAAAAGCTATGGTTGAAACGCGTCGGTTGGAGTATATGCATTGCTTTGAAGATGTTAGCTTCGAGGCAATTGATGGCAAATATATATATATATATATATATATATATATATATATATATAGGCATAAATAAAGAGATCACTTTTATATGTGGGTGTGGTTTCCCTGGGGGCTGATCGCAGCTCCCAGGGAAACTACACACGCATTGACAAAAGTGATCTCTCTCTCTATATATATATATATATACATATATATATATATTTATATATCAATATATATATAAAAGAGGTTCCCGGTATAACCCAGCTTCTTCCACCTCTCGGGGTCGATGCAGGTCACGGCCACTGGTAGCAATTATTGTACAACTGAAAGTATGCCATTCCTCCAAGGCATAAAAGAGACCACACTCCAAAGTTCTTAGATGCAAAAATAGATTTGATGGTGATGCGTTTCGATCACACGATCTTCTTCACAGCCCATAAACACCACAGTGCTCAACTTTCTTTAAAGAGACATAATCCACCCACTAATAAACATAGTAAAAATACTTTGAAACATCCCTCAATTCGATCATACCACTTAATACCAAAAAGAGAAGACAGAAAAAAGAGAGAGAACAGAGAGAGAAAAAAGGGAACTAAAAGAACTTAAAAATATATATAATCAGTATATAACGTGAATTAGCCAAAAATAGCCATTCTTCAACATAAATCTAACATTAAGGCCCTCATTACAACCCTGGCGGTAAATGCCGCCTACTGCAGTGCTGACGCCCGCCAACATACAGTGACCGCGGCGGTAATCCGCCACGGATATTATGACCCACACATAGAATTCCGCCACAATACAGACACCCACACAAGTCCGGCAGCCCAAAGGTCAGTGATAAACTGACGATAGCAAAACCCACACCGTTACGCCAACAGGAATACACCCACAGTATCACAACCCACGAATCACAGCAGTGGTCTTTCAATCCAGGTAAACCATTGGCAGTACATACCGCTGCACTCCAAATACACACACACACGCAAAACTACACCACATTGGGCAATTCAAAATACACACACCTGAGACAAATACACACACCACACCCATAGACCTACAACCCTATAAAACATAAACCCACATTTCCCACAACCCCTTACAACAACAAAAATAGAGCTAACTGAGGGAGACAAGCCAGGAGCACCCACTCAATCAGAGGCCATACACCATTCACGCACATCACAGCATACACCACAACACATCACCCCACACATCACCCCATGCATCACCCCGCACATCCTCACACATATCACTCACACCACATCCATGGCACCCCAAAGATACCCCAGGTTGTCTGAGGAGGAGCTAAGGGTAATGGTGGAGGAAATCATCCGGGTAGAGCCACAGCTATTTGGATCACAGGTGCAACAGACGTCCATTGCAAGGAAGATGGAGCTATGGCTGAGGATTTTGGACAGGGTCAAAGCCGTGGGACAGCACCCAAGGACCAGGGATGACATCAGGAAGAGGTGGTACGACCTATGGGGAAGGTGCGTTCCGTGGTTGCAAGACACCCAATTGCTGTACAGAGGACTGGCGGTGGACCCCTACCTTCGCCCCACAACTAACAACATGGGAGGAGCATGTCTTGGCAATCATGCATCCTGAGGGCTTTACAGGAGTAGCAGGAGCACTGGATTCTGGTAAGTCATATCTTTACTATTATATCCCATCCACCCTTCCTGCATGCCATCACTTACTCCCACCCTCGCCCTCACTCCCATCACTCCACCATCTCCCACACGCCCCACCATCACGCCCCACCACTCCCACAACCAAGCCCTGCATGCAACAACAATGCATGGACACCCATCACAGACTTGCATGGACACCCATCACCAAACACATCCAATAGAGAGACTCACCTTAACTACTTTGTCCCACCACCCTACCTGCATGCCATCACAAACTGCTACCCCTACCCTCACCCCCATCACTCCACCAACTCACATATACCCCACTATCACAACCCACCCATCCCAATACCAAGCCCTGCATGCACCACCAATTCATGTGCATCACTCACAGACCTGCATGGACAGCCAACACCCCATGATGCCTAATAGAGAGACTCACCCAGCCCACAAAATCACCACTCACACAAGGCCAAGCCAACAGGGAAATCACAATCATAGAGGGAAACACACACATGCACAATATGGCACCCCCTGAAGAGGCCCACTGTGATGACTTCAGCTCTGCACGCATGGATCAGGATGACCGACCTGGCCCATCAGGGACCTCTGGCAGTCGGTTCCCCTGCCACAGTCTCAACCCACCACAGAGCCTCCCCCTCAGGAAACACCAGCACAGCACCCACCCAGCGGCATATGTCACTGTCTCCAGGACACGTCAATCAGCAGTGTGTCCACCACTACAGGAACACCAGGCAACCCCACAAACCCAAGACGATCAGGGACCTGGGGTCAGTGGCAGTGGGCACGCGGTTCAGGAAACAGAGACATAAGACAATAGGAAAGTTGGGAGGACTGCTGTGCGACAGGGGGAGGACAGGCCCAGAGAACCCACTCTCCACGAGGCACTCTCTAACATCCTGGGAGCATAGCACCATTCCCAGGAGACCATGGGCCAGGTACTGGCCAAGTGGCAGGAGACCCAGCGGCTGCAGGAGGGATAGTACCTGGGGATCAGGGAGGACCTAACAAAAATATACACCATCCTGGTCACCATTGCAGGGGTGCTGGCTGACATGGGCAAGACCATGAGGGAGGCAGCGGCACAACAAAGGGTGCTTGACAATAGCCAATCCGAGGAACAGCCATCCACCTTCCCCGGCACTAGTGGACAGGAGGCCCTGCCACAGGACCAACAGGCCACTAGCACCCCACCCCCGGAAGAAGGAGAACCACCCCGCACAAGGTCCCTGCGATCCAGGCAGAAGACAGAGACCATTGCTGAGACCCCCACCAGGAAATAGGACTCTCCTGATAGTCACCTTTCTGTCCCAATCTGTTACCCAGTCCACCTTGAACTGCCATTGCTCCTCTTCCTATGCCCCATTGGACAATGCACCTGTGATACCAAGAGACTGGACTCTAACTGGGCATTCCTCCACCATAACCCCAGCCCCTTGCACATACTCCTATACATATTGGCACAAAAATAAACACCCTTAAAGCAAATACCATACTGGAGTCACTGTAATGAATCTCAAATGTATTAGTAAAACATTCTCAAAGCATTGCAACATATATGTACAGTGAAATATACTACAGGATGACCTTTGGTGGGCAGCAGTACATATAGCAGGTGCCAGAATGGGGCACACAGATCTGAAAATAGAGAATCCAAAGGGAAGAGTCAGTGGCCATATACATAGGGTAAGAGGCTGCCATGTACAATGTCCAACAGATTACTGAAATGTTAAGTGAAGTTACAGTGTCTTACCTGTGTGTCACTGGAAGTACTGCAGTATTATATTTGTTATGTTGTCAACATCTTCTTCCTCTGCCTCCTCTTCATCACTGTCCACAGGCTCCACCGCTGCCACAAGAACATCTACAGGCACATCCTCCTGCAGAAAAGGCACCTGGCGTCTCAAGGCCAGGTTGTGCAACATGCAACGATCATCTGGCACACCTTCTTGGGTGAGTAGTACAGGGAGCCACCTGTCTGATGGAGGCACCGGAACCTGGCCTTCAGGAGGCTGAAGGACCTCTCAATTATCCTCATTGTACGCGCATGTGCCTCATTGTAACATTCTTCTGCCCTTGTCCTGGAATTCCTCACTGGGGTCAGTAGTCATGAGAGGTTGGTGTAACCAGAGTCACATGTAAATATCGTGGGACAACTGTTAGACACACACTAACTCCTAGGGACAACCCTATACCCAGACACTTACTTATACTGTGTGGGGACCTTGGGCTCACCTATTAGCCACACCTGGTGCCTCTGGAGTTGGCCCATCACAAATGGGATGCTGCTATTCCTAAATATAAATAAATGCATCATGCACAGAGCCAGGCTATTTAGCATTCACATGGGAGATGCACTGGTCTGCCAAACACACCATCTGCACATTCAGAGAGTGATATATTTTTCTATTCATGTAAACCTGTTCATTTCTCCGGGGGGTGGGGACAAATGCCACATGTGTACCATCAATGGCACCAATGATGTTGGGGATATGTCCCAGGGCATAAAAGTCTGCCTTCACTGTGGCCAATTCATCCACCTGGGGGAACACGTTGTGGCTGTGCATGTGTTTCAGCAGAGCAGACAACACTCTGGTCAACACGTTGGAGAACATTGGCTGAGACATCCCTGATGCCATGGCCACTGTAGTTTGAAAGGAACCACTTGCCAAGAAATGGAGCACTGACAGGAACTGTACTAGAGGGGGGATACCTGTGGGCAGGCCAATAGCTGACATCAGGTCTGGCTCCAATTGTGCACACAGTTCTTGGATTGTGGCACAATAAAGTCTGTATGTGATGATAATGTGTCCACCAGGTCCACCAGGGGTCTGTACACCGGAGGTTGCCGCCATCTCATAATCTGCCTCAGCGGTTGTAGCCTATGGAAGAGAACGGTGAGCAGAGGGTCATATTTCCACATATATTGCACTAATGTTGCTGAATTTACTTTACAGAAACAGTATGTGAAGTCGAGTCAGTTGATGTGCCAATGTCTGCTGTGACGCAGTTAGGCACCATGCCCTGTGCCCCCCTGAAATGGCGGCTTCCTGACCTATGAGGAGGGACAAGTGGAAATGAGGTAAGTGCGCTGGCGTTGTGCTCCGTCACTGTAGGCGGACGATGACCGCCGCACAGATTCACATTGGTTATTATTGGGCCCTACGGTTCCAGGAGCCAATGGCGTTGTACACTGGCGGTGATGGTACGCACCGCCGCAGACGTCACTGCCATTTTCTAACTATTCACTCACTTGCTACCTGACCTTCAACAGGAGAGGACCTACACTGCAAGTGCTGCTGTGACCTGGGTCTGGAAGTGACAATGGCTGATGTGTCTGGGGAAAAGGCCCCTGCCTTCGCTGCGGAAGAGTTGGAGAAACTGGTGGATGGGGTCCTACCCCAGTACACATTACTCTACGGTCCTCCAGACAAACAGGTGAGTACACTGTGAGCGTCATGTGTAGGCAATGCATGTTTGGAGTGGTGTGGATGTAAGCCACATGTTGGGGGGTGCTGAGGCGTCCTGGCCTGAGTGCTGCATGAGAGGTGGTCAGTGTATGTGTGTAAGGGCATGGGTGGAAACTGGTGGGCAATGGGTATGCCGGGCTGGACAGGTGAGTGATTTCCTTTTCTGCTGTATTTTCCCTCCAGATCAGCGCCCACCAGAAAAAGGGTATTTGGCGTGCCATCGCCAAGGTGGTGCGGACCCTGGGGTCTATCACAGGCGGAGCAACCATTGCCGCAAGAGATGGGAGGACCTGCGCCTCAGGACCAAGAAAACGGCGAAGGCCCAGCTGAGGCTGGCCTCCCAACATGGAAGAGGTGCCCATCGCACCATGACTCCCCTGATGTTCCACATCCTGGCGGTGGCCTATCCGGAGTTGGATGGGCACTTGAGGACATCACAGCTGCCACAAAGGGGTGAGTACAGATTCAGAAAGCTAGCTTTGCGCGCTTTAGGAGGTAGCTAAATGGGGAATGTGGGCTGTGGGTGCCCCTAGGCCAGGGCGATTATAGCAGGGTAGGTCCCTTGTGTACAGGCTCTGGGGCACTCCTACCCAATGGGGTCCTGTGGGTTTCAGGTGTGCAGATGCTGGCATTAAGCATTGTACCCCATGGGCTGATGACTATCTTAGTGACTGGTTGGGCATGGCCTAATGCATAGGGCTGCTCCCTGTGTGTTGTGTACGCCAACGACAGTGGTGTTACTGCAATTGACCAAGTGTATTCTTTGTCTCTCCCCACCTTTTTGTTTTGTATCCCTGTCCTTGTGTGCAGTAGCATCACCTGGTGGAGGAGCAGAGGCACCGGCGATGGAGGGAGCTGCATCCCACATGGGCCTGGAGGCAGAATCAACCGAGGGTGAAGGCACCAGTGGGACGGAGGGCGAGGGGAGCTCCACGACGGGGACAGGAGGGGATTCCACTGACAGCGACTCCTCCTCCAATGGAAACTCCCTGGCGGTGGTGGACACCTCTGTGCCCACCCCAACAACAGGTACAGCCGCCACCCCCCCTACCAGCACTGCCCTCCCAGCAGCCCCTCAGCGTGTTTTGCGTGCCCGCTCACCCAGGAGAGTGGGCATCTCCTTGCCCCCAGGCACCTCAGGCCCTGCCCCAGTGAGCCCTGCTGCCTTCAGTGAGGAGGCTATTGACCTCCTGAGATCCCTCACTGTTGGGCAGTCAACCATTCTGAATGCCATCCAAGGTGTCGGGAGGCATTTGCAATAAACAAATGCATACCTGGAGGGCAATCACTCTGGTGTGGTGGCCCAACAGAGAGCATTTCAGGCTCTGGCCTCAGCACTGATGGCAGCCATTGTCCCTGTGTCCAGCCTCCCCCCTCCAGCTTCCACTACCCAGACCCAATCCCCTCTACATCAGCCTATCCCAAGTACACTTTCAGACCAGCATGAACCCAAATCACCACACAAAAATGGCTCAGGCAAACATAGGCACCACACTTCATCTCACAGACACTCACACAAGCACCATGCCCATGCAAACACAACAACATGCACTGCCTCCACCGTGTACCCCTCCTCCTCCACCTCCCTCCCAGTAGCGTCTACACTCACACCTGCATGCACTACATCTTCATCCACTACCTCCATCACCAGCACGCCCATTACAACACATCCCTCACAGGTAGTCACCACCCCCACAACCATGCACACACCCCCTGTGTCCTCTCCCAGTGTGTCTGTGACCCATCCTCCCAAAGTACACAAACCCAAGCACCCACCCACCTAACAGCCATCCACCTCACAACAGCATCCAGCCCATACACCTTCACCCAAACTCAGCAGACGTACACCTCCTACAACCATATAGTGTGTCTAAAAAACTTTTCCTGGCATACATTGACCTCTTCCCTATGCCTCCCTCCCCGTCCTTCCCCTCGGGCCAGGGTGTCCAGACCCCAGGCCAGCACCTCAGCCACCAAGTCTGTGGTACCTGCAAGTCCCAGAGGATCAAAGGGGGCACCCCTCAGGGCATCCAGTGTGCCACCGACACCTGCAAAGGACTAACCCATTCCACCACCTGCCAAGGTGAAGAAGGGGCCAGCATACAGCACAGCCAAGAAGCGTGACCCACCCAGCAAGGCCTCCTTCAAAACTCAAGCTGCCAGTGCCAAGGTCCAAGCAGCATCCGCCAAGGTGGGGAAGGGAAAGAAAACCCAAGGCACTTCAGGCCTCAGAGGCTCCAGGTGAGTTACTGGTGCCCACCATCAGTTCCGAAGGTCCCACAACCTGTACCGCGGCAAGCACCGCTGCAGGATCCGCCACCTGCACCACCATCTGCCTGCCACCTGCACTGCCCACTGCACCACCACCTGCACCGCCGCTGCCACAACAACTGTCAGGAGCATCATCCGCAGTGGGCAGCCATCTGAGGCTGCAGGAGACTGCCTGCTATCTCCCTCCACCACTATCAGCACTTGCACCATGGCCAGCACTGGCAGCATCCCCGCTGCAGACACCGCCGCAAGCACCGCCACCTGCACCGCCACCTGCACCACCATCTGCACCGCCACATGCCCAGCCAGTGCCACAACAACTATCAGCAGCAGCATCCCCAGTGGGCAGCCGTCCGAGGCTGCAGGAGACGGCCTGGAGCCTGCCACCACCACTTGAAGCACCCCCACCAGCACTGGCAGTACCACCAGTTTGCAGCCTTAGTCACCGCAGGATGGAGTCTGGCCCTGCCTCCATAGATTATCATGCTACCTGTTCCCTGCAAATCTCGTGCCTCAGACACCCAGGCGAGGGAATGTGAACTGCCACACCCCAAGTGCAGCATCACTGGGCACAATGCCCCCTCCAGAACCAGTGGAGAAATGTATCCACTATCACTATCCTTGGAAGGATAAGGCATACTGGGCACAAGGCCCCCCTCCAGAACTAGTGGAGAAATGCATCCTCTCACCCTATCGTTGGCAGGACGAAGCAGACTGGGCACAAGGCCCCCTCCAGAACCAGTGGAGAAATGCATCCATTATGACTATCCTTGGCAGGTTGAAGCGCACTGGGAACAAGGCCCCCCCAGAACCAGTGGAGAAATGCATCCACTATCACTATCCTTGCAGGATAAGGCATACTGGGCACAAGGCCCCCTCCAGAACCAATGGAGAAAGGCATCCACTCACCCTATCCTTAGCAGGATGAAGCACACTGGGCACAGGGCCCCCTCCAGAACCAGTGGAGAAATGCATCCACTCTCACTATCCTTGGCAGGATGAAGCACACTGGGCACAAGGCCCCCCTCCAGAACCAGTGGAGAAAGGCATCCACTCACCCTATCCTTGGCGGGATGAAGCACACTAGGCACAAGGCCCCCTCCAGAACCAGTGGAGAAATGCATACACTCACCCTATCCTTGGCAGGGTGAAGCAGACTGAACACAAGGCCCCTTCCAGAACCAGTGGAGAAGACATCCACTAGAGAGACTTGAGATACTGTGGCTTTGCACTCCCCAGGACCAAGCAGTGGGCAAACTACCCACAAGAGAGACTGTGGCCTTGCACTCCCCAGGACCAAGCAGTGGGCAAACCACCCACTAGAGAGACTGTGGCCTTGCACTGCCCAGGACATCGCTGTGGGCATGTTGCCCACTCCAGGAGCAGTGGGGAAGTACCATCTTCCGGCTGAGGTGCCTCCCTTCCCCTTCCCCCTGGGGCTCCTGCTGCTGGCAGCGGTGCTGCTGGCGGCGGGGCAGATAGCGATGCTGGCCGTGGTGCAGGTGGCGGTGCTGACCGAGGTGCAGGCAGTGGTAGTGGTAGCCTCCAGCCCTTCACCTGCAGCCTCAGACAGCTGTCCTCTGGGGCTGCTGCTGCTGGCAGTGGTGCTGCTGGCGGTGGGGCAGGTGGCGGTGCTGGCCACGTTGCACGTGGCAGTGCAGGCAGTGATGGTAGTACCCTCCAGGCTTTCACCTGCAGCCTCAGACGGCTGAAGTGCCATGGCTGGTGTTCTGTGTCCCTTTCTGCCCTTGGCAGATGGTGGTGCCTCCTTGCTTCTGCCAGTTGGAGTCTTTGACTTGCCCTTGCTGGCTGGTTCTGCCTCCTTCCCCTTGCTGGCTGCTGTCCCCTTCTTCCCCTTGCCAGGTGGCGGACCCTTCTTGGCCTTGGCAGGTGTTGCTGTCACCTTGGCTGGGCTGATGGCTGCCTCCTTGGAGCTGCAGAAACCACAGTGGCCGTGGACTGGGTGGCTGAGGTGCTGGGTTGGGTTCTGGCCACCCTGGCCTGAGGTGAAGAATGGGGGAGGGGTAGGGAATAGGTCAATGTTGGCAAGGAAAAGCTTCTTAGGGATACCGGGGTGGGAAGAGGGTGAATGTTTGGAAGTGTAGGAAGAAGGAGTGGTTGTAGGAGGTGTCAGTCTGCTGTATTTGGGTGCAGGTACATGGGCTGGATGCTGTTGTGTGGTGGATGGCTGTTGGGTGTGTGTGTGCTTGCATTTGTGTACTTTGGGAGGAGGGGTCACAGACACAGTGGGAGAGGACACAGAGGACGTGTGCATGGATGTGGGGATGGTGACTGCCAGTGAGGGGCGTGTAATGATGGGCGTGCTGGTGATGGAGGTAATGGATGAGGATGTAGTGCATGCAGGTGTGAGTGGAGATGCAACTGGGCGACGAGGAGGAGGGGGACACAGTGGAGGCAGTGGATGTTGGTGTGTCTGCATGAAGATGGAACTTGTGTGAGTGCCTGTGAGTTGAAGTGTGGTGCTTGTGTTTGCCTGAACTGTTTCTGTCTGTTGATTTGGGTGATTGCTTGTCTGAAGGTGTGCTTGGGATAGGCTGGCGTTGAGGGGATTGGGGCTGGGTAGAGGAAGTTGTAGGGGGGAGGCCGGAGACAGGGACAATGGCTGCCATCAGTGCGGAGGTCAGAGCCTGGAATGCCACGCCAGAGTGAATGTCCTCCAGGTATGCATTTGTTTGTTGCAAATGCCCTGCTACACCCTGGATGGCGTTCAGTATGGTTGACTGCCCAACAGAGAGGGATCTCAGGAGGTCAATAGCCTCCTCATTCAGGGCAGCAGGGCTGACTGGGGCAGGGCCTGAGGTGCATGGGGTGCAGGAGATGCCCACCCTCCTGGGAGAGCGGGCACAGGAAACATGCTGAGGGGCTGCTGGGAGGACGATGCTGGTACAGGGTGGCAGCTGTACCTGTTGTTGTGGTGGGCACAGAGGTGTCCTCCACCGCCAGGGAGCTTCCATCGGAGGAGGAGTCGCTGTCGGTTGTGTCCCCTCCTGTCTCTGTCGTGGTGCTTCCCTCACCCTCCGTCCCACTGGTGCCCTCACAGTCAGTGGATTCAGCCTCTAGGGCCATGTGGGATGCAGTTCCCTCTGTCGTCGGTGCCTCTGCTCCATTGCCAGATGATGCAAAAGCACACAAGGACAGGGTGACAAAACAAAATGTGGGGGGGAGAGACAGAGGATACACTTGGTCAATGCCAGCAATAACACTACCGTTGGCGTACACACACACAGGAAACAGCCCTATGCACTAGGCCTTGCACTACCAGTTACAATGCTAATCACCAGCCCATGGGGTACAATGCCTAACGCCATTAGCTGCACACCTGAAACCCACAGGACCCTGCTCAGTAGTAGATGCCCACTAACACTATTGGTGTTGGAGTGCATCAGAGCCTGCCCAACATGGGACCTACCCTGCCATGTTCGCCCTGGCCTAGGGGCACCCACAGCACACAGGTAAAACCTTAACGCAAAGTGCAAAGTCATGATTCTGAATCTGTACTCACCCCCTTTTGGCTGCTGTGATGCTTTCAAGTGCCCATCCAACTCCGAATAGGCCACCGCCAGGATGCGGAACATCAGGGGGGGTCAGGGTACGACGGGCACCCCTTCCTTGTTGGGAGGCAGGGCCCAGCTGGGCCTCTGCCGTCTTCCTTGCCCAGCAGCACAGCTGCTCCCACTGTTTGCGGCAGTGGGTGCTACACCTGTCAAAGACCACCACGGCCTGCACCTCCTTGGCGATGGCACGCCAAATCCCCTTTTTCTGATGGGCGCTGACCTGCAGAAAAAGATGCATAGAAAAAGGTATGAGTCATACCGTCCAGCCTGTTACAGTCATGGCCCACCATATACCTCCCATCCCCTTATGCAAAGACATTGACCACCAGACATGCAGCACTCAGCCCAGGACCCCTCAGATCCCCCCCACACGAGGCTTACACACACAGCAATCCATACATTCATGGCCCACTCATCATGCTCACTGTGTACTCACCTGTTTGTCTGGAGGACCATAGAGTAAAGTAAAGTATACTGGGGTTGGACCCCATCCACCAGTCTCTCCAACTCCTCTGAAGTGAATGCGGGGGCCCTTTCCCCAGACACTCGAGCCATTGTCGCTTCCAGACTCAGGTCACAGCAGCACTTGCAAGTGAGTGAACAGATATAAAATGGCGGTCAAGTCCGCGGCGGTGCGTAACATCACCGTCGGTGTACATCGCCATTGGCTCCTGGAACCCATAGGGCCCAAGATAACCAGTGCAATGTTGTGCGGCGGTCATCGAACACCGACCGCAACTGCGCACAACGCCAGTGGAATTACCTCATTTCTACTTGTCTCTCCTCACAGGTCAGGCAGCCGCCATTTCAGGGGGCCACAGGCCATGGCACCTAACTGCATCACAGCAGACATTGGCACACCAACTGACTGTCTAGTTCACATACTGTTTCTGTAAAGTAAGAAATGCACATTTATTTGAACAAATGTGTAAATATGACCCTCTGCTCACCATTTTTCACTCTAGAGTTCAACCGCTGCGGATTAATAGGAGATGGAGACATGCCCCCGTATACAGACCCCTGGGGGACCTGGCGACAATGGAGGACAGGCACATTAACCTAACCTACAGACTTGATAGGGCCACAATCCAAGAGCAGTGTGCCCAATTGGAGCCAGACATGATTTCAGCTATCTGCCACCTCACAGGTATCCCCCTCTAGTGCAGGTCCTGTCAGTGTTCCATTTCCTGGCAAGTGGTTCCTTCCAAGCGACAGTGGCCATGGCATTAGGGATGTCTCAGCCAATGTTCTCAAACATGCTGACCTGATTGTTGTCTGCCCTGCTGAAACTCTTGTGCAGCTACATCGTGTTCCACCAGGTGGAGGATTTGGCCACAGTGAAGGCTGACTTTTATGCCCTGGGACATATCCCCAACATCATTTGTGCCTTTGATGGTACACATATTGTGTTTGTCCCCCCACCCCCAGAGAAACGAACAAGTCTTTAGGAATAGAAAAAGCTTTCACTCTCTGAATGTGCAGATGGTGTGTTTGGTGGACCAGTACATATCCCATGTCAATGCCAAGTATCCTGGCTCTGTCATGATGCCTTTATCTTGAGGAATAGCAGCATTCCTTATGTGATGTCTCAACTCCAGAGGCACCAGGTGTGGCTAATAGGTGAGCCCATGGTCCCCACCCAGTGTGGTGTGGGTGTGGCCCTAAGGGTGAGTGTGGGGCTAACAGATATCCCTCGTTATTTACACGGGACTCTGGTTACCCCAACCTGTCATGGGTACTGACCCCAGTGACGAATGCCAGGACAAGGGCAGAGGAACGTTACATGGGCGAACAAGGAGGATCATTGAGAGAACCTTTTGCCTCCTGAAAGCCAGATTCTGGTGACTCCATCTTACAGGTGGATCCTTGTACTACTCATCCAAGAAGGTGTGCCAGATCCTCTTTGCATGTTGCATGTTGTACATGCCTTGAGACGCCAGGTGCCTTTTCTGCTGTAGGATGAGCCTGGAAATGGACGTGTGGCAGCGGTGAAGCCTGTAGACAGTGAGGAAGAGGAGGAAGAGGAAGAACATGTGGACAACAGAAGTACACTCATTCAACAGTACTTCCAGTGACACACAGGTAAGACACTGTGGGCCTGATTACAACTTTGGAGGAGGTGTTAATCCGTCCCAAAAGTGACGGTAAAGTGACGGATATACCACCAGCCGTATTACGAGTCCATTATATCCTATGGAACTCGTAATACGGCTGGTTGTATATCCGTCACATTTGGGACGGATTAACACCTCCTCCAAAGTTGTAATCAGGCCCTGAAACTTCACCTTCCATTGCAGTATTGTGTTTGAACATGGCAGCCTGATTTCCCTATTTCTATGGCCACTTACTGTACCCTTTGGCATATCTATTTTTAGATCTCTGTGCCCCACTCTGGCTCCTGGTGTCTTTACTGCTGCCCACTACATGTCATACCTATGTTAATATTATAGTAGATTAGAATTGCAATGTTTACAGTTTATGAAATGAATACATTTGTCCTATAATCCATAGACTCCATACTTTAATTTGTTCAAAGGGTGTTTATGTGCTAATAGGTGGAGGGGGTATTCAATTTGTATCACAGGTGCATTGTCCAAAGGGGCATTGGAAGTGGAGCAATGTCAGTTCAAGGTGGACAGGGTGAAAGAGTGGGACAGAAGGGTGACAATTAGGGGAGTCATATTCCTGGTGGGGGTCTTGGCAATGTTCTCTGGCTTCTGCCTGGATTGCAGGGACCGTTTGCGGGTGGTTCTCCTTCTGCAGGGTGTGGGGTGCTGGTGGCCTGTTAGTACTGTGGCGGGCCTCATGTCCACTAGCGCCATCGGAGGTGGAGGGCTGTTCATCGGTGTGGCTAGTGTCAGGGGCCCGGTGGTGTGCCACTGCCTCCCTCATGTTGTTGGCCATGTTTGCCAGCACCCCTGCAATAGTGACCAGGGTGGTGTGGATGACTTTCAGGTCCTCCCTGATCCCCAGGTACTGTCACTCCTGCAGCTGCTGGGTCTCCTGCAACTTGGCCAGTATCTGGCCCAAGGTCTCCTGGGAATGGTGGTATGCTCCCAGGATCCCTGCAAGTGCCTTGTGGAGAGTCGGTTCCCTGGCTTGTCCTCCCCCTGTCGCACAGCAGTCCTCTCAGCTTCCCTGTTGTCCTGTGCCTCTGTCCCCTGAACCGTATGCCCACTGCCACTGACCCCAGGTCCCTGATCGTCCTGTGTTTGTGGGGTTGCTTTGGGTCCCTGTAGTGATGGATACACTACTGATTGACATGTCCTGGGGACAGAGGTATGGGCCCGCTGGGTGGGTGCTGTGGTGGTGTTTCCTGAGGGGGAGGCTCTGTGGTGGTTTGGGACTGTGGCTGGGTCACCGACTGTCCAGAGGTCCCTGATGGGCCAGGTTGGTCATCGTGATCCAGGCGTGCAGAGATGCTGTCATCACTGTGGGCCTCTTCAGGGGGGACTGGATGTGGCTGGTATCTCCTCTCTGGTGACGTTGAGTCGGGGTCCTGTGGGGATGAAAAGCAGTGTTATTGTATCCATGCGTGCCATCTTGTGCATGGATATGTTTCCCTCTATGGTTGTTATTAGCAAGGCAGCATTGGCTTGTGTGAGTTGTGCTTGGTTTGGCTAAGTGATCGTCACTAGTGCGCATGCTGTGGTGATGGGTGTCCATGCAGGTCTGTGATGGGGATCCATGCATTGGTGTTGCATGCAGGGATTGGTATTGGGATGGATGGGTTGTGATGGTGGGATATATGTGAGGTGGTGGAGTGATGGGGTGAGGGTAGGGGTAGGAGTTTGTGATGGCATGCAGGTTGGGGAGGAGTAGTATAGATTTGACTTACCAGAGTCCAGTCCTCCTGCTACTCCTGCGAGGCCCTCAGGATGCATGATCGCCAAGACTTGCTCCTCCCGTGTTGTTAGTTGTGGGAGAGGAGGTGGGGGTCCACCGCCAGTCCTCTGTACAGCTACCTGGTGTCTTTCTACCATGGAATGCATCTTCCCCGGTAGGTCATTCCCCTCTTCCTGACGTCATCCCTTGTTCTTGGGTGCTGTCCCACGTTGTTGACCCTGTCCACGACTCTCCACTATAGCTACATCTTCCTTGCAATGGACGTCTGCTGCACCTGTGATCTGAATAGCTGTGGCTCTACCCGGGTGATTTCCTCCACCATGACCCTTAGCTCCTCCTCTGAGAACCTGGGGTGTCTTTGTGGTGCCATGGGTATAGTGTAAGTGGTGTGTGTGAGGGTGAGTGGGTTGATGTGTTGGGGTGTGTGCTTTGAGGTGCGTGGATGGTGTATGGGTGATGGTGTTATGTGGCTCAGATTCAGTGGGTGCTCCTGGCTTGTCTCTCTCTGAGTTGGCAATTTTTTTTTTTCATTGTAAGGGGTTGTGGGTATTGTGAGTGTGTGTTTTATATTGGATTGGGTGTGTGGGTGTGATGTGTGTTTGTGTGTGAGGTGTGTGTAGTTTGAATTGTCCAATGTGGTTTAGTTTTGTTAGTGTGTGTATTTTGAGCGTGGCGGTGTGTACCGCCAATGGTTTACCGTGGTTGAATGTCTGTCGCGGTGATTCGTGGGTCATGATGCTGTGGGCGTATTTCTGTTGGCGTAACAGTGTGGGTTTTGGTACCACCAGTTTATCACTGACCTTTAGTCTTGCGGACTTGTGTGGGTGTCTGTATAGTGGCGTATTTCTCTGTGTAGGTCATAATACCCGTAGCGGTATACCGCCACGGTCACGGTATGTTGGCGGCCGTCAGCACGGCTGTAAGCAGCATTTACCACCAATGTTGAAATGAGGGCCAATGTCTCTAATAAATGCTTCAACCTCTTGACAAAGAAGTCAGAGCGAGACTCAGAACCAAGTACCCCAGAACTTCCTTACAAGGCAAAGTGGCGTCAAGACCAGATATAGATCCCAAATTATGCACCTTCTTTAGTAAATATATGAAAGACCCTGAGAAGGGCATTGATAGATCCTTTAGGAGCTGCTGCCAAGATAAACTCTTGGTTGGAGTTGGCCCACTCTCTCAGATCATTCAATTAGTTGAGCAAGCTAAGCAATCTGGGACTCCTTTGTCCACAGTAATTGTGACCAGTTTGGCTTAAAGGACCAAATGTCTGCTAGGCAACACAAACTGTGCACTAGCCGCTGAACATGAAGATCCTTCCTAATAGAAATTGATCCTAAACTGGGAGATTTGGCTACATCTGAAGCCAGAACCAATGCCCAAGGCATTCTTTTTGGGAGTCCCTTTGTAAAGGAACTCATAAAATGTGTGGCAACTTTTTCCACTCTGGATAAGGCTCAATTATCAATTAAAAAGTTTTTTTTTCTGGAAAGGTTTTTGCCAAAGCCAGAAGAGGCAGGGGTCACTCGTTCGGCTGATATTATTAACAGGGACCCTCTAGAGGAAAAGTTAAGAGGGTTGATGGTTGTCAGGGAGCCTTCTACCCCAGCAGAGGTTGCCACAGATGAAAGGGCAACCGGACCATGAAAGATGGAGTTAAGACCCCAGGAGGAAGTTCTGGGGTGAAGTTCTGGTAACCATTACCTCTTTCTTCCTTCGAAATCAAGAGGGAAGACTTCAGAAGTATGTTCACAATTGGGAGAAGATCTGAGCAACTCCTTCGACCCCCCAAACAGTGCACTGCTGTCATGTCAAATTCTATGGGTCTACAGCCCAAAATAACCATTCAAGACCTTTGATTTTTTCAAACAAAGAGATGAAACTAATAGATTCAGAAGTGACAGAACTCTTACAGAAAAGAAACATTTGCAGGCCAGTAATTCACATAAACATTTTTTAAGCAACCTATTTATCATAGAGAAAAAAGACAAGGGTTTCAGACCTGTCATAAACTTGTGAGAATTTAACGAGTGGCTAGTTCACTGCCACTTCAAGATGGAGGGTATTCATCACCTGAGAGACATCCTCCTCCTGGGAGACCGGATGGTCAGGCTGGATCTCAAAGATGCATACCTATTGGTTCCCATTTATCCCTCTCATTGGAAATTTCTTCAGTTTGCATGGAGGGTACACATGCATGAATTCAGAGCTCTTCCCTTCGGCCTTTCTTTGGCCCCATGGTGTTTACCAAACGTCTATGGCCAATGGTGGAATTTCTTCACACTAGGAGAGTAAGGATGATCAATTATTTAGAAAACATTCTTCTGATGAACCAGACCCTATCACAACTCAAATCCAATCTGGACATGACTGTTGCGCACCTCCAAGATCTGGGAATAGTCATCAATGAATCAAAATCAGAATTGATTTAAACCCAATAGATTATATTTTTGGGATTCCTCATCAACTCAGTCACAGCATCATTGAGATTACCAACCTCAAAACTCTCCAAGATTCAGAGGAATCTCCAGAAAATTCTGAGATGGGACAGATGGGAATCTTACTTCATCAGTTGGCCAGCATAGTGGGTCTCCTATCCTTTTCGATTCAAGCCATCTTCCCAGTCCCTCTGCACTATCGAGCCTTACAGAGATTGAAAGCAACACATCTGCGGAGAGGCCTAACCTACTCAGACTAATTTCTTTATCTTCCAAAGGCGGGATGGAGCTCCAATGATGGATCAACCACCTGGAAGCCTGAAACAGAAGAGCGATTTTCTGGTCTTCACGAGACATCATAATAGAATTGGACGACAGCTGGCAGGGCTGGGGAGCCAAATGCGGGGTGGTGTCAATGGGCTGCAGATGGTCGGAGAAAGAACTAGAATTACACATCAACTGCCTAGAACTCCTGGCTGGATCCTTTGCGATCAGATCCCTCACCAAGCACGGAGTATGTTGTTCTATTCTTTTAAGGATCGACAACATCTCACCAGTCCAATACAATAATTGACTGGGGGACACTTGATTGAAATTCCTATTCAACATGACAAAGGACTTCTGGCACTATTGCCTACAGAAACAGATTTCAATGACGGTAAAATATCTACCAGGAATCCGGAACATGGTAGCAGACTGAAACTCAAGGAATTTTGTGGACAGCAGTGACTGGAAGCTAGATGGTCCTTGTGGACAGATGGGGACCTTGCAATCTGTATCTTTTCAATTCATGACTGAACCATCAACTTCCAAGATATGTCAGTGAGAGATCAGATCCAGAAGCAATAGCAATGGATTCTTTCCTCCAGGACTGTTTGAAGGATCAGCCTTATGCCTTTCCACCATTTCTGATGATTCCCAGAATATGATGACAATCAGCATTATTGGTATTAGTGACACCGGTATGAAAGTCACACGCGTGATTCGTGTCCCTGACGGAACTATTATGGGATCAGCCAAAAGACCTGCCCTCATTCCATTCAATCCTCAGCGACCAGCAGGGTTCTCCTCATGCAATGATCCTTCAAGGTCATCTCTCCCTCATGGTGTGGAGGATTTCCGGAGACATTGGGAAAACAACAGTCTATCAACTGAAGCTACAGACTTTATCCAGCAGGCTTGACAAACAGGTACCACCAAGAGATATAGATCGGCTTGGGACCGATGGCATCGTTGGTGTGCTGAGAAACATCTGGATCCCCTGGAGGAAGAAATTACACATATAATACATTTTTTGGCTAAATTAGCTCAATCAAGCCTAGCTTACTGTACAGTCAATTTTTTTAGGTCAGCCATATCTGCAGTTTATGACACCATTCATAGCAAGCCGGTTGGGGAACACCTGGCGGTATGCAAACTTATGAAATGTATTTGCCATTCAAAACTCCAAGAGTCTGGATATTCAACACTTTGGGA
Organism: Pleurodeles waltl; assembly: GCF_031143425.1. Classification (NCBI taxonomy): domain Eukaryota; kingdom Metazoa; phylum Chordata; class Amphibia; order Caudata; family Salamandridae; genus Pleurodeles; species Pleurodeles waltl. Next base: position 108,422,202 of record NC_090450.1, read on the forward strand.
TGTTGATGTATTATTACATTTTCTTTTGGGTTTTCAAGACAATTTCTGTCACAAAATGAACTTTCTGCCAAACTAGGCACACTATTGAGCCTGATATCATGCAAGAGAGTATTGGATTTAAGAGCATTGAATATCTCTGCTAGGACCTTCACCCCTGAAGGTGTCACTTTCACCATTTCCAGGAGAACTAAATCCAACACCAGGTTAGTTTCTTTTCTGGCATTTCCGGAACATCCTAAATTATCTGTAGTCAGATGCATTAAGGCATATGAGGATATGACAGCGGAAATCACACTAGCAGGTGAGAATCAGCTTCTCATTTCTATACAAAAATTCTTTAAGGCAGTTCCATTTCCGGTCAGGTGGGTAAGATGGATCCTGGCAGAAGAACATAAGACGGAGATGAACAGGTTTAACTGCATGGTTTTATAAAAAGACATTTGCATATTTCTATAACAACATAAAGTTTTCATGCTGAAAGCGCGCCGATTACAATGACAGTTTTAATGTGCCCAGAATCACGAGGATGGTAAAATCTATGATAGAGAGACTGTAACTGGGACTTTAAAACTATTAACACAGGTTAAAATGCCAGCGCTCTTAGCTACGTGACTTATGGATGAACTGAAGTCCTTTCTCACTGATGACTAATATCGAAACTAACAATGAAGGGAAATTATTTAAACAGCTGAGTGTGAGTTTTTTTTTTATTTGCTGGCATTTGAGAAAGACATTTAGCCGAAACGCATCATGCTGGGGAAATGAACTTAGCTGCAACCGGGAGAGTGCTCCTTTATGGCTTTGAATTGAAGCTGTTTTTGTTGGTATATATATATAAAGCATAAAAAAGTATTTTTTAAAAGCATCCGAAAAATTCTCAGATCTGGATCTTCAGATTTTTTCTACATGGTTAAAAGAAAATGGGCAGTTTCCTTCCCTTTTCTTTTACTGAAGCCCCGAGGTGGGTCAGGTCCTGGGGTCATGCCAAAAATAAGGAAGGGACACACATGCCCCCCTCCTGGGCTTTCGGAAGCCTTGAGGACTGCCAAATTCCCAGGACAATTAATAGATTGCATGAAGAGGCCCGCATGTCCCCAATGGCCTGAGGGACCACCACCTTGTAGGAAGCAACATTTTTTTGTTAGTGTATGAGTGCCCTGCAGAACTCCATGTCTGGGGGACGGCCACCTCTCCCCCCCACAGCCCCAGAGACCACCATGTCCCCAAGGCTAAAATAAAACAATGAGGGGGTCTGTTTCCTCCCCGTGACCACCACCTCCCGGGTCAATACACATTGGTTGGGAGTCAATGATGGCCCTGAAGACCGCCACCACCCTGGGCCAGCGCATGCTATGTCCAAGGGTGCCCATCCCCAGGACATAGCTGTTTGCTTTTTGTTTAGTGGGAGCTGATAGCAATCACAAAGCAAAATCAAATATAGTCTGCTTTCTGACAGCAGTAGCTGTCAAACAGCTCCCAGTGGCAGAAAGCAGAGTTTTCATCTTTGTCCCTGCACGCAATTTTGCGTGCAGGAAAACAGATAAAAACAAGGGAAACAGAAGAAAACATTGCTCCTGCAAGCAGGGAGCTACTATTTAAAGTAGCTTCCTCCCTGTGGGTGCAATACCAGTGCCCACAGGACATGGGGAGTCAGGTAGGACCAGGGGGGCCTTGAGGCTCCCTCCTTGGTCCTCTCACTCTTCCTCTCTCACCTCTCTCTCTATCTCTCTCTCACACTCTCTCTCTCTCCCCCAATCCATAATGGGGTGAAAAGAGAGAGAGAGATTATTATTGCAACGGTCTTTCCACTCCATACAATGACTTCAAAGAGACAGACTAGCAAGATGTTCCCTAAGCATATTGGGGGTTATTACAACTTTTGGAGGAGGTGTTAATCCGTCCCAAAAGTGATGGTAAAGTGACGGATATACCACCAGCCGTATTACAAATCCATTGGGACGGATTAACAACTCCTCCAAAGTTGTAATAACCCCCATTATAATTAAGTTTTGCTGGACAGTGGATCATGGTCACTTCTTGCCTAATAATAAATATCTTTGACTGCACTCAGTAGGCTGAAGATTCAAATCATTGTATCTCATTGCAGTGTGTCTGTTTATCTTCCAGTATATTGACTGTTAAATATTCCTAGTGATGTAACATTGAAGTCATTTTTACCCAAATTCTTTGGGATCAATGTCATAGCTTAGTCTGGACAACTCATGCTAATGTGTCACTTTTGGCCTAGTGGTTAAAGTCTCAGACCCATACACAGAAGGGTGAGGGTTCCAGACCAGGTGTAAATATGGTCATCCAGTGCTTAATTTGTGCTTGTTGTTTCCGGTGCTGAGCACCAGCACTTATTTTTGATGGCCGGCGCTTAGTCTTCTGCCTCAAGCATTTGCTGCATGCAAAAGACACGTTTGGGAAAGGCAGAGGAAGAAAAAAAAACGAAAAAGCATCACAAAGGAAGAAAGTAGAAAGCTGCTAGAGTGAGCTGAAGGGTGCAGGGAGTGTTTATAAGGATTGAAGAGGCCTGAGCTGGATGGCTTCAGGATTACGCTGCCTCAGTATTCTGTGTTTGCACATTTAATTGCAGCAACCGCGTGTTTAAGAGGAGGGCTTTAGGCACCGGCACCTTTTTATTTACAAATTAAGCACTGGGGTCATCTCCATATTAGAATTTGCTTTACTTGAAATATTTAAAGTACATACCGAAAGGTGATCTCACTCTACTTATTTGACAACTGCATATTTTTCAATTTGTCCGAAATTATCTCATTCTAAGAATATCATTCATCAAAGCCTGAAAAAGATCTCTTTCTCTCCCTCTCTCAATGTTTCTCTGGATAGCTATATAGACATATATATATATATATATATATATATATATATATATATACATATACATATACATACACACATATATGTATCTTACCTAGTGGCAATCACCACTCTGGAGTTATAATTAGGACCTAGTTTCTATAGAAAAAGCTTTTTTGGCTTGCCTATATCTTTGGTGCCGCTTGAAGAGCCTTCACGAAGTGAGTTGCTTTCTGGAAAATTGGGGTGATCCATCAAGCAGGGGCTGAGATAAACGGGGGTGAAATTTAGACCATTTCCAAAGTTAATTTCCATAGGAAAAATTGAACAGCAATAGCACAAAAACCACTGGATGGAATTACACCACATTTGGCAGAAAGGTAGCTCTTCATCCAGAAAAAAACCCCTTTTTTTATTTGGTGTAAATCCATTCAGTAGTTTTTGAGAAATTCAAAGAAATCCAAATTTGTATATATGGGCCACAAAGGATTCACTTCCCTCTTGATGTCGTGCTCAGGTCTGATTGGCTGCCAACACTTCAAACCAGGAAGTGTTTTCAGTCATCTTGGGACTCATGTTGAGAAAAAAAGGACCAGGCTATGAACAACCTGACCCCTTAGGTTTGGTTCTGGGGTCCCAAAGGGACCCCCCAGGGCTAAAAAGCCTTTTTTAATTTTATGGCCTGAGTTGCGGTGGTCCGTGGATCTGCTGTAAAATAAAAAAAAACAGATAACGCTCTCCTGCGCTTCCCTATTTAAGAACCCCCAGGTGGGCCAAATCCAGGGGGCATTTTTGAAATAATGCTGGGGGATCCTCCTGTCCCCCTCCCACTTTACTAGGGACCGCCACCTCCCCAGGGCTTTTGAATAATATGTGGTGGGGGCAGGGAGCCCCCCTGCTGCCCAGGGGACCACCACCCCCAGGGGCAAAAATTGTTTTGAAATGTAGGGAAGGCCCGATGGCCTTCCTCATATCCTGGGAAGCAACACCTCCCTGAGGCTGCAATGAATTATGAGCAGAGGTACGCGTAACTGCCTCAAACCCCAGTGACCACCACCTTGCAGAGCAAAAAATGTTTTTGATATGTGTGGGAGACCGGATGGCCTCCCCCACAGCCCTGGGGACCACCACCTTCAGGGCTACACTGAATTAGGAGTGGGGGGCCATACGGCCTCCGTACCCCAGGGAACACCACCCTCGGGGCTATGATTGTTGGAGGGGGGTCACCCTGGATGAGCCAATGATGGCCCTGGGGATGGCTACACCCCATGGGCGGCTCCTGCTATGTCCCGGGGTGCCAATTTTAAAGCTGCAGCCAAGCCACAGCAAACAGTCCACTTTTTGACAACGGGATCTGCCAAGCAGGTCCCGCTATCAAACAGTGGAGCTATCATCTCTGTTCCCTGCACATGTACAAGGGACAGAGATTAAATTCTTCGGCAAGCAGGGAGCATGCTGTGAGCCATACGCGTACACAGACCACTTTACGGACTTACTATGGTCCGGGTGCAACCATTGACATAATTCTATAGTGCACCTGTGAATTCAACATGGAGTACCTTCATACACTAAAGGACCCTTCTCTCTGAATGCTATATTGTGGACATAAATGGTACACTTTGAGTACCATATACTATATCAGCAAGCCTTGAAAAAGTCATTGTTACGACGAAACACGGATCAGCTGTCTTCACATTGAACACTCTGGCTGATGTTACAACGGATAAACTAAATGGAAGAATAAAGGACACTATTTTAAATATTTGGATGTGCCGTGGTTCCTTCTGCTCTATTTATCCACTGTGGACCAGTTGGCTCACAGCCTACTCACCCTGTGGCTGGGTGTGGAACTACCTTGGCACTCCTGAAATTTATATGTTTCAAGTTTCAACATGATTGACTGTCTTTTCATATTCACAATATAAGCAAAAATCTTGGAAGTGCGCACCAGTGTTTTACACAGCCACAATCCGCCCTTTGAATTCATACTGAACCTGGTGAGCAGAAAACAATTGTATGTGCTCCTGCCAATGGACAGGTAGGCCAACAGTATATGGCTGCATACACAGGGCATCTGTGTAACTACCTGCTCTCTATCCATAGACCTCTGTCGCATAAAGTGCTTGTTAATCCATATACGATCTGCCTTAACCATTTTCTCTGCAGTAGTAAATAGCTCAGCCCTCCCTAGGCTCTGGAAGCTGTGCCTGATATATATGAGCCAAGGGATACATTGTGAGTGGTCAAGGGACAGACGATCCCTTAGGATTTCATTGCTCAGGTTTGCATTTCAAAAACAAAACTGAAAAGTTTTCTTTTAATTTTGTAAGTTTAGGCCTTGGTCCATGACACCACTCGCTGCTCTTAAAAAATGTTTCTACAACCATTCTCAAAGGGGAGGTGGTCCCTTGGTGACTCTTTCCTGTTTGCAAATTGGTTATCACCGAATTGAAATTAATGTTAAAAAGGGAATGTTTTGAGCCTGCATTTCAGTCTCAAATCATTCATGCATACCACTTTTAGAAAGGGATGGCCTTAACATGCCCCTTCCTAATACCGAATCTCTAACCCTTTTTGTTATTCTGTAATAGGTTACTGAATTGCACAATAGGGTTTGGTACATAGGAAAATGCTTTTTTCCAGTCGCAGTGAATTGGGCCATTTGCCAGCTGAAAAAAGCTTTGTACATCTGCCCTCAAATATTTAAAAGCAGCATTGAAATGTTATTTATATGGAGAACATGATATTGATTAATTACTTCACTGTGTTTGTATTTGAGACTTAATGCATTTTATCAGATGCTCCATGATCAAATATGTGTGTGTGACTTGTAAAAGTAAGGAATAATAAAATATCCTTCCAGGAATTGTAACTATTAACTTGTGCAGTGTATAACCTTCTCTTTCTTTTAGACTGAAAGATCAACGGTTCGTACACTGTATGAATAAAATGCCCCAAAAAATCACTGAAATCTTAGTATTGATTTGCAGAGCATTCCAAGGACTGAAAGATCAGCCATGAGACAGGAAATTTGTACTGCTTCGTAGCTAATGGCTGAAGTCCTGGAACAGCTAAGCATATCATAGAGAAATGGCATTTTCAAATGCCATGTTTTGAATTATAAGGAGTTCTTAAGAACTAAGGGACATATTTACAAGCCCCTAGCACCACTGGAGCCAAAAACCAACGCCATCCTAGGGGTGACGTTAGCATGGCGCAAAAAGGAGAAATATTTTTATTTCTTCTCTTTTTTGCTTATTCCATGTGTGCTGCATTGTGCAGCACACATAGAAAGAGCAAAACGTCATGAATTATTGTTTATGTGCAGGAAGGTGTGCCTTCCTGCACATTACCAATCATTCAATAATGACGATTTGCTACTTCTTTGTTTGCTGCATTCTGCAGCACATTTAGAAGTAACAAATTGCCATTATAGATTGTTTATATGCAATAAGGGACACCTTCCAGCACATGAACAATCATTCCCTACAATGCAGGAATGCTTGCACTTTAGTGGAAGTATGCCTGCGTTGGCACTGGCACCTAACTTTAGTGCCACAGTTAGGGAAGACACAGACGTGTGCTGTATTTTTGTAAATACTGTGCATCCCTGCTTTTCAGAACTGACGCAGAGCGGCACTGCCAATTTTGCTACAGTGCTGCACTGCACCATCTCCTTGTAAATCTGCCCCCAAGTGTATCCTCAATGAGTGATATCTCCCAGGTGAAAATCCAGATACCATGAGGCTTTTTTTATCATTGCCATTCAGCACAGAAGGGGTCTTTGTATATGGTTTTCCCCAAAATTGACCCACGTACAACACATAGATGAATTCTGAAAACCTCCATGCCCGTCACCTACTTTGCTAAGGCTGTGGTACTCCTATGGACGCCATAATGATAGACCTACAAATGGAGAAAATTGAAGACCACACAGCACTGGCACCAATAAGATACTGGTTCCGTGTCCGGTACAAGAAGGATCTAACACCATACAAAGTCGCCCTGATAGACATTATGAAACTATAAAACTACCAAAAGGTACCTTGGTTTAATCATGTTTCAACAATACTGGCGGCCTTGAACCAAGAAGATTTTTGGGCACACCGAGAAAGAATTAGGGCAGGCAGTCTTTCTGCAGTAATAAGGGCAGATTGGGTCTGTAAAACACAGACGCTCCTCAACTCACCTGGCCCTTTGTTAAGACTTTACTTATCCTTTAACCCAGAATGTAAACCAGTTACTTTTATTGATATTATGTACTCGGCAGAAAAAGAGGTCCCTTTATCTCAAATATCGTATGGGCAGGCTACTAGTGACCTCAGTGACTAATAAATGTCATTGTTCTGTAGCCATTTTAGTTATAGTTTCAAACATGTTATTTTAGGAAACTAGACCTGTCACTGTGCACTTTAGATATATTTTATTCAGCTTTGTTTATTTTTTTAACAAAAGCCAGATTTGTGGTCTTGTTTTATTTCTCTCTATCTAACTGTTCTTTGCCTAGGCAAGCAATGCGTTCTTTAACAAGACATTTCTTTTACTCTGTGCTTTTCTCAAGGCTGCTGTAAGATAGGTTGCTGGTAAACGTGGTAACGCTTTGTCTCTGGTGTTCATAGGAACATACACATCCTTATGTAGGGACATTTTCCCAGAACATCAGCTGTTTTATTATAAAAACACTTCTCTGTCCCATACACGTTAGAGGGAGATTTCAGCCAGATGACCAGGACTGTATGCTGATTGCTGAATGCTTTGCTACAGCTGCTTATGTAGACTATTGGCCTCTTGCTCAAGTATGAGGGATGATGTCTTCCCAGGGGAACCTGAAGGGCAGAAATAGAGCTTAACATGCTGTGTTCTAACATAGCCTAGGTAGGAATTATTTTAACGATTTTAGTGACAATAAGGTAGCGTCATTTTTATGCTTCACTCTGCTTGTCACAATTTTAATCCTATCATGCTTCATCGTCCTGTTTATTGCAGTACATGCTTTATTATCTAAGATGTAGTTGCTTTATTAAAACCTTATTGAAACATATATTGCCTCTGATTGTCATTGTATATGTGAGACTAATGTAAATGAGAGAAATGGATGTGATCTGAGTGATCACGATTTCCCTGAGGAGTCAATCATGTCATGTGCCCGGCTGCCCAATCATCCCAGCTCTTGGGTAGAGATGAGGCACTGCTAGTTAGCTGGAGCAAAACTCATATTAGGCTGACAGGTGTCACTTGTAATGGGTTCTGACTCAGTCCCCCATAGCACAAGTGATTTTGGCACTACTCCTGCAGAGTACATCAATAGCGTCACATAGACTGACGTCATTGCCCCCTACCCTGCGTCATGGTGCACCATATTTTAAACATAGTGCACACAAAGTGGTGGTGTGGAGGGCTAAGGGGCGCATGGAAATTGGCACTGCACTACGTGCAGCACCACTTTCGATAAATCTGCCCCATTGTTTTGACTCCACAAAACTGTTTGTTGCAATGGAGAAAAGTGACTTAAATATTTGAAAGCCACGTTTAGACATGAAAAATGGGTGTTGTGACCCTCTACGAATATACATATTGTGATAAGCCTAGTTAATACATCCATTGCATTACAAAATAGTATGCAATTTGCAAAATGCTTCTGCACAATTTGCACCCTCTGTTTGTAACTGCTCATAGCATGAGTCCAAACGTTGAGCATTTTACCCTCATATTACCACCTTTCAAGATAGCTTTAATATTGTCAAATATGAGCAAGCACAATTTGCACACATCTCTTATTCAGTGGCAGTGAACAACTTTTGGCAGCACTATTTACACATTTAACAAGTGCTTAATTTAAGCATGGTTTCCAGTTCTCTGTACCACCTCCTAATTGTCAACAAAGGTACTTATGTTCACCACATGGGGGCTGTGTGTCTCATTCAGAGATCAGCAGAAGACTGTTGTTTATTAATTCAATCTAAACTAAAATGACTAATACCTGCTGCCCAAGCCATTCTTGAGGGCCTGCAACAGTTTGCATTGTCACACTTGTAGGTGTCTAATGGTTAGTAGTTGTTTTGGTACTGTCATTGGCAGCGCAGGCACGGGTAATGGATGGAGCAAGCAGCAGGGGGCTCCTGACAAGGGGCACAGCATTTGTTTTTTACTAATTAAACACTGCTCCTTACCCTACCTCTTAATTTTAAATGACCAGCCCAACGATGACGTTACAATTAAGCATATTCTGCTCAAACAATTGGTGCAGGAACGCCCCCTAGACGAGCCAATTATTTCTAGGATACATTCTGAAAATCTTGTTTAGCAGTCGCTATTTTCATTCCAGATACTCTCTACATTCTCCAAATAAGTAATCGAGTTTAGCCACCTGCAGATCAACTACTCATTTTGAAGGCAGTGACGCTCTTTCTCGCTGTGGAAAAAATGGAAGCACATAATAATCTTTTAAATGAAGAAACACACTTTCGTCAATATGCTTTCTGATTGAGTAACCTCTCTTTAGCAGGTGTTCCAACTTGAATAGAGATGGCTATGTTTTTTAAGGCCTGCTTCCTATTAAATTTTGTGTGTGGAGGGTGCAGCATGCTTTCAATTCCGCACTGGTGTGGCATTAGTAATGAAAAGTGTACCTGCCTGGGTGATTTTCCATTAGGAACATCTGCGTAATCAGCTTTATTTGGAATTGGTTGATGTAAGCGTTTCATTGCATGCACTCGTTTGTCCAAGAGTTTATTGATGTGTAAAGTGCTCAGACGCTGTGTACATACCCGGTTTGTGAAAATTGTAGCAGAAAAGAGAGAGAAAGCCTCGAGGAAGCAGCTGAGAATAAATATAAATTAAAAAAATAAGGCTGTTGGATGAGATTTTATGAGGCAACTCTAAAGTGATCATTTAAAGGACACATCCGGCTTACTGTTGGGCTGTAAAAAATGAGAAAATAAAATTGGTGGCAAATGCTCATGAAATTTGGGAGGCAGGAAGACAACAGGCGTTTAAATGCAGTGAGTGGTATATTAAAGAAATTACGGTGCTAATCTGTGTTTTTAGCTTAGATCAGGAATGGAAAGGCTTTAAAATCTGCAAATGATACTATTTAAATTCCCCTTTGAAGAAACAAAGAGCCACATTTAAGAAGCCCCTAGCGCCATATAAGCGTCATTTGTTACGCTAATGTGACGTTAGGTTAGCAAAAATGCACCGCCATATTTACAAAGTGGTGCAATGCACGCATTGTGCAACTTTGTAAACCCTTACACCACATTACGCCTGTGCCAGGCATAATGAGTGCAAGGGGGGCTTTACGGCATTAGGAGGCCCAGCAAAATGGCACAGTGGAATCTATGAGATTCTAAAGCGCCATTTTTAGTGTAATTTTAAAATGGCACTCCCATTGTTTTCAATGGGCCTTCTTTCATTTTGCAAGATTAGAGCCAACATTTTTGGAGCAATTCTGCAAAGCGACAGACCTGAGTCAACATTTTTTACACTACTTCCCTACCATGCACAATGGTGCGCCGTATCGTAAATATTGTGGACACCACACCTCGTACCGTTGACGGGTGCTATGGGGTGCAAGAAAAGTGGTGCATTATGATATGATGTGTCACTTTTCATAAATATGCACCAAAATGTTTAAAACAAATTCACCTCATGGGACTGTTAGGTAATGTGGCAGACATGCTAGCAAAAAGTCATTGACATGTTTTAAGTTGAGATGGACTTAAGTGGGTTCCAGCTGATATGTTCAACAGCATTTTCTTTGTAAATATTTGGACGTGTTTTCTTTCAATCTTTCTCAATATCATTTGTTGGATGTGTAGTGATATTTTTAAAATGATATATTATCATTTAATTGTATTATAATACTTTTTAGTGGTCTAAAAAATCTCATGTCATAACATAAAGTGAAAAAAATAATGTACACTGAGTGGCTTTGTATCATTGTTTAGTTTCTTTTGTGGGAGCTAACCATTTGATCTGTCAATAATTGCGTGATGTCATCTAGAGTTAGAAGCAATGTTTTAGTCCAGTTAAAGACAGCTTTATATGATGCATAAAAACAAGTATACAGATTACAGATGGGCGATTTGTACTAGCCTTGAAACCCCACACCTCTAGAACAGAAACTACAGCTTCAAGTGCAAGGGCTGCAGCAGCTACAAGAGCTGTGAAAAGAAGAGGAAACAAAGCAGTGACCAAAGTTTAATACATACCAGGGGCCTCAGCAGTGATCTCAGCTGCCACCTCAGCAGTGGCGATACCTGACATTACAGCAGGGACAAATGCATCAAGTACACCTATAGCACTGACAACAATTTCCACACAACAAGGGCAACATTAATGGCCACATCCACAGGTAGAACAACAGCATCATCTACAACAGTCACCAAAGCAACAGCAACATAAGAGAGGATAACTTCTGTCACAGCAGAGAAAAATGCCACAACAGGAAACTCAGTAGTAGCCTCAATAGCTATCAAAGGCCAGTGCAATGGTTACAGGGTCTACGACATCTGCAACCACAGTAGTGACCACAACTGTCAAAATATCAGTGACAACAATGACAACAGCTGTCAGCAAGATAGAGACAAGAGCAGAAGCCCTATGTTTAACCTCACCATGTTCAGTAGTGAGAACAAGAACTGACACAACCACAGGGATCTCAGCAGGGACAACAGCTGCCACCACAGCAGTGACTTCTGCAGCACAAATACCTGCCACCACATCCACGCCCACAGCAGAAACAGCATGTGCAAGGCAGTAACAGACGTTCCTAGCCAGCAGTGGCAACAGCAGCACTCTCTGCTGCAATCAAAGCAGCAAATACACCTGTAACAGGTACAATGGCTGCTACACTGCAGCATCAACCACATCAAAGAACATAACTGCAACCATGGCAAAGGTAATAGGAGCTGCACACAAAAACTGCAATGACTGCTGTACTACAGCAGCAACCACATTAAAGCACACAACTGCAACAATGGCAGGGGTAACCAAAAACAAAGTCCAACATTGTCGCCATTTAATGCAGAACAAATTACAAGGAGAATGAGCAACTAATAGCTACTAGTACTTACTTTTTGTGACATGATTCTCTTCAACCATATTGCTGAGTCACTACATACAGTGACTAATCATGTGCAAATCAGCCTAACTCTTGCTCCAATTGGATCAGTCCATCATAAACTGCTTACCAGGTACAAAGACAACCCCAAATTGACTTCAAATGTTCCTGAAACTTATTTTTGATGCACAACTTGAGTCCGGTGGCATGGAGAGCACATCATCCACATCTGGCTGTACCCTTTACATCTAAGGCATTTTACTGAGAAAATAAAAACACCATTGGCAACGTCAATACTTCTGTTCTTGATGTGCTACTTCATGTAAACACAGACATGCACAAATGTCCTCAGAATGTCCTTGCCCCTTCTCTGTGCATCCTTCATATTGTATGCCTCCTAGTTCTGTGTCCTTTTTTATATCGCAACTTGTTGACAACATGCAGATGTTACACAGAACAAACTTTCTGTGCACATGTATGCATATTTATGTTAACATATGTTAGAACATTAAAGCAGACTCAGTGGCTTTGCTATTGGTTAATTTGCTTTGCATTTCCATGTGGATCTGTTTCAATACTAGGTGGAGAACATACAGGGGGTCATTACGACCCTGGCGGCCGGCGGTAAGGTGGCGGTAACACCGCCAACAGGCTGGCGGTGTTCCGCCAGCAATTATGACCGTGGCGGAATTGCCATGGCCATACCGCCGGCCCCTCCAATATCCTGCCAGGATTCCGCCTGGCGGTCATAATCCCCAGAGCAGCGGTGGATTATGAGTCCCCGACCGCCAGCCTGTCCGTGGCGGTAGACACCGCCATTGAAAGGCTGGCGGTAAGGGGACTTGGGGTGCCCCTGGGGGCCCATGGCATGGGCAGTGCAGGGGCCCCCAGGCATAGCCCCGTCGCACATTTCACTGCCCCAATTTCGGGCAGTAAAATGCGCGACGGGTGCTACTGCACCCGCTGCACATTAGCATTGCCGCCGGCTCTATTACGAGCCGGCAGCAATGTTGATGTGACATTTCCGCTGGGCCAGCGGACGGTAACACTGTTACCGTCCGCTGGCCCAGCGGAAATGTCATAATAGGGAGCCAGGAATACCGCCGGCAATGTCAGTATTCTATCTCCTGCGGCCTCGGCGGTCTTTTTACAAGACCGCCGAGGTCGTAATGACCCCCACAATATTTTAATGATCCTGTAACTCCATAAATTTTCTGTGATTAGGAGGATTTTCATTTTCTCACCCCGCCTTTGGTTATTAGCAGGTTATCGTTAATTGATATCCATAAGGCACATTTTCACTTCGTTTGATAGAAATTATTAATGAGGTTTGGCAATGGTAACTTCTATCAAAGGCACATTTTTTCTTCCAGGCAAAATAATTGTATACTATTTGGGGCCTGCATTTTCTTGCTTTACTGCATCTGATAATTACAAATATTTCCTGATGTGGGTGTTATCATGGTCATTATTACCTTCCTGTTTGGTGTTCCATTATTTATAATGGGGGAAACACATGCAGGCCTGCACTCTAAGCTGTAAACCTAGGACTGTGCAGTATTTTCTCTCCACATTTTTGCCCGGTTGCCAGGTTACCAGGCAAACTTTGCTCAGGGAAATGGTGCATTACTACCACACTGGGTATAACCCTGATTTGGGTGAATCAACTGCTCTGGAATGGGGACCCAGGACCTTTGACTGCTTGTCACCCTTTAGAACACATTGATCTTGATCTTGTGAGCGGCCAGCTCACCACCATCCTCCTCAACACCTCGTTAACCACAGCCACCTTTCTCAAAGCCTGGAAACACACAGAGATCAGACCCCTTCTCAAGAAACCCTCTGCAAACTCTAGCAATCTCCAGAACTACCTTCCAATCTCTCTGCTCCCTTTTCCCACCAAAGTCCAGGAGAAGACCATCAACCTCCAACTCACTGAGCATCTTGAGAGAAACAACCTACTGGACCCATCACAGTCAGGCTTCAGAGACAACCATAGGACGAAGACCACTCTGATCACTGCAACAAATGACATCCGCACCCTACTCGACGGGTGATAATCAGCCACCCATATCCTGCTTGACCTCTCCGCAACTGTCGACACCATCTCCCACCACACACTCATCAATCAACTATGCCAGATTGTGATCATGGGTCTTGCGCTCAGATGGATGGCATCCTTTCTAATGGGGCGCCCCCAGAGAGTCCACCACCCCCTTCAACTCGCAAGCGAAGCACACCATCTGCAGCATCCCCTATGACTCATCCCTCAGCCCAACCCTCGTCAATGACATCAACATCATATCCTATGCTGACAACATGCAGCTCAACCTCTCGCTCTCAGCAGACCCCACTCTGATGACGACAAACTTCCACAACTGTATGAAGGACGTTTCAGCCTGGATGAGGGACAACCGACTGAAGCTCAACACAGACAAGACTGAAGTTCTGATCTTCACAGACACACAGCCCTCTGGAACGACTCCTAGTGGCCATTAGAACTCTGAACCAACCCTACACTGAAAGATCACATCCGCAACCTCAGCATCACCCTTGACAGTAAACACTCCAGGAAATGTCAGGTCAACAGTGTCTCCTCTACCTGCTTCCACATGATCTGCAGGTTCTGCAAAGTTTTCAAATGGCTCCCCGTCTGCACGAGGAACACAGTAATGCGGGCCCTCATCAGCTGTCGACTGGTCTTTGGCAATGCACTCTGTGCAGGCACCACCACTGAACTCATGCATTCAGAACACAGCTCTCAGGTTGATTTTCAACCTACGCAAGAGAACGCACATCACTCAGCACCTGAAGGACTAACCACTGGCTCCCGATTCCAAAGAGATGCCACTTTAAACTCCTGACCCATGCGTACAAAGCCCTACACGACCAAGGACCTGCCTGCTTGAACCACTGCCTGCACTTCCACCGTCCCCCCAGGAACCTCTACTCCACATACCATGTCCTTGCACAAATACCTTGCATATCCTGCTGCCACTCTGGTGAATGCTCCTTCTCCCACCTCATTGCCAAAGCCTGGATCACCCTCCTCCACTAACTATGCATCTCACCCTCACTGACCCTCCAGGTCTATCTATCTATCTATCTATCTATCTATCTATCTATCTATCTATCTATCTATCTATCTATCTATCTATCTATCTATCTATCTATCTATCTATCTATCTATCTATCTATCTATCTATCTATCTATATAAAAGGCCCTCAATTGTAATGTATATTTGCATAGCACCACATGAATGCCTGTGCATAGTATAGCAATACGTTTCTTCTTGTTCCCCAAGGCATTCTTTCTCTGAAATTACATATGAATGTATTGCATGCTTGTATATTTCATTAACTCTACCATGGTCAAGCACACTTTCCTCTGATTTACTTCTCTAGATCTTTCATGTGGCTTTAAAGTCTCACTCCATTTGAACTTCTCAAGTAAAGCACACATACTTACCATACAATAGGGCTTTGTAAATATATCTACTTGAGAATTGGATGTTGTCCTGCAGGAGGTCAGAGTTTGTAATTGGTACATTCGCTGAGGTCATGAGCTCTTCTCAGTCAAGCTTTCACCTCTCTGAGATATCCTATTGGAACTTTTGTCCCCTGCTTACTCAGTACAACCTGATTAAAAAATATTTACTTTTTGGATCTCATTGGTCCCACTAATTTAAATTATGATAACATTATTTTGTCTTGCACACAATTCTCTTTTATCAATGGCTGGATTTTCTTCCAGCTCAATATGTTGATTTTTACTTTTATGTGGTAGTCTACCTATGGGCAAAGGGATAATCAATATTTCTTTCCATTTTAGGGCTAGATCTCCCATGATGGAATGGGTTTTCTTATTATATTTTGCTTCTGCGTGGAACTAGGAGTCCATTATATGTAATCAGTCTATTACTACCCCTAATTAGTATTTTTTGCCTCAGTGTGCAAAGCAGGTTTGTAAAATAGTAATATAATCTTCACTAAACCAGACACATTACTATGTTTATGTTCCTCCCTACTAGTGATTCCTTAAGTCAAACATTTTTTCATGGTCCATGCTTCTGTTTATCAAAACAGCAGATCTGAACTTAGTCTAGGTTTTAATTTTTGCCTTTCCTAATTTCCCCAAACGTCAGCATTCTCTGACCACCCGATGATACAGGCCAAACGGTATCCTTCTAGGCACCAATGCTTCCCACTGCCTACGCAAAATGGCTCCTTTCAACCTGTGAGATTTCTGCCCTTAAAAAAAACAACTATTTTGGCTTACTCATGGCCCATACTGGTAAAAATTAAAGACAGTGTGAAACACAATGGCATTTGTTGTAGCTGGGATCCATCTTCATATTTTTGACAGGGTGTTGCTTAGAAGACGAAGACTGAAGTAACTGCCAAATAGGCATACCTTTGTCTAGTCAATATTTTGATCAGGGCCGGGCTTCCCTTTCAGTGCTGTTGCTAATTCAAAATGCAAAGTCATGAAGGGTTCCTTTTGTTCTGATAAGTAGGGCTGAAACAGATTTTAAATGTGGAGGTATGGTTCTTTTCTGCTAGAGAACCTTTTTTAATGGTGAGCTGGTGATGTATCACCAGAGATAGGACAACAAGGCCAAAAGGTCAAACTGGTTTTGACAGGGCAATAAAAACATAATACATATCTTCCTTATAGTGTGTCGCAAGCACCACACGGGATGCCTTTTAACTGCCCTGAGCTGCTCTGGCAAAGTCCAGAGGACACGGCCCAAATACATGTTTTTTTTCCTTCCCTCTTCACATTGATTTTAACATCAGAAGGTGGACTCCTTCGATTTAGCAGTTTTTCCAGCTCTCAGCACACAGTGTGTTCATTTTTCTCTTCATACTGTGCCATTTACATCAGCAGGCAGTACCATCTTACATCTACAGGCTCTTTCTGAGACGACCTGACGGCTGTGACGCAATGGCTGAAGCCACCTATTTGTTCATTTAGACACTACAGCAGCAGTAACAACATGTCAGTAAAGATATAAATGTATCATTTTATGGTGCATTTTTCCTGACATTGTTGCTCTCTTCAAGCAATGGCTTTATGCACTATCATCATAAAAAGCCACACCTGCTGACTTCTACTTATGGCCATTTGAGTCACTTTCTCCACCCCCTCGATCACTTAATTGTATGGCTGACCCTCTGCATCTCTTCAACTCAAATGGATACACAGTCTATTTAATTCACACCATACATTGGATTACTCAAAGAGGTTATTATAGAATTAACCGCCTCCACCTCACCCGGCAGCAGTCTTCATATAGTCATATTCACTCGGTCTTTGATCAAGCATGGCAACTGCAGCTTCTTTTATGGGCAGGTCTCTAAAGCAGAAGGAAGAGGCCATTCTTCTTCAATCGTCCTCCAAGCTCATCATATGCCTTAAAAATCACAGACAGGATCTCATCCCTAAAATCCTCTGTTCTCATGGATAACACTAATAATTTCTGAGTAGGAGGTTCTTCTACATCTTTCGGCTCTTCGTCAAAACAGCATTCGACTTCAGTCAAAAGATCTAAGAAAGACTAAGATTCTCCATCTAAATTGCCACCTACTTGCACCTTAGAGGATGTCAGGAATTAAATGGGGTCACTAAAACCTTTTGTTGTAGAAGCTAATACATATTTATTATGCATCGAGGAGAAATGGTTCTCCCATGACCAACACCTTATGGCTGTTGAGCAATAGGTCAGCAATGTGGAAGACTCTATCCCAGATATATCTCATTTGACAAAGGAAATTGAATTACTCAAAAGAGCTACTGAAGACTTGGAGAACAGTAAGCAGAGAAATAATATGCAACTTTATGGTAGTTTGGACAATTCATAGGGCTTTGAAATGATCTCCTTTCTGGAAAAGGCTATGCCTGCCATTATCTACCTACAAGAGCGCAGCCCGCTTAACACCCAAAGAGTGCATCACTTAGGTCCCAAACCTTCTCCTTCAAAACCTCATAACAGACCTAGAGGCAAAGTTATTCTTTCTTGCAGTACACTGACTTAATGCACATTCTCTCTGCAGCCAAATACGTGGCTCCTGCAATGGTCTGTACACAAATTTGATTTCTTGCAAGACGTTTTTAGTGCTATGTCTGTCAGGAGGAAGCAATTTCTTGATTTTTATCCAGAACTAAAGTACATGAATATCAGATATGGTTAAGTCCACCCTTGTGTTTTCAAAATTACTCACAAAGAAAAACCTGCACTTTTGAAGACCCAGCCCTACTGTAGGATTTTCTTTGACAACACTGACAGGAAAATATGAAGATTTAGAACTACTGCCAAACATAGCTATATTTACCACTTAGTTAGCCTGCCATTGTGATTAACCAAATATTCTTCGTTACATAGGTTTTTTCCTGGCCCTGAAGCATTCCCTATTTAACAACCCTATCTCTTCTCTTTGTATTTCAGCATGAGTCACTTACATGGACTATTTCATCTGTTTCAGTCTCCCAGCCCCAATGTGTTGTGTACAGCTCCCATCGACTCCTCTCACTTCTATTCCATGGTAATTTAGCCTTTCTCCTATTTCTTTTTTTGTTGGTTACCCTATGCACCCTACTGTTCTTACCTTTCTAGCAATTGTTTAATATTTTATTGTTCTCTCCAGCCCCTGTTTCCTCCTATTCACCTATCATGTATCAACTATATTCTTTGCTTTTCTCAATATTTTCTGTGTCCCTCTCAGGTGTTCACCAAAGCCAAGTCCTGTCCCATCATTTTTATGTGCTCCATACCCTCTTCATCCCTTGGGATTTTCTCTTTAGTCAGTAATGAAGATACTTCAAACCAAGGATCTTTTCCCTGTGTTGCCTTCATGTTTTTTCTGTTTTTATGGGGTTCTCCTCCATTTTTTCCTCTCTTATTTCTTCTTTCAGTGCTTTTCTTGCAAAGAAACACTTCACAAGTTCAAGATTATGATACTTACGTTTTCATTCGATGTGCACTGATGCCCTCCTCTTGAATGCCTCTTAAAATGACAACTTGGAATAATAAAGGTTTAATAAATCCTATGAAATGGCAGAGTGTCTTATCCCACTTACCCAGATTAAAATGTCAGCTCTCATTGTTTCAGGAAATGTACCTCACTGATGTGAAAATTAACAACCTTAAGAAACAACGGGTAGAAGGACTTTATTTTTCCCCCTTCAGTGCTCCACAAAAACTGTGTGGCAATATTATGTCAGAAATGTTTAAATATTTCACTTGTTACACAGGAGAATGATGTTGAAGGTAGATTGGTATCAGTTAAATAAAAAATTGATAATACCACTTTCACGATTATGAATGTCTACAGCCCCACACACCCTAACCACATCTTTTGGAGGTCAAGCCCTCAAACGATCATATAACATTCCACAGACAATTTAATTTAAGCAGTGACTGCAACCATAATCAATCCCATTCTCAATCGACATTCGTCCATGAGATCCCTTCCACATAAGGCCCACAAATCATTCAAGCACACTCTCCCTCCTAATGCCCTATCTGACTCTTGGAGACTAGTCCACCCCTCTTGTCAAGAATTTTCCTTCTACTCTTTCCCGCACAACTCCTAAACCAGAATTAACAATGTATTTCTATGTAAAAACCTGACCCAACATCTAGGGCCTCATGTACGAGGCCCGTAGCACAGGGCAGCGAGCAAAGTACCTTTGTGTGCCATTCTGTGCCACTGGGAAGGGGCAGAATTGCACTGTATATTTAAGATTCTACACATTTCTGTCCTCTTCCCCTGTGCTAACGCATAAATTGCTTCCATGTGCCAACACAGGCATCCTTGTACCACGGTGCAAGGGTACCTTTGTTGTGGGAATGATTGTTTTTGTGCAGGAAGGGACACCTTCCTGTAGATAAACAGTCACAAGAGGTGTTTTCCTCTTTCTATGTCAGCTGCAGAATGCAGCAGACATAGAAAGAGGAAAAAACAGAGAGAAATAAATATATTTCTCCCCCTTGCGTCACTCTCACACCTCCCCTGAGGAGGCGTAGAAATCTGACACATTCTCAGACTTGAAAATCTGTGAATGTGTCAGCTTCCTTCAGGTTCCATGGGTGTTGTGTAAGAACAACCCAAGCAACACCCATGGAACCCCCTTTTCATGCAGTGTGGTGCATCAAAGGGGTTGTAATTTACAAGCCCATGAAAAGCTACACAAAGTGTCTTTGTCTGGCCTTGTAAATATGCGCTGGCACACTGCGTCACTGGAGCATCAAAAACAAATGATGCTCCTATTGCGCAGTCTGCTGCTAGGGCTTTGTAAATGAGGCCCCCAGTATCCTCAGAGACTGGTTCAATCTTGATCTTGGATCATGCCCTTGGAAGTACTGACCTGGATATTCTTTGAGATATCCCATTTAGATCTAGATGGAGGTTTAATAATACCTTATTATCCAGCATGACATTTCTAAAATCCTATGAAATTTTTGTACTTGATTACTTTGAGATTAACGATACAGGGGAGACCTCTTTCTATTTTGTTTGGGGTGCCTTCAAAGCTACTTCTCAAGGATTCCTTATAAACTATGCCTCTCATAAATTGAAGGATATGCAGAAAGATTCTGTCTGCATTCTTACAGATGTTAAAAGGTTAGAGCACAACTATTATTTGTTGAAATATATCAAAGCTGATTTGGGTGTGTTGATAGCAGTAAAGATTCAATTTAATAAATCAACGACAGTGAAAAGCTGTGGTTCTCTTCTTAAGATTAATGCTATCTATCACGGAGGGGAAAAAACTGCTATTTTATTACCTAATTACTTGAAATGTAGGAGAGAACAATATTCTATCAAATCAATTACTAATCAATCTGGCCCTAACCTGTTTCATGACTCAGATATTGCTAGTTGTTTTACCAACAATTATCAAGAACTGTACACCCCTGAGTCTCAGCCATCTGATGAGTCTCTCAGGTCATACTCTGCTCACTTTCAAATACACAAGTCTGAGCACACTGATGTGGCTCCACTTGAGTTACCATTACAACTGGAGGAATTGTTTTCAGCAGTTAAATGTCTCCCAGCTGGTGAAGCAACTGGTATGATTGAATTCACAGTCAAATTTGTTCTTCATTTTTCAAAATGACTTCTCTCTAAATTATTTACTTTAATTAATTATTTTCTTTTGCATAATAATTCCTCTGGCTTTTTTTTTTAAGAAGCAATAACCTGTCTTATTCAAAAGAAAAAGACCCGGACCCATCCCAAAGCAAAACTTACTGCCATATCACAGAAAAAAACAACTCTAAGATTGTTGCCAAAGCGCTAACCCACAGATCTTATGCTTAATCTAGAGGATAACCAACACTAAGGCTTTGTTAAAAATAGAAATATAACTGATAACTCTTGTGTTTTTTTAAATTCCTAACTGATAGCTTTAGTTGCGAAAAAGAAGCTTGGCAGAGAAAAGGGCAACCTCTCCTGCAGTCCCTTCATTCGCATGAATTGGGTCCAAAATTTCTTAAACTCATGTCTTCACTTTATTCATCTCCCCGTTCATCTGACATGGTCAATGGAGTACAATCTCCATACTTTACACCTAAGTGAGGCATGAGGCAAGGTTGCCCCTTATCATCCTTGCTATCTATTCTTGCTCTCAAACCTGTTCTTTCTTGACTAAACCTTTCTCAGGGCTTTTCTGGTTTTCAGCTTAAGAAGGCACACGTTAAATTCACAGCATGTGTGGATTACATCCTTCTTTGTATTTCCAAACCAGAAACCTTCCTTATATATTTTTTGTAAGATCTAAGAACAATCTCAGAGTTATCTGAGTATCAACTCAATATAGAAAAGTCTGAAGTGATGCCTTTGAATAATTTTTGTTTCAAATCCTCATTTGCTGGAACAGGCCTCTCTTGGAACACAGATAAGATAACATTTTTGGGAATCTGAAATAATCCTAGGGGCAACTTAAAATTTAATGTGGGTGCTCTCCTCTCTAAAACTGCTAAACTAATTCCGGATTAGTCTCCATTATTTGTGTCACAGGGAGGACTACATGATGCCACCAAAATGATGATTCACACTATTATTAATTTTTGTATTAAGATGCTACCCATCACAATTTGTGCAGAATATTTCAGAGTCATTAATAAGCTTCTATCAAGATTTCCCTGGAATGGAAAAACTTCTTGCATATTACTACAATGCCTGAACTTACTCAAGTCTTCAGGTAGAGTGTTTCCCTACACCATGCCACCTTTTTTATCAAGCAAAGCTAAGGTTGTTTGTCTGATATGCTCGACTCACATCCCAAATCGTGGTTTTTGTTGGAACTTGCCATGGTTTACCCTTTCTCTCATTTACACATCTTTCATTGAATCAAACTCCTACATTTTGTATTTTCTCAGTTATATTCCATGCATGATCCATTTTCAGCCCCTATTTGTTATCCCACCTATGCCAGTACCAACAATTTGGTCAAGTCTCATCTGCTATAACAAGTGGATCCTGAACAATGAGAAGACACTTTTTTGGCGTCCTTGGTTCAAACAAGGTTTGTTCACAGTTTCTTAAATACTACGCCATACTAATGTAGTCATTCCTTTTGAAACATGTTCCTTCACATTTAATCTCTCCCCCAGATTTCTAAAACAATATCAGCTTTTGGAACCACTGCTAACTACCATACTTGGTGACTTCTGATCCTCTCTCATACAAGGCCAGGGTCGACACATTTCTCCTATTTCATCATCAGCTCATCCAAAGCTGCATCAGTCTATAAAGCTTTAAGACTACCTTAAACGGACAGACCTAATCCAAAATCGATTTTACATGGGAATCCAACTTACAATGCAGTTGGACTATACCCTTTTGGGAGACAATTTGGGAAAAGATTCATACTACTGCACGTCCAGCTAACTCCACTCAAATGCTATACTACTTTTACAATCAACTTTGTTTTAACTCCAACATACCTTTTTAAACTAAACTGCTCAAACAAGATATCTGTTGGCATAATACCAATTCTGGCACATACCTAAGCATGTTGTTTCTATGTTTTAAGCTATCTAAATACTGGGTGCTTTTTTGGAGGAGAATAGGAGACATTGTTGGATTTTTGTGCTATGGTTGCTCTGTTTCTGGGTGGCCTGAGTAATTTTTGTCCCCACAATAAAATGAATAGCAAACTGGTGGACCTTTTAATTGCACTTGGTTTACAGGTGGTTGCCTCTAATTGAAAATCTACAGAAACGATTAATGTACAGTAGTAGCAGAACTTGGTATGTCATAACCGGCGAGTAGATTGATAAAATTTAAATCCTCTTTACTTGCCAAGCGTGAAATATTGTGGAAACCACTCACCACATACTTGACTTCACTAGAAAATAATTCAGCCGAAGTAATTATAAGTTATAGTACATTGTTCTAATATTGTTATTCTGCAGAATGTTATGCTGCTTTTATTTTTATTACTATAGATATTTTAATACATTGTTTCAAGTTTTCATTGTTGCATATTTTCCTTTCTATCTCTCTGTCCTCTCTTCTCCCCTTCCATCTTTTCCTACTTTCTTTACTTTTGTTACTTGTTTTATCTTTCTGTTGAATGAATACTGAGTTTGCATTTAGTCCAGATCTTGACAGAGACAATCATTGTAATATTTTTGTCCACTTGTAGTTATGACATGTTAAAGTGCTTGCCCTTTGTTGTAAAATGTCATCTCACTGATGGACTGTTTTGTTATAATTCCTGTATATTCTTTTATTTACTCAATTAAAATTATTAAGCTAAACAAGATATAAGGCCCCCTTGCAACACTTAAAACAAAACATCCATCTTGACTAATGACTATCCAAACAATGACATTTTGAAAAATAATAAAATATAAAAATAATGCCAATGCTTTTGCTGTTTCCTTCAATACCAAAGTAATAAATAAATAGGCATGTTGATACTGAGTAGTTAAAAAGTATCACAAAAATGACGCAAACCAGCACAAACAGGTTTTTTCTAATTTACTTTCCAGTGCAAAACTTCTCTTGTGCTGGAGAGTAGCCTAAAATTAACGTAAAGCAGCACAAAGCATTGTTTTGTGCTACTTAGTACAAAGTGGGCATTACATGGGAGGTCCATTGGCATTCCCATGCAACCACCCATGTTTTTTAAAGCAAAAGCCTACTCCTAACAGTAGTATATTGGGTTTTGCAGGAAAAAGAAACACCATTAGAAAGGAGATGTTAAAGGGAGAAATGTTATTATTTCTCCTTTCTTTTATGACTTTGCATGTGCTGCACTATACTGCACATATTCAAAGTAGGAAAAGTTTAAAATGAAGTCTAAGCATAGTAGTTTGTCCTGAAAGGGCATCCTTCCAGTACAAAACCTATGCTAGCCTTATGTACAGACCCTTGCACGATGGCACACAGGTGTGTGCATTGCGCTCAGCAGCAAAATCCGGTGCTGGGTCTAGGGAGAGGGGAGGAGAATGCCATATCTCTGTATATGTCGTGCTCTCTTGTTCTCCCCCTTTTATGCAATATAGCTCAGCATTTTTGGCTGCTGCTCTGAGTTGCATGACAATTTTATAAATCTGGGCCAAAGTGTCCATCACAACCTAACAGTTTAGAGTATTTTATAGTGTTCAATTCAGCATCCGAAATATGCAACTATGGGCCAAATGTACCAAAAAGAAGTGTGATTTCCTAATTGCAATTCATACTGAATTGCATTTAGAAAATCACAATTCATAATGTAAGAAAAAGTAAAAATTGTCAATGGAGATACCAAAGTGGTTGCAAATTGACATACCTCCATGAATGAGATAGGTTGCAATTTTTGACCCATTAGAAATGATAGCCATCAAAGGAATGATGGCATGCTGAAGTCAGCAGACCTCCATGTCTGTCATTGCTTTTTAATAAAGCAAACTTTTTTTTAAATGCAGCCTGCTTTCACTGATGGAAAATGGAATGTATTAAAAAAGAAAAAAAAGAAACTTTGAAGTTTGAAGTATGTGGGAAATATTTTTTTTTACATTCTCAAAGACCCCTTCCCATTTTTAAATGGTTACCACTACCTTTTGGTAGTCATTAAAATATTAATGTTTTGCAACAATAATTCAGTCACAAAACATTCATACATAGCACTACTCTTCGGTATTTGCAGAGAACGCCCTAAACACATCCTTTTCAAATATTGAATCACTAAACCAAATTGTGATTCAGTAACAAGTTACTGATTAGTAATTTGTGATTTGAATATATGAAAAAGCATTTTTGCGATCGGTTTCTGATCACAAACATTTTTCGGATTTCCTTTTAGGTTACCATGTCTACCCTGCAATGTGACATGGCTATACCCCATCTAATGCCATAAACATTGAATGTCAGTAGCAAAGTTTTCACTGTGGACTTCCATGTGGGATATGAAATTTGCTAGTTTTTCAAGATTTGAGCACCATATATTGTGCAATTATAAGAATGTCACATATATAATTTAAGTAGCCAAATGGTTGTCATGATGTTTTAACGAACAGTGCATGAGGTTGGGCCCTATTTGCCGGCCAAAACTGCACTAAGGTCTAATTTACCAGTACTGAGATGTACAAATCATAACATCTAGTGGAAAAATTATAGAAAGTATGGACCACCTTACACATGTTCAGTGGTATGTCCTGGTTGAAGTCCAGGTCTAAAATTAGTTTGGTGTTTGCATGTGGCAGTTCATGTTAGGTTTTTCACATTGATAGAGAATGTATGTCCGGGGAGAAGACAAGAGTACATCAGTGTGAAGAACACTTACCCCTACCATCACGTTTACTTCATCATGCACAAAGCTTGCTATGCTTAGCACCCCCTCCTTGGACAAAAATGTCTGCAGAAAGCAAAATGCTCACAAATATTAATAAAAAAGTGCAAAAAAAACTTACACTACTTCAGATTGAAAGTGAAACAGATGTGGATTCAGATAATGGTTAATCTGTCTGTTGAAATATAAAGATAAGAAAACAAGCAACCAATACAAACCACACAATGACGTTTCTACAAAAAGAAAAAGAAAATTTTACTTGGCAGGGACATACACATTGATGAGCAATAGCACCTACACCACCCACACACAGCAAAAAAAAACTCGAAGAAAAACAAATACCAGTGCTGAATATCAAATTAAAATATTTGCTCTACATTAAGACTGTTATTTTGTTGTCTTCAAAGCAGTGCCCTTGGTGTGATGGATCTGTCCAGATGGAGGTGCCTTGCTTACTCCGCCATAGGACTAAAGCTGTTGAGGTCACAATGGGCCAGTACTGGCCTGGGTTGCTTGTGTTCCCATTCAGACATCTCCTGGTCTGGTTGTTTGGCCCGGAGTGTCCCTTTTAGAATATATCCACGGCTGATTTGCACATGACTGATTCCTATCAGAGATTGTGTAATTGACAATGAAGAACTGGAATGCAGCTCTGAGTAAATACTAGTGGCTGAAATCAAGTCAAGCATTCCACTTAAACTTTTTTGTTTGTTTTTAAAATCAGGACTTTCCTTCAATATTCTGTTAGAACGATTTGCATTTCTCACCTATCACTAGCTGGGAGTATCTATCCCTTGTAAATATCAGCAGAATTGACTTACTGAAATTAACCTGGGGAAAATTGTGGGGTGTGCAGTAATGCCCACAACTTGGAATACCAATATGCATTATAACAAGAGTTACCACTTATACTGGAATTTAATGACCCACTCTTGATTGTAGCCATGTAATCAGAAACCTGAAAAGTGGGAAGAACCAGAAAGGCCAATCATTTAGTGACAACACAAAATCATTGGCAATGAAAAAGCTCGGTAATCTCACTGAGCTCAAGGACCTACAAATTCACACATGTATACCTCTCCCTTTTCTGAACCATTTTGTTCAAAGTAATATTTTTTGCATTTTTTTAAGTAAAAATGAATGGGAACTTGTGCATTTTGGGGAATCTACTTTAGCGTGCAATAACTGCCTATTCGTTCTTTTTTCTTTCAGGTGTACTATAACACAACTTGGACCTACGAAGCCATTAGCAATAACCTTTAGCTATACTGCATGTGAAATTAAGAAGTTAAGGAGACGTCGATTTCTTTCCACATTTAGAAATCACTGCAGGTTTCGTTCGAAAGAAATGGACATGGCAGCACACTCAACTATACCATACCTATTTTGTTCCGCGTTTGCTTGGAGCGGAATCGTTTTCACTTAATGGAGCACTTGGAGAGATATAAGTAAATTTGTTAGTTAAGGATGTTCTATTAATCTCCATCATTATTTGAATTTTTACATAAGTATTTGTAATTAGAACAAAATCAATGCAAGTCTAAGAACCTGGCTAATGTAATTAGTAAAATGCGTCTGTTGAGTTTACCTCACCCAGAGTTTATCATGCTTCTGAAAATAGCTAATTTAATTCAATATAAATTACTTTGTGCACAAGACATACAATGAGGCTATCAGCAGGGAGAACATATTGTTTTCGCATTTAAACAATAAACTCAGTAGGTATGTGGTAGTAAAGTTTGATGCTAAGAAGTGCCATAGTGTGATAATGTGGCATTAGAAAATGGAAAATAATTAGTCATGCCTGTCTGTTTAGACCAACTTCAGGAGGTGACTCATGAAGGCGTTTAGTGAAAGAAGCAGTGCTCATTAGTGCAGGCTGTGTTTTGGAAATAGTTCAAACATTGTTAGACTTTGTGTTTAAACGTCATGTCTCAAATTAAAGTTAAAATGTTATATCTATAAAAATAAATAATTGCTAAAATAAAACAATACTACCTCCCAAACTCACGGCTTCCCTACGTGCACACAGAGGAAAATTCCTGCAGTAAGGTGGAACTTTTTAATTAGAAGTTTTCACTGGGGCAATCTGGCAGTCCACAAAACGAAAATCCTTTGCTGTTTATTTTGTGAAATACAATGAGGAGAGGAAATTCAGTTGTGCAACTGAATAAAATAAGGACATAACAATGTTCACAAAGCACACTTGGACTTACTCTGAAAAATACTGATAATTCTACATGCGGTTTTGACTGGGTTTTCATACTACCTGCCCAATCACAGGACCTCATTTATAAGAATCTGACCTATCAGCTCTGATGCATCAGATTTATTGCCTGCCCTACGACTCTCTGTTTTTACAAAACAGAGCTCCATGACCCAGGTTTTCACAAATGCTTCAGAAATTCTGATGCATGTGTGCTGGTAAACTCACCCATTGCTGGACTAAGGTCAAAAAATGACGTTATTCCAGCAATGGCAAAAGGCCCCCATTTAGAAAAGCCATGTGTGCTCTGAGCAGGCAGTAAAACTCTGAAGCAGTGAAGTCGCAGAATAATGCAGTGAAATGTAGTAAATTTCACTGCGTAGGTTCTGAGTGTCTTTTTCTGTGGAACGGCCCACCTTGAATACGTTATACCTGGTACAGATATAATGTGACTCAAGGTTTTACAAACTGATGCATTTGGCCCAATGCATCAGTTTGTAAATGTGGAGCAGTGTAGAGCACTGCTTGCGCCACTTGTGTATAAAAAAAATTATGCAACAGTGGGGCAAAGGGCTTTTTAATGAGGCCCTCAGGTCTGTATATCCAAAATGACTACACCATTATATTATCAGGTGAATTACCTTTCCAAGCAGTAAAACCTTTAATGTGCAGGATTGTCCATGTCCTACTTATACTGGATTTTATTGGCCAAACTTGAGCATGAAAATATGCAGCATTTATGCACCAGTAATGATATCAATTCTGATGTGAACTCATGTTTGAGCTTCACGGATTGGCAGCCCCTTTAACCCGTTCACTGCTAGGACTCCCACCCCACCTGTGCTAGGACTTTTTACCTATTTAGAGTAGTTTGCGCTTAGGCCACCATAACATTCAGTTCACATAAGGTATCCATGCCAAATTTGCATCTGTTTTTTTTCCAAATTCCTAGGTATTCTAGAGGTACTGCGGGTACACGGATTGTGGATTCCTCTGAAGGGGGAAAATGGGTTATAAGTGTTGCAGAAAGTAGTGTCCTTTTTTATCCCTGCAAAATGCATCAATGAAGCGTTTGTGGTGCTAAAATCACCATCTTTCCAGCTTTTAGGAACAGTCAGTCTTTAATCAGAAAACCAAATCTTTCAACCCAATTTAGCATTTTACTGGGACATAGCCCGTTTTTTGTGCTTTCAACCTCCTTCCAGTTAGCGGTGGAAACGGGTGTGTAACCAATGGTGGATCCCAGAAAGCTATACATTTCCTAAAAAAAGACAACATTAGGAGTTCAGGAATGGGTCACTTGTGTACACCCTTCAAGGTTTTCCTATAGAAAGTAACAGATGAAATTATAAATCATTGAAATTGAGTTGATAAAGACAGCCATTTGTGTCTATGTTTTCATCTGTAACTTTTTCTAACTATGGCAGAGTTACGAGAGTAATGTATTGTGGCATCCGCTGGACCTTTTTTGTTGCAATGATATATAGGTCTTTATGTTCACCAAGACCCTGAGGTACCCAGAGTCAATAACTGAGCTGCAGCTTGCAATGGTTTTTGATCGTGTATCGGGTATACAGCAATTCATTTGGTAAAATATAGAGAGTGAAAAAAGGTATCAAGGAAACCTATGTATTTCAGAAATGGCTACAAGATATGAAGTTTATAAGCAGTGGTTATTAGCACATCTCTAAATCAGTGGGTACCCATACTAGCATGTGAATAAGAGGGCATTTCTCAAAATGACCTCTTTCTTACACGCTGTCTTACATTTGGAAGGTGCAAATGCAGAGAAAGACAATTGGAAATAACCTTTGTTCTACTATTCTGTGTTACCCTAAGTCTTCAGATAAAACTGGTACCTCACTTGTGTGGGCAGGCCTAATGCCTGTAACAGGAAATGGCATAAATTCAACATGAACACATCACATTTCTCAATGAAAACATTTTTTTGCTATGTGCCTAGCTGTGGATCTTGGGCCCTAGCTCAGCCGGCACCTAGGGAAACCTAGAAAGCTAGTACATTTTTGAAAACTAGACACGTAAGTGACTCCAGGTTGTGGTGACTTATGTGACTCTCACTAGGTTCTGGTACCCAGAATCGCTTGCAACCCTCAAAATGTACATAATAAAACCTCACATTTCTGAAATAGAAAGTTCTGGAATGTGTGGGGTGCCACAAACTTCCTTCTATCTAGTATTCCCCTAAGTCTCTCAATAAAAATGGTACCTCACTTGTGTGAGTAGGCCTAGTGCTCATTACCGGAAACAGTCCAAAATGCAATGTGGACACATCACATTTCTCCATTGAAAACAGACCCTTTTTTGCAATGTGCCAAGCTGTGGATTTTTGGCCTTAGCTCTGCCAGTATCTAGGGAAACCTAACAAACCTGAACATTTTTTGAAAATCTGACACCTAGTGAAATCCACAATGGGATGTCATGTGTGGCTCTCACCAAGTTCTGTCACCCAGAATTACTGGCAAACCTCAAGATTTGTCTAAAGTCACATTTTCCTCTCATTTCTGTGAAGGAAAGTTCTGGAATCTGATTGGGAGCCAGAAACTTTCTTCCACCCAGCATTCCCCGAAGACTCTAAAAAAAAGGGCACCTCACTTTTGTGGGTAGGTCTAATGCCTGTGACAGGAAATGACCCAAAACACAAAATGAACATATCACATTTCTCCTCTGAAAACTGACCCTTTTTTGCAATGTGCCTAGCTGGGGATTTTGGACTCCAGCTCAGCCAGCACCTAGGGGAACCTAGCAAACCTGTACATTTTTAAAAACTAGGTGGTCATTATGAAGTTGGCGGTGTGGCCCGCCATGCCGGCGGTCGTGGGAAAACCCGCCAGCTGGCATGGAGGGCCACACCGCCACATAAAGAACACCTTGAGGGCTGCCATCGGCAGCCCTCACACACCGCCAGGCTGCCTCCGTCAGACAGCCTGGCGATGGTCAGAATCATTATCCGACAGGGCAGCGGTGCTGCCCCTCAGATAATGATCCCTAATCCTCCAGCCTTCCCCTGGTGGGGAAATTTGCCAGGGAAAGGCCGGTGGAGGGGGTGCCCGTGCACTGCCCATGCACTTGGCATGGGCAGTGTAGGGGCCCCTGTGCAGTGCTCCAATGCACCGGTCACTGCCCGATTTTCGGGCAGTGACCTGTGCGACGGGTGCAGCTGCATCCACAGCACAGCGGCATTGGCGGCAGCTCCATGTGGAGACGCTGTCAATGTCCCATCCAGGCATTCCTCTGGGCCGGCAGACGGAAACAATGTTTCTGCCTGACGGCCCAGAGGAATGTTCCTAATACTGCCGGCGGGGATCCGGGGACGCTGGCCGTCAGTGTTTTGACCGCCAGCATAAACACGGCGGTTTCGACCGCCATGTTCATTATGACCACCTAGATACCCAGGGAAATCCAGGATTGGGTGACTCTGTCATCCAGACTCCCTCGCAAACCTCAATATGTGTCTAAAACCACATTTTCCTCACATTTCGGGGATGGAATGTAATGGAATCTGAGGGAATACACAAATTTCCTTCACTCAGCATCCCCCTCAAACTCCCAACATAAATGATATCTAACTTGTGTGGTATCTAGAGTTGGTAGATTTTCCCTAGAAAAGAAGGTAGCATAAAGCTGAGTGTCTTACTTTTGTGATGTTTAAAACACTCAAATTGTGAAAAAAGAGCCCTTAGCCATTGTTAAAAAGACCCTTTACCCACCAACCTATTTGGTGGTGTGCTTCATCATTGTGGTCCCACTCATGACACATGGCATGTCAGGGGTGTGCCTTGACGCCTGATTACAGTACAGTGTTTTTTTTTTTCAGAAGTTGAATTTTTAACTGAGAGGAGAAGTGCAACAAATTTGTGTGTGGTTACGACCAAATCTTTCTTGGACCGGAAACAAGCATCCTGGGCCCGGTTTCAGGGTCTCACCCTTCGTCAGCCAGACTATCTTGTTCTTTTGCTTGTTTCCTGTACAGGGAATACCTGGCCTGGACGTTCGGGTTGGACTCTTCCCAATGGGAACAGGGTCAAGACCGATTTGCATGTGGTTGAGTCCAAACTGGGGTCGCAAGGTGTGCAAAAGAACGGTTGATTAAACCCAGATCTGTGACTAGGGGTGAGTGTTTAAAAAGCTTGAGCACTCCGTCCATCATCCTTTGGTGTTGCTGAAGTTGCCCTAAGTGGAAAGGGTATGCCCAGACATGGGTCCAGTGCGCACTGTGCCACTGGATTCTAGCTAGCCTGGTTGATAAAGCTTGAAACCGGCTCCAAGATGCTTGTTTCCTGTCCAGGGAGAACCTGGCCTGGCAGTTCTGGCTGGATTGTTCTTATCAGGAACAAGGTAAAGACTGATTTACATATGGTTGGGTCCAAAGTGGGATGATGTTGTGAGCAAAATAACGATGGACTAAACCCAGATATGTGTCTGGGGTAAGTATTTGAAAAGTTGCAACACTTCGTCCATCATTTTATTTTGTTTTGTGATGTTGACTCATTTAGAGTAAATAGTACAAAAAAACAATTTCTTACCAAACACTTGCAACCGCAGATCAACCAGTGCAAAACACCAAGCAGGAGTCATAGCAAAGAAAAAACAAAAGCTTTGCACTACAATAAAAATAAAAAATAAAATATTATGATCACAAATGACAACAGGAAATACATAATTTACATTATAAAACACTATGAAGTCTGCCTATTGTAATTACAATGCCAGCCACACACATTGTCAGCCGGAAACCAGTCCACACTCACCGCCAGCCAAGCACCACTTTGCGCACACTGCCAGCCAAGTACCAGTCCACACACACCACCAGGCAAGCACTAGCCCACACAAACAAAACACACACAGACTATCAGCCTAACCCCAATTCACTCACACACACAAACTTTCCCTGGTGTCTCGTGGTTTTCTGCCCTCCTTGGGGGAAGATGGGCCTAAAACAATGGCTGATCTGTTCCCTAGAGGGGGCAGAAATGGCCAAAATATATTCCCCAAAAAAGGGGAGTGATCCTTGCAAAACAGACTTCTCCATGACATATAAATAAATTAAATCCCTGGTGACTAGTGGCTTTCTGCCCCCGTGGGCTAAAAATATGGCCGATCTGTCCCCGGGGAGCAGAAAATGACCTAAACATTTACCCAGTAAAGAGGAGCCACTCTTGCATCTCCCCGACGTAAAAAAATACAATCCCTGGTGTCTAGTGGTCTACTCCCCCCGAGAAGTCAGAGCTTCCTAATATGGCCAATCTTCCCTCTGGGAGGGGGGGCTCAAAATTCATAAAACAATGGCTCCCAAAATTGGATAACCCTTGCCTAAGGGGTCACTCCCCACAGTCATCACAATTGGTTTATAGTGGGGTTTAACCCTCCCTAGGGTACTGATTAGCCTAAAAAAAGAGATGAATCAGCCCCGGCGGCCAAAACACGGATACAATATGACTTCAGGGAGAAACCTCTACCTAAGAGGTCACTCCCCCAACATTACAAAATCAAAATCCCTGGTGGTCCAGTGGTGTGGATTCCTGCTTCATGATCACGGGCCCATCCCATAAAGTCACCGGGGGGAAAGTCTTTTCCCACTACAGCTGTAAAAACTCCCCAAGATACCCGGAGAAGGACTTTCCTTCCCTGGGACGAGCTGGAAGCAAATGGCTTCAGAGCATTCTTGGCTGCATTTGATGACATGGGTGCACAGTGAGCGCACAGATGTCATCAGATTGCCGACAGGGGCTTGCGGATCGGCGGCTGCCATCCTCTGTGGGGGTTCAAAATAGGAAGCCCATAGGGGAGCACTAGCACTTCCCCCGTGTGTGGTGTGAGGGCTAAAATGTTCCGTCCTCAGCACTTACAACTAACTTAACCTATCTAACCTTAACTTATCCTACTCTACACATGTACCGCAACAGAGATGTTAAACATCAATCCCTTACGCCTTTAATATACCTTGTGCATGAGACACGCATAAACTACACCTATACACAAACTATCTAAACAATAAAACCACCACAAATATATATTTTTTATATTTTATAGATTTGTTTGTATACATATACAAAACACTGACCCTCCAACCACTTAATATTCTACCCACCCATATCCCCACCTAACAACTATGAAAAATTGAAATTTATAAAATCACTGAAACTAACGTAACCTATCCCTAATATAAAAACCTATACTACACTAAGCTAAAATGCTTATTACTAATACAAGCAAATAGGAACTGGGGAGCAGCAGCAAGTCTGAGGGAGCCCTACATTTGTTTTGCAGTGAGGTCCACAGACTGCTGAAATGTCCAGACAATTGCCATTAGTGTGTCCACCTGCTGTTCTAGGCCAGTCAGCCTCAACTTGAGTTCTTCATTGTCCTTCAGGGCCTGCTTCTCAAACTCAGACTGTTGCCCTGGTGTAGTGGTGACAGCCTTTAGTGCCACTGATGGCTGTGGTGTAGAGGGACCTGGACCTGCCACCAGAACACCAGTATGGGAAGCCTGGTGCTTGCCCTGCCCAGCTGTTTCTGTCCCCCGAGGTGGTGACTTCCATATCCCTGCTGCCATCCATTCCTAATGCTTCCTATCCCATGCGCCTGAATCCCTTGCCAACGTGCCTGATGTTGCAGTATCTCTCTAGAAGATCCAAGAGGCCTTCTGCTCTTCTGGGGTCATGTTGTCTGCTGGAGAGGAAGGACAAGTGTATCACACCAAGCTGAAGTTGTCCAACTTGTCATCAATTACATGCATGAATTAGCATTAGCAGCACAAGTGGCATATCCAGCCTAAAATAGACATCTATGGAACGATTCATGAGCAACTGTCATGAGAACCATGTACTTCTTCAAAGTTACAATGCAAACATGTTCATGTCTTCCTCTTGTAGGTACATGAAATGGCTGTGTCTGACCTCATAAACATATATACATGTAAATATTAAGACCGAATCAAAACAATGATGTTGTGTACACATGGAATGGTACACATGGTCCATCTAGGTACTCCCTGGGTGTTGTCATGAGGCATGCAAGGGGGTATAATCTATGGCCAATCCCCTATGTGAAATGAGTAATGTGTAGTAAGTACATGTATTGCACCTCAACAATGCTTTACTCTTATGCCAAATACACAAAGCCACACACACACTGCAGCATAGAATGACTCCGTGCCATGTAGGTGTTACATTGATTGAGTGTGGCTAGCTCCCTCCAAGTCATCAGGCATGTTGGACCCTTCTCTAGTATTATCTCATGGACATACTTGGAACACTTCTGAATACATCACATAATGAAATTCAAGCAATAGCATGGGGTCCTTTACATATCCAAGTGTCTGTCCATACATTTCTGTACAGATTGTTACCTAGATTCACATCAATTCATACTTAATAGATGTGATAAATGTGTGCATAAGTGCTCTAGATCTCTTATATGTGTGAGTATATTGTGCAGCACCTTTCAGGTAATTGCTGGAAAAGATTAAATGGGAACAGTTCCTGGGGGTGACAGTATGGGTAACAACAGCAGTAAGTGGAATGTGAAATGCTTGTATGCTGACAACACTGTGCATACATGCCTGTGGTACTTAACACTTTGGTCTTATTCCTCACAAAACACTACAAAGGTATTGCCACATGTCTGTATTAGTGCATTGGGTATATGAGGATATGAGTCCGGCATGTAACTGCATTGGTATGTGTGGAGTGGTGACATGCCCCACATTGACTCATGCCCATTCTGTCTGCAATGAGGTATGAATCATCACAGCCTGTGTGGACCAGCCCTACAAATCTCCCCAAACATTGCCATGTGGATGCCTACACTGGCAATGTGCATCAAACAGACAGATTGAAGTTCTTCCCTTCAATTCGATGTTCACATCCAGTTTTGTGACAACATCCTTTATACCATCATGCCATTTTGGCAATTGCTCCTCTGTCACCCCATCTCATAGGCCACTGGCATTCAGTACTCTAGGAGGTGGGATTGCTGCTGCCACATATCATGATAAATGTGGGATAATGGGTGAACCCAAGTAAGTCACTGGGATGGACAATAGGCTCACTGCAACAAATGGGCATATGTAACTTGTGCACTGCTTTTGCTATTATGAATGATACATTTAAACTATGCCTCCTCCCAAATACATATACAGCATCTAGATTAGAAGGTAATCGTGTTTTGGTATGCTGAGCCCAATCACATGGACACCCAAGTCCATTGTAGTACAAACTTTTGCTAGACGCTGAACTACAAGTATATGTATGGATAACAGAACATTTTACTGTTTGAGTGGCGTGAATGTCTCACATGCCTTCAATCTTTTAGACTGTACCAATTTCAGTATGGTGGAGGAACGAATTCTGCAGGCATGGGCATGGTATGATGTGTACATACAATAGGAGCACAATTAATTTGGGAAATACGTTCACTGTGCACATGTCAACATTAAAGACCTCACTTACTAAGGCATTGCACCACTACAACATCACTTTTTGCCAGTATTCTAGTAGCGCAATGCCTTGCCCCATATTTACAAACAAACACAAATGATGGACCGGAAAAAAGCATCCTGGGACTGGTTTCAGAGTAGCACTCTTCATCAGCCAGGCTAGCTTGAATCCAGTGGCATAGTGAGCTCGGGACCCACGTCTGGGCATACCCGGCGCACTTAGGGCTACAAATGCAAACAAACACAATTGATGGATGGAATGCAGAACCAATCAAACATTCACACCCTGCCACTTCAACTCCCATTGCACTTTGATGCTGCCCCAGATATACAAGGATTCGTAAACCTGAAGCAGCACCAAAAACTAATGCCACCCCAGGGGTGGCATTAGCAGGGGTGGCATTAGCATGGTGCAATGGGGAGAAATACTTTTGTTTCTCCTCGATTTTGCTTTTCCTATATGTGCTGCAAGGAAGAAACCATTAATGATTGTTTATGTGCAGGAAAATGTGCCTTCCTGCACATAAACAATCATTAAATAATGACAATTTGCTAATCCTGTGTGTCCTGCATTGTGCAGTACACATAGGACTAGCAAATCACCATTAATGATTATTTATGTGCAGGAAGGGACACCTTCCTGCTTATAAACAATCACTCCCTGCAATGCTGGCACCCTTGCCCTATGGTGCAAGGGTACCTCCATTGGTGCTAGGCAGCTACTTTTAGCACCAGTGCAAGGGGACATCATTTGGGCCTCTGTTCACAGTCATAGGACAATCAGGTCACTATACTTACCTCAAAGAGTGTGAGGCAGTAACAATATGTAAAGCAGTACACAACACACACTCAGACATTGCACACTGTTTAAATTTGCATTCCCTTTGGATTGTGGGAGGATGTCTCACAGTCAGTACAGAGTTGCACCACACACAATATGTGCACAACATTCCACATTGCTACTTTTGATTGGTATGAGTATTCCACACACAGGCATTTGGCACATTTTGTTAATATACACACGCATGTTGGACCACACAATGGTGTCCTGCGGTGGGAATAACACGTAGCTACAGAACGTTGTTATGGGCTGAATTAAAATAGGTGAGATGTTAGTGTTTAGATGTTTACAGTGAATGTAAAATGAAAGTCCTTACACACAGGAAGTGCTCATTGATTTGTTTTACATTTGTAAACAATCTTTGAAAAGAAAACATAACTTGTATTTATAGCCATCCAACAAATTCAGGCTTCAAAGAAAGCGTTCTGCTCAATGGTGTTCCATCATAGAGAACTAGCAATTGTGCCTACATTTTCCCGTCTGTCCTCATCGTCATCAGCATCCTCATCCGCTGCTTCCTGCACCTCAGGTCACTGATCCCATGGGACATTTGTCCATGCACATACAGTGTCCAAAATACAACAAACCAGGATGATTTTATAAACCATGGGGACGAGAATGGCAATCGGCCACCAGACTTATCCAGGCAGTGGAAACTAGACTTCAGTAGGCTGAAACTCCATTCAAAGATACTCCTGGTCTTGCACAGTGCTCTGTCTGGGGATGTAGATACAGAGCCATGACCCAGGCCTGTATACCATATTCTTTGTCATCTGAAAAGGCAAAGAGAGAAAAGTCACTCAATGTTCATGGTGATTGATCAACCCACCGTCAACTATATGTTTGTTATGTGCACAGAATGGCTTTTACACATTCCTACCACTATTGTACGCTATTCTGACATTAAGATTAGCACATTTGATTCCAATTGTCTAGTGCTGTTCTCTGTGTAAGGGGTGAAAAATGTGCATGACATGCCACTTTTGACTGTGCCACAATGGGACAAACACATTTGGGCTGTAGCTTGGAGTTACATTTGTTTTGTAGGCCCATTGCCACTATAAGTGACAGCATCTTGACCACAAATCAGGGTTTGTTGTCATCCATAGGTAGTCCGTACCAGTATGAACCTGTTTCACATGCACACATACATGTGTCCCTGTGGACCAAAGATTTTGTAGCTGCCCTACCTACCAACAGCGGAGCCTACAAATTGTTTACTGCCTTTAGGAAGTGTAATCTGGTGAGCACATGTGGTGCATTCTACAAAGGTTCCCTATTCTAGTGTACATGAAATAACCTCACAAACCATGGGAGTTACATTTGGACTTACAGACTGTAGGAGGCTGGCCCTCTATGTAGTGTGCAAAGCTAGGCACACTGTGCAGGGGGTCCAGGCAACCACACATCCTTTTACAGGGGTAAAAACTAGATCACCTAATGCTCTACTTTTTAAGGTTGCTTGGTCGAACATTTAGGCCAATCTCGCAGAAGTGCAAAGCATTTGTTGTACTCACAGTGTCAATCTTGCCACTCACATACTCAAAGGAATCACTTGAGGCCAATTCATAAATATACTTCAGATTTGTATGTAATTTTTAAGACCAAGATTATCAACATTGGTTAAGTAAATTTTGAGATATGGATTTTAGAAGTTTAATAAAATTAGTATTTTGTGCTTGATTACCCACCATAGGAATCAATAGAAATTCACCTTTAAAATATATATAAAATCACACAGTTGCTTTTCCAAGTTCTACTTTTGCAGGTTGGTCGAGTTGATTGATTGTGCCAGCTGGAGAAGTTTGGTTGGGTCACGGTTCCAGCAGGACCACTGTGGAGGATCACTTGGAAAAGGTCTGTGCAGGTAAGTTTAGAGGTGGTTCATTGGGTCCCTTTGGAGTGTCCTGGTTGCATAAACCCAGAAAGAATAAGACATGTCAACCATCTAAGACCCTAGTTTGATAAAGCTGATGTGACCATGCTCATGGTTACAGATGAGGGACAAAAGGATGAGAGTGAGCCTCTCCCTGATCTTCTCTCCAGCAGTCTACCAGATGGTTCTGTGGATGGAGTGGTTGTAGGAGGCTGGTGTGGTTTGTAGTGGGTAACTTTGGTACTTACACCTTATACCATGTCTAGTTATCCCTTATTAGTGAAATGTAGTAGTGCTCTAGCAGCTTAGGCTGAAATAGGTAGCTGTAGTGGAGCAGCTTAGGCTGAACTAGGAGACATACAAAGCTCCTGCAGTACCACTATAGTTACACAGTACTCACACACAAGTAAAGACAATACTCAGTGTTACCAAAAAAAAGGTAGTTTATTTTAGTGACGCAAGGCCAAAAATATCTTAAAGGCAATACTCCTTCTGGAGGTAAGTATTATGCACAATATATATATACTAGACACCAAAATAAGGTAAGTGATTAGACATAGGATAGTGCAATCAATAGAAAATGCTATAGAATGCAATAGGAGAAAATAGGTCTAGGGACAACACAAACCATATACTAAGAAAGTGGAATGCGAATCACGAATTCCCCACTAAACAAGTGTAGTGTGTAGAGAATCACTGGGAGAGTAAGAATACCACAAAGGTGAGTAAAATACCCCACCCCAGAGCCCAGGAAAGTACTGCATGTTTCCTAAGGACACACTACAAGTCGTGATTAGAGTTATTACAAGAACCTAGCA
Organism: Pleurodeles waltl; assembly: GCF_031143425.1. NCBI lineage: Eukaryota > Metazoa > Chordata > Amphibia > Caudata > Salamandridae > Pleurodeles > Pleurodeles waltl. The sequence continues at coordinate 108,462,077 of NC_090450.1, forward strand.
AGACTGCAAACAACAAATGGTGGATTCTGGACCTGAAGCACTGTAAAGAGAGGAGACCAAGTCCAGAAGTTGCAGAAGATTCCAGGAAGGACAGGAACCCCTGCCAACCTAGAAGAACGTGCAAAAGAGAAGTCTCCGGTTGGAAGAAGGCTGCAGCAATACACCAAGGGAAGATGGCTGCGGGTTCTTGCATGATGCAATGGATGTCCCACATAGTCTGAATCTTGGGTTGGAGGGGTTGCACTTGGCCTCCCCGAACCAGGTGGCCCAAGTAAACAACTTTTCCCTGCCTTACCTGTCACTTACTGGCCTTGATACTGAGGCCTGCCTTCTACAGAGCCTCAAGGACCTTCCCTAGGTGGATCAGGTGATCCTGCCAGGTAGAACTATAGACAGCTATGTCATCCCCAGATAAACTGCACTAAAAGATTCTAGTTCAGCAAGGACTTGGTTCACCAACCTCTGGAGGGTGGTAAGTCATTGTTTAATCCAAAGGGCAGAACAGTGAACTGATAATGCCCACTGAGAGTAGAAAATGTGTCTTTTGTTTTTCTCCGGGGGTAAGGCCAATCTGCCAGTACCCAGATGTTAAATCAAATGTACTCAGATATTTCGCTGACCCTAGTCTGCCTATGAGCTCATCAGTTCTTAGAACTGGGTCTGCATCAGTTTTTGTAACAGCATTAAGTTCCCAGTAATCCACACACAACCTCATTTCTTTTTTCTTTCCCTTGGAATGATGTTTGGGGACTAAAATTACTGGGCTAGCCCAGGTACTCTCAGAGGGTTCAATGACACCCAAATCCAGCATCTTTTTAACTTCCGCCTGAATACTCTCTATGTATATGTTTTGACTGTAAGTCTTGTTCTTGACAGGTAAGCTGTCACCAGTGTCCACATCATGGGTACACCAGTTTGTCTTTCCAGGGGTCAAAGAGAACAACTCAGCATACTGATTGAGGACGCACCTGCAAACAGCTTGCTGTTGTTCTGTGAGGGTGTCTGATAGGAACACTCCATCCACAGAACCAACTTGTGTGATGCTGGAGAAGAGATCAGGGAGAGGCTCACTCTCATCCTCCCGTCCATCATCTGTAACCATGAGCATGGTCACATCAGCTTTATCATAGAAGGGTTTTAGGTGGTTGACATGTATTTTTTGGGGGGGCTTTTACAACTGCCTAGGTCAACTAGATAATAGACCATGGCAGCCCTTCCTTGCACACAGTTTTCCAATATGGAATATTTCAAAGCGTTACATTACTGAGGTTCTTCCCACTGTTAATATACAGACACAGTGACTTAGCATGTCTCAAAACATGTGGAACTTGCAGGTTTGTATTGCAGATGTGACCAGATGGATGGTGCAAGAATGAGGTACACCCCTCCTACATATGGATTGTCTCAGCTAGCACACACAAATATGTGCAACGTGTAATTCATCATTATCTGTTATTAGGTCTGTCATGTACTCCAGATGTACTTACCAACCAGTAGGCCATTTCCACATTGGCCATTCTGGAACTGATCATTAATGATGTGTCATGCACACTCCAAGGGAATTTTCCCAGCACAGGAATTTTCCCAGCACATTGATGAACATGCCCGATAGTCGAAGATGGCCTGGACATTTATTGACTATGTGTGCTTCCAGTTCCTGTATAGATGACATGTGGCTGCAGGGAGAACCATGGCACCCAACACATGGAAACTTAGCGATGTCAAAGAAACCTTGCTTGATCTCCATCTGTAGTTGTTTTATGTTGGGGAAAAGGAGATATTGTGGTGTTAAGTGGATGATGGCATCCAGGACAGAAGGTAGGTGTTAGAAATGGGGTCTCTAATTGGCAGCCAGGTTACACCCTGTCCAAGTAAGGATCCTCAGTCTAGCCAGGGTAAGTCACACACCCAGGATAAACCCTGCTTTCCCCCTTGGTAGCTTGACACAGGCAGTCAGGCTTATCTCAGAGGCAGTGTGCAAAGTATTAGTACATACACACACAGTAATACAGTGAAAACACCACAGAAGGACTCCACACCACTTTAGAAAAATAGTCAATATTTATCTAAATCAAACAAGAGCAAAACAACCAACATCCAACATACACTAGAAAATATCTCACATTTTAAGTAAAAAGAGTCTTAATCTATAGTAATCAATTGATACGTTGTTATCGCACAAAGTATCTGTTATGCCTCAAAATAAAGCCGCAGGGCAGGCGTGTATCGATGCAGCGATTTAGATTTGATGCCCAGGGACAATGCATGGAAAATGTGTATGCACAGCAGTGATGAATCCATGCTGAGCTGGCAATGAGTATATTTTTCAGCCGCGGTGCAGGGGCTGCATCAACTTTTCTGCCGCTCTGCTCTGGTGCGTGGATGTTCACCAAGGGTTCACCAGCTTCTCCTTTTAAGGGACCAGGGACTGGATGTGGCACCACTTGGCAGGGTGAGGTTCTCAGCAAGGTAGCCTAGGTGCTGGCAGATGAAGTCTTTGATGGCCCTGAGACTTAAAAACATGGGGCAAGCTCAGTCCAAGCGTTGGAGAAATTTCACAAGCAGGATTCCATAGAGACAAGTCCAGCCCTTTCACTTCGCAAGCAGATGCAGCAGGCCAGCACAGCAAAGCAACAGACAGAGTGGCAGGTCTTTCTCAAGCATGAAGACCTTCTCCTTGTACGAGGTTCCTCTTGATCCAGAAGTAATTTAAAATTGTGTGTCAGCAGTCCAATACTTATACTCATTTCTGCCTTTGAAGTAGGCAAACTTCAAAGGAAAGTCTACGTAGTGAACAAGGCCCTGCCTCTCTCTGTCCTGCCCTAGACACACACTAGGGGGTTGTGAATTGTATTTTAGAGGTCAGATACAGCCCTTTCAGGTGCAGGTGACAGCTCCCCTCTGCCACTCTAGCCCTGGAAGACTCATCAGGATATGCAGTACACACCTCAGCCCCCTGTGTTTCACTGTCTAGAGTGAATTCACAAACATCTCAATTGTCAGTCTGACCCAGACATGGATTCATCATTCAAGCAGAGGCACAAAATGGTTAAACAAGAAAATGCTCATTTTTTAAAAGTAGCATTTTCAAGCAGACAATTTAAACATCAACTTTACCAAAAGATGTATTTTTAAATTGTGAGTTCAGAGACCACCAAACTTAATTTCTCTATCAGCTCCCAATGGGAAATTGCAATTAAAAGGTATTTTCAAATCAATCCCCATGTTAACCTATGGAAGTGATTGGCCTTGCAATAGCGAAAAAAGAATCAGGACATGTAACACATACCAGTACATGGCCTACCTTTAAAATACACTGCACCCTGTCCATTGGGCTATCTAGGGCCTACCTTAGGGGTCATTGATATGCACTAAAAGGTAAAGTTAAGGTCTGGCAAGTGGCTACCCTTGCCAGGTCAAACTGGCCGTTCAAACTGCACACACAGATAGTGGTAGCTCTGAGACATATTTACAGGGCTACTCATGTGGGTGACACAATCAGTGCTCTAGTGCACTTTACTGGTGACTTACTAGTAAATCAAGTATGCCAATCATGGAGAAACCAATCACTAATATAACTTAGACAGAGAGCACATGCACTTTAGCACTGCTTAGCATTGATAAAGTGCCCAGAGTCATAAAGCCAACAAAACAGGTCAGAAAAACTAGGAGGAGGGAGGCAACACGTTTGGGGGTGACCCTGCAAAAAAGGGCTAGGTCCAACAGCAGGAAAGCCAAGAAAGATGGCTGGTAGATACCTACCACTCTGGCTGTTGTAATATGATTTGACTCAGAAGCCAACATGTGGAGGAAAGCCATGAGCTTGATATGTGGAGGGATGTTGGGGGACCTCCCAGTTCATGGATGCAGCCTTGGCGCTATTTGGTGTAGCGGTTGGACAAAAGATTCATTCCTGTATCGGTAGTAGGTGATGACCTTATCCTCCCTGATTTCAATGAGGGAACTCTGCTGCCAATAAACACACTATCTTCTCCTGTGCTGCCTTTGTGGTGGTGGTGGGGGGACATGTGAAAGGTGGGGTGGTGGTGGTTGTGGTCTTCTCCTTGCAAGTTCCAGCTGCAAAATCAGGAGATCCATGTTGAAGTTGAGCTTGCAAGACTGTTCTGTCTAGCTTTATGGATGTGCAAAAATGTTGATGCATTTGGGCCTCAACACAACATTAACAATGATGCTTCACTTTTCTATTATCTTGTAAATAGCCATGAATTGGTTTTGCAGTGGAAATTTCGGTGGAACACCTACCTTGAATATATTAATACTTACATGACGCTTCCGGTTCAGATGCAGGTACATTTCAAGACAGGACTACTAAAAGTGACGCATTGACCTAAATGTGTCACCTTGTAAATTTGGAGTACTGACTGAGCCACCAATGTGTCAAAATTATTGATGTATTGGTGGTGCAAACTCCTTGTAAACAAAGGTGCTAGGTAAATTGCTTCAATTTTTTCAGTATCTCCCCTTCTTTCCTTGTTACCTGCTAGAGACCTATCATTTGTATTTCTTGTTTCTAATATACAGCAATTAATTTATTTCTTTCTCTGTTTCTAAGTTTTCTGAAGAGGAGATAGATCTACACATCTCTGATATATGCATGACTACTGACATATGATCAGCTCTCTGGCATTGTCGATTCCTTATAAATGTACAAAATGGTGCCTGAACTCTTGAAAATGTGTCTGTTCTATCATGGACCATTGCAGGTTGCTTTGCAATGGTACAAATTCACCATATTTTTTCCATCACACAGTTATGAGTGGGGGGGCATTGGTAGTTTCCCTCAGTGAGCAATTGTGAGACTCGCTGTCAGTAGCATATTGGTAGGAGGTTTGCCTGCAATGATAGTTAGTGGCCTGGTAATTTTGTTCCACCTAACTCAGGATTGAAGTGGAAAATAAGGAGTATGGTTGAAAACAGATTATCCAACCTGGAATAGACATGCACCAGATTATGGACTTCACTACCACGGATGGATGTGGATTTCTGAACTCTGTCTCATGCAGTGCAATAGGATAAACTCTGCAGGCCCTAAGTAATTCATTCTGAACTGAACTGCCTCCATGAATCACCATGTATTAGATCAGTTGTTTTGGGCCTTACCTGCTTCTCCAAAACGAAGGCAGTGATAAGCCTAAGCATGTGCAAAATAAAATCCTCAAACAAGGGAGAAGCAGGGTGGAACACTGCAGTATAAAAGTTCAAATTAAAACAAGGAACAATACGCTAACAAAAGTAAAATAGAAAAATGAGGAACAGGGCAAAACATACTTGAGAGAAGCAAAAGTCCAGTGGTGACTGGTACAACAACCTTGCACACATCAAATTTGCTACCTCCTCCTTGACTTGTGTCTCTTTGGTCCCACGCATATCCTGTGCCTCAGCCTCCACACGCCTGTCTGTCACCTCCACTTCCACTGTCTTGCTGTGGTTGTCTTCTTCTTACTACAGAGATTGCCTTATAATTCAGTACTTACACTCATAATCAAAGGGAGCTGGCTCTGATGTGTTGGAGATGAGGGAAGTATGGAAATAACCCAGATTGGCTTAAATTAGCAGACTTTGATTTCGTTAAGAAGGGAAAAGTAATTTGGATTTGAGAAAAACTCTATTCACATTAGTATAAGGAATACAACATTGTAGAGAACAAGGCACAGTTATTACCACTGATATAGATCTTCCGCAATCAAAAGTTGAAAAGGAAGTACAAAAATGGCTGTCATTAATTTAGGTAATATTAATTATAATAATACATTTGATAAGAATGTTGATTTTACAGTAAGAATTAAATATCTCTAACAATGGGTGGGCACATAGCTCAAATTGACAATGCAGAGCTTCCTTTGGATAGCAAGGTCGGTTTGGACTGCTTAATACTAGAAGGGACTTTGAATGTTTTACCTTGTATGAAACTATCAGACTGTTAGAAGATTTAGCAATGTGATTAACGCAGAGATAAGAATATGGGAAAAATGCTGATGCAATTCAGTTCAGTTCATCTTTAAGTGGGGTACACAAATTCAACCATAAAACACACACTAATACAGTAAAAATATGCATAAAAGCTCATAAAACATATTAAAAGTTACATACAAAATTTTACAAATTAACGCAGTTACGCCAGCATATGCACATTTGGGGAAGGACCCAACTCCACAACAAATTAATTCATCATGTACCATACACAAATAGATATGATGCAATTCGTTTTTCGAGTACAGAGTCAACTCGTGTTAAAATTGAGAATGTTGAGTTTGTAAATCTGGAAAACATTTAAAGGGGCATACTTATACTCTGTTTGCGCCGAATGTGCGTCAAAAACTTTGATGCACATTCAGCGCACACCTTGCCCCATATTTATACTTTGATTGCCGACCCCGCGGACGTTAAAATTCCTCTGTGTGCGTAATTTTTTGGATTCGGGAAACCGCCTTGCGTTAATGACATGCAAGGTAGGCGTTCCCGCCCAAAAATGACTTTAAGGCCTGTGCTCCTTATTTATACTTCCACGTAATTTTGACGCACAGGAGGAGGCGGGCCTTAAAAAACGGTGCACAGCCTGATGTGCGCCATTTTTTTATGCCTGGGTGAGGCCAGGCGTTAAGGGACCTGTGGGCTCACTTCCATGGTCTCTGACCATGGAAGCAGTTCACAGGTGCCCTTCCCTGCCCCCAGGGACACCCCCTGCCACCCTCGCCCATCCGTGGAGGACACCCATGAATGGGGACCCATCCCAGGTAGGTACAGGTAAGTTGGGGTAAATATCATTTTTTAAATTTTTTTAAAGTGGCATTGGGGGGGCCTAATTTGGACCCCCCTACGTGCCACCGTGCCTAATGGCCATGCCCAGGGGACAAAAGTCCCCTGGGCATGGCCATTGGGCAAGGGGGAATGACTCCTGTCTTTGCTAAGACAGGAGTCATTTCAATGGGGGTTGTGCGTCAAAAAACGGCGCAAGTCCGGTTAGAGCCATGATTTTTTACGCAAACCTGACTTGCACCATTTTTTGCACGCACAACCCCCAATTTCCCCTACGCCGGCTCTGCCTGTTTTAAGTCATTTTTGTTTTACTCTGACCAGCCCGCAGCGCCGGCTAATGTCAATCCTTAAATAAGGTGCCAGCCTGGCGCGTAGGAATGGCGTTAGCCAGTGCTAAACTTTTTGACGCAAACCGGCGCTGGTTTGCATCAAAAAGTATAAATATGGGCCAAAATATTTAATATAGGGAATCATGACTAGAATGAAGATTTGAACATTCCAGGGAAGTATGCTTTTTGTGAGAAACAGGAGTAAAATAATTTGTCATTTAAAAGGTTTCCATATTAGATATGGTCAGAAATGAACATAAAATGGAATTTCAACTGTAACCATAATTCAAAACTTTCCAGACATTCATAGGTAGGGTCGGGAAGGTGCCAAGAGCCGATAAAGGTGGAAAATATAAATAAATGTGCTTTTCAATGCGTCTGTTATTTTAGAAGTGTTTTAACAACTAGAGAAAGGAATACAAAATAATAATTCTAATTAGGAATGGTATGATGCTTTATTATCTGTTCATTTGGTATGGGTAGCTATCCTAAGGAGATTTTAACAATAAATATTTGCTTAAAAATGCACCGGACAGCAGTGAAAAGGCAGCATTAAAATAGTTTGAGTCAAATTTATGTTGTAAGCGTACTGAAGAAGGAGAAAATGCCATGAGGTAGTGTATGTGTCGTTTTCTTACGTTTCCCAGTGCAAACGAGGAGTTCTGATTGTATTTTAGATGAGGTGTCATTATTTTGAACAGAAAGGCATATTTTCGATTTAACGTGAAGTAAACACCTCTGCTTTGATTTCACGAGGGAATGGTGTACAATGCCATGGGCTTGTTATTAACCAAGATTGTTTTATTATAAAACGGTTCAAATTGGGACGCACAGCATTTTAAATGTTGGTGCCCCTTTTCGAATGTTAATTCTGCATCCAGCAGTATGAAGGTGCTACATGGGACTCCTCTTACTTTCTTAAAGGACCCTTTTTTATTTTTAGGTATTCGTCCCTTGGATAGTTGTATTTGGAGGCCTGTCAAATGTTTGAAATTAAATTCAATATTCACAAATTATGCTTGCACACGGTGCTATATGACGAATGAGATGGCTTTCCGAGTAATACAAATATTTGTAATATCACATTCTTCACATGTTTGCACATGAATCTTTTGAGGTCGAGTACGAAATGATAATGATGGCTCCAGGGCCTGTATTTTTACTGCTGGTGTTGCAAAGACAGGCAGGCCCTGTCAGGCATGGAGCTTTATTTTCCTCCTTTAGTTTCCTAAAACGGCTTCACAACCAGGATCAGTTACTGCTTACACGAATACAGCACTAGAGTTTTGAGAACTTGTAATCTGTATAAAAGTTCAGAAACTAGTTCATATATGTCAGGAAGAAAGATGTAGTATTGTACTGCGTAATTAAATATTTAATAATTACATTTATACCAAATGTTTGTTAAATAATGTAAATATTTGTAATGATGTTAGTTTGATGTTAAAAAAAATTGTGTTTATATTGCATCCATAAAAAATAGGACAATACATCTACAGGTAACACCCAGATAGTGTGTGTTGTCTTTTTTGGGGGAACCAAAATAGCGTTGGAGAAACGGTGGGGGACTTAGACTGTGACTACTCAGTGACTTGCTTAGTACTCACAACTTTGGGGTATGATCATTTGCAAAACATTGGCTTGCGTACTGCCTAGCAGAACTCTGGCATCGGGTTGAGAGGCTGGGTAAACTGGCCCTAGAACTTACTTTTAAGGGGGGTTACATGTTAACCTCCCACTTCCACTCTCAGTTGATTAGTTGCTGTTAGAAATGGGGTCTTTGGTTGACAGTAAGGTTACCCCCTGTTCAAGCAAGCACCCTCACTCTAGTCAGGGTAAACGAGAATCACCCTCAGCTAACCCCTGCTTACCCCCTTGGTAGCTTGGCAGAGCAGTAGGCTTAACTTCAGAGTGCTAGGTCCAAAGCATTTGTACCAACACACACAGTAACTTAATGAAAACACTACAAAAAGACACAACACCAGTTTAGAATAATAGTAAATATTTATCTAAACAAAAAAAGACCAAAACGACAAAAATCCGACATACACAAGTCAAGTTATGAATTTTTTAAGATTAAACTAAAAAATAGCGCTTAGAAACACAAAATGCTTCGATGAGGTGTTAACACGGCGTCATAACGGAGTCGTTCCCAACAGTCCGACACCAGCGGCGCTGGACACGGAGTCGCTAGACCCCCAGGTACAGTACTTTAGCGAAGAAATGAAAATGAGCCGATGCGCGAAGTCGGGGATCGCAGCATCTGTGTGAAACGTTGGATCCGTGCACTTCGAGCAGCGTCGGTCACTTCCACGGAGTTGCGGACTTCGGCGGGGCTGCAGCGATGTTGGGCCTGCGCATATCGTAACGTTCCAGCGAAGATCACGGAGTCGGTTGCAGGCGGCATCACCGGATTCTGCAACGGCGGCTGTCCGAAGTCAATTTCCTTGAATTTTCACCATCTTTTCCTTTCAAGGGTCTAGGGACTGGATAGGGCACCACTTGGCAGAGCAGGAGTCTCTCCAGAGACTCCAGGTGCTGGCAGAGAGAAGTCTTTGCTGTCCCTGAGACTTCAAACAACAGGAGGCAAGCTCTAAATAAAGCCCTTGGAGATTTCTTCACAAGATGAAAGGCACACAAAGTGCAGTCTTTGCCCTCTAACTCTGGCAGAAGCAGCAACTGCAGGATAGCTCCACAAAGCACAGTCACAGGCAGGGCAGCTCCTCTTCCTCAGCTCTTCAGCTCTTCTCCAGGCAGAGGTTCTTCTTGTTTCCAGAAGTGTTCTAAAGTCTGTGGTTTTGGGTGCCCTTCTTATACCCAATTTCCCCTTTGAAGCAGGCCTACTTCAAAGTAAAGTCTCTTTTGAATGTGAAATCCTGCCTTGCCCAGGCCAGGCCCCAGACATTCACCAGGGGTTTGGAGACTGCATTGTGTGAGGGCAGGCACAGCCCTTTCAGGTGTGAGTGACCACTCCTCCCCTCCCTCCTAGCACAGATGGCTCATCAGGATATGCAGGCTACACCCCAGCTCCATTTGTGTCACTGTCTAGTGTGAGGTGCAACCAGCCCAACTGTCAAACTGACCCAGACAGGGAATCCACAAACAGGCAGAGTCACAGGAATGGTATAAGCAAGAAAATGCTCACTTTCTAAAAGTGGCATTTTCAAACACAGAATCTTAAAATCAACTTTACTTAAAGATGTATTTTTCAATTGTGAGCTTAGAGACCCCTAACTCCATGTCCATCCACTCCCAAAGGGAATCTACACTTTAATCAGATTTAAAGGTAGCTCCCACGTTAACCTATGAGAGGGACAGGCCTTGCAACAGTGAAAAACAAATTTAGCAATATTTCACTGTCAGGACATAAAACACATTACTTTATGTCCTACCTTGACCATACACTGCACCCTGCCCTTGGGGGCACCTAGGGCCTACCTTAGGGGTGCCTTACATGTACGAATAGGGAAGGTTTAGGCCTCGCAAGTGGGTACACTTGCCAAGTCGAATTTACAGTTAGAACTGCTCACACAGACACTGCAATGGCAGGTCTGAGACATGATTACAGAGCTACTTATGTGGGTGGCACAACCAGTGCTGCAGGCCCACTTGTAGCATTTGATTTGCAGGCCCTGGCACTTCTAGTGAACCTTACTAGGGACTTACTAGTAAATCAAATATGCCAATCATGGATAAGCCAATTACATACACATTTTGTAAAGGAGCACTTGCACTTTAGCACTGGTTAGCAGTGGTAAAGTGCCCAGAGTAACAAAAACAGTAAAATCAGAGTCCAGCACACATCAACAACCTGGGGAACAGAGGCAAAAAGTTAAGGGAGACCGCGCCAAGGATGAAAAGTCTAACACGTGTCCCCCCCAGCTGACAGTGGGGAGCAACTACCCAACCTCATGGGAGTTCTCATCGCTCAGGCGGAAGAACCTGAACAGACCATCAGCATTGGCGTGTTCTGTATCAGGACGGTGTTCCACTGTAAAGTCCATCCTATGTAGGGAAATGGACCACCTCAACAGTTTTGGATTCTCACCCCTCATCTCCATTAACCATCTGAGGGGCCTGTGGGTGGTCTGAACTCAGAAGTGAGTCCCATAAGTAGGGTCTTAGATTCTTCAGTGCCCAGACCAAAGCAAACGCTTCACGTTCTATGGCACTCCACCTACGTTCCCTGGGTAGTAACCTCCTGCTAAAGAAGGCTACAGGTTGATCTAGGCCCTCTTCATTAAGTTGTGAGAATACTGCTCCAATACCATGCTCTGAGGCGTCTGTTTTCACAACAAACTCCTTGGAGTAGTCAGGTGCCTTCAGCACAGGTGCTGTGCACATGGCAGTCTTCAGGGCACCAAAAGTGTTCTGGCAAGCCTCTGTCCAGATCACTTTCCTGGGTTGCTTCTTCGAAGTCAACTCAGTTAAGGGGGTAACAATGGTTCCATATCCCTTAACAAACTTCCTGTAATATCCTGTGAGACCTAAAAAGGCTCTCACTTCAGTCTGGGACTTGGGAGGCTCCCAAGCCACAATTGTGTCAATCTTAGGCTGTAGGGGTGCCACCTGACCACTCCCCACCTGGTGTCCTAATTACACCACAGAACCCTGCCCTATTTGGCACTTGCTCACCTTAATAGTGAGGCTTGCCTTCTGCAGGGCCTCTAACACTCTCCTGAGGTGTTGCAGGTGTTCCTTCCATGTGGAACTAAACACAGCAATGTCAACCAGGTGTTGGCACAGTTGCCATTTGGAGATGAAGTAGACCTGTGTTTTTACCTATGCATTTTGTCAGGAGCATTGCTTCTCCTTTCTATGATGTCCACGTTTATACATTATTAATTTTTGTAGAGTGCTTCAGGACACTATCTAGCTAAAGTCTGTGCAGGTGAAATAAAAATGGTGGAATTATACCTCAGTCTGTGACCAGAGAGAGTCTTGGTCCGATACTCTTCACTTACTACATCTAAAGTGTGCACTTTAGTTAAAAGCTATCTGGAATAGTTCAATTTTCAGTCCTTCCTGGCAATATTATTACTTAATTCCGCCATAAGACTTTGATTCAGTGAATTGAACAGCCTGGAATCACAGAAACCTGCCACCATATGTATTCTGTATTCTGTTCAGGAAATCATTATGCGTGGTAGGAATTTTTTTTAAACTTTATTGTAGTTTCTGCTGGGAGTCAGGTGGAGATGCTCGAGTCCACAGCTGGTTTTAGTTTCATTTGAACAGTTTAGAAATTTGGCAGTAATAGTCATATTTCACCGCACTAGTAAAAACTACAATATTAGTCAACTTACGTGCTTAAACCTCAAGGTTCCAGCTGCAAAACTCCTAAATAACAGATGATCATAAACACAAATCAGAGAGAAGCACTCACAATTTAGTATAGTGCTTGATCCTTTTGTAACACTTCAAACCATTTAGATCCTACATAACTGTGATGCTATAGAAACAAACACCGTTGATTGTAAGGAAGTATAACCAATATTTATTCTTCAATCTTCTTTTCCTCATAGCAAATATGTCAGCCCAACCAACACTTTTCATCCCTACAAGGTATTTCATCAGGGCTGCAAGAACATGTACTAAAATATTTACAGATAAAACACTCAAAAGTGACAGCCTTAGGGTGGTCGCCCTTAACTTTTTGCCTGCCTCCCTCCACTTTTTGGACACTGTTTTTGTTGGTTTTTAGACTCTGCACACTTTACCACTATTAACCAGGGCTAAATTGCATATGCTCTCTCCCTTTAAACATGGTAACACTGGATCATACCCAATTGGACTATTTAAGGTACTTATAAGTCCCTAGTAGTGTGCACTATATGTGCACAGGGCCTGTAGATTAAATGCAACTAGTAGGCCTGCAGCACTGATTGTGCCACCCACTTAAGTAGCCCCTTAACCTTGTCTCAGGTTTGCCATTACAAGGCCTGTGTGTGCAGTTTCACTGCCAATTCGAATTGGCATTTAAAAGTACTTACCAAGCCTAAAAACTCCCCTTTTCTACATAAGAGACACCCCTAAAGTATGCCCTAGGTAACCCATAGGGCAGGGTGCTGTGTAGGCAAAAGGCAGAACATGTACCTATGTAGTTTACATGTCCTGGTAGTGTAAAACTCCCAAATTCATTCTTACACTACTGTGAGGCCTGCTCCCTTCATAGGCTAACATTGGGGCTGCCCTCATGCAGTGTTTGCATGGTAGCTGCTGATCTGAAAGGAGTAGGTAAGCCATATTTAGTATGGCCAGAGTGGTGATATAAAATCCTGTTGACTGGTGAAGATGGGTTTAATATTACCATTTTAGAAATGCCACTTTTAGAAAGTGAGCATTTCTCTGCACTTAAATCTTTCTGTGCCTTACAATGCACGTCTGGCTGGGTTTAGTTGACAGCTCCTTGTGTATTCACTCATACACACAACAAACACAGGATACTCAGCCTCACTTGCATACATCTGCATTTTGAATGGGTCTTCATGGGCTGGGAGGGTGGAGGACCTGCTCTCACACAAAGGACTTCCACACCTCATGCTGGGACCCTGGCAGACAGGATTGAACTGAAAGGGGACGTGGTGCACTTCTAAGCCACTCTTTGAAGTCTCCCACACTTCAAAGGCACATTTGGGTATATAAACAGGGCCTCTGCCCCTTCCAACTCAGACACTTCCTAGAGAAGATAACTAGAACCAGAACCTGCATCTTTCCAAGAAGAACTGCCTGGCTGCCCAAAGGACTCACCTGACTGCTTTCTGTGAAGGTCTGCTGCCTTGCTGTTAGCCTGCTGCCTTGCTTCTCTCTGGCTGTGGTGACGAAGTGGTCTCCAAGGGCCTGGATAGAGCTTGCCTCCTGTTCCCTGAGGTCTATGGACCAAAAAGACTTCTCTCTGGCAACTGGGCTCCTTGTGCAGTGAAAAGTCGACGCACAGCTTGCTAAAACCAACGCACAGCCTGCCCCACAGTGAGAAATTCACTGCACACCGAACTGGAACGATTCAGTGCGACTTTGCAAGAAAATCTACGCGGTGCCTGCGTTGCCACTGGAACTTCGACGCACGGCCCACCGGATCAAGGCACTGCTGATCTGGGACGATGCAGCCCGACTTCCAGAGGGGAAATTGATGCAGCACCTGCCGTGCACAAGAAACTTCCTTGCAACGCCCACCGGAATGACACAGCGCTTGTGACTTCGTCCGCAAGCCCAGGATTCCACGCACAGACCCCGGGGCATCTGAAAACCCTGCAACCCGAAGAGGATCCATGACCGAGTGCTGGATATCGACGCACAGCCGTCCCTATGAGGAAACTAAATGACGCATTGCCATGTGCGGCCCAATAAATCGACGCACACCCCTTTGTTTCCACGCTTCTCCTCCTCTGCGGCCCTTTGTGGAGATTTTTCATGTGAACCAGGAACTTTGTGCTTGAAGGAGATTTTGTTTGCTTTAAAAAGACTTAAGACACTTTAAATCACTTTTCAGTGATATCTCTACATTTACTTATTGCATCTTTGATCGTTTTGACTTGCAAATATCCAGATAAATATTATTATTTTTTTTAAACACTGTGTGCTGTACTTTGGTGGTGCTACATCGTGTTATTGTATGATTTATTACACAAATACTTTACACATTGCCTTCTAAGTTAAGCCTGACTGTTCAGTGCCAAGCTACTAGAGGTTTGGCATAGGATAATTTGGATTGTGTGTCACTTACCCTGACTAGAGCTTGGACAGGGGGGAACCTGACTGCCAACCAAAGAACCCATTTCTAACTCATGTTATATATTAATTTCACAATAACTGAGAACCACAATCCCCGAAATAATGCACATTGACATTACCATCAGCAGAATTAGTGGGCAATTTCAAAATGTTCCTCTTTGCTCGTGGTATGTCCATTTACATATTCATAACAACTAAATCATTACAAAATGGAGGACCAAGCACATTCATATAGACATAAGTCCAAAATGACAAGCTGCATTATACGTATATCGGCTATTACGCTGCATTAATATTGATTCTACTTATATAGATTATGGCTATTGTCTCATTGTTTCTCAGTAAAAATCTTAACAACCTATGCCAAGTGGCATATCCCTCCATAAAAAATATATGGACATATATGTCTGTTCTCAAACATTACACAAAAATCAAGTTTATCATCTGTCACACTCATGTAGCCCTATCATATCCCTAGTATGAAGCATGTGTGATTAAAAGCTATCTGTAGCACAGTGAGAACTAATCTCTCGTTAAGGCATTAACCCTGCTTCCTAGTGCCAGTCACCAACTCCTAAGTATAACACTTGGATTGCACGTTCATAACACCCTCTGAATTACAAATCATCTCCATTTTCTTCAGCATGTATTGCCTTAGCAAAATCATGTTAACTTATTCCTTCACACTGAATGACTTAATAGCCATTTTCCTAATATGTGAATGTACTACACATGCAACACCTTCACCCTTTTTCTAATCCACAGATTAAGTTACTCATTTAAAGCTTAGTCACTTTCTGACTCTGCATTTCACCCCTCCTCATGGCACCATCTTGAAATGTCCTCCCTATTTAGGTATGCCAATGAACCATAAAAGGCAAGGTGTGTAGCAATGTCTATCACATTCAAATCAAAATACCCAATCATTAGTTTTTGTCCCAAATCAACAAAACCCAACTCTTCTTCACTGTCCCTGTAATCCAAAGAACTTCTCAAGTCATTTAATCATCGTTACTTTTTGCCACAACATGACACCCCATGTTATGGAGCCATCTTGGAGTGTCCTCCCTATTTAAATATATCAACCTAACCTCAGCTAACAGGAGGATCCGTAATCAGCGACAACATCTCTCATAATGTCCATAACCAAAGCTTAGTGGCAAATATATCAAAAGATATATACAGGCCTAGACTAATCCTAAAAATGTTACTAGACCTGTAGGTTGAGTAGCTTGAATAGTCTACTGGACCTAACTGTAATGTCCTTGACCCAGAATCGGGTCTCGAATTGTGTGATCCTAGGCAAATATTGTATTTTACAGTTGCCTTTTTATTCATTCTCCCACATGAGTGCACCTTCTAATATGTGAGTTCAGCATTTCTGCTGTAAAAAAATCCTCTTTTTTTTATTAAATACACTAAATGTTTGCTCCATGTCTGATAAATCTAGCCCACATTTAGGGTACACATGATCTATGCATGACTTGACTCTTAGTTTACTAATAGCTTTGCCATCAGGTCAAGAGTGTTTCTCAGTTTATGTTTAAACCCTCACTTTTTTATAAACATATTACTAAAGCATGATGTGGTAGCACACTGTCATTTGCAGACAGCACATTTCCAAGAAATGTCCTAAATCCTTCCCACTAACTTGCAGTTTTACTGATGAAACTATATAGTGTATTAACAATAATCTCTGAAAATTGGGTTTCAGAAAACATTTATCATTTGCACATCACCAAGTAAAGTGTTGACTTTTATTCATCCTATTAAAATATTTTTTCAGAAGTACAAAAATGGTCTTTCACAGATATTGAAATCTATTTTGAAATGTTTGTGAAGTTGACTTAGTTATATAAATGCTGTGTGTTAGGAAAAACCTGATACAAAAACATTTCATTTCACAAAGGTCAGACAGTCAACTTTACAAAATCCAGGAACTCTGCAGTCACAAGGAATAGTATTTTCATTGCAAGAAACCAAACTGACCTTTGACCTCTGTCCCTGAACACAGAGCAAATGTGACAAGAATAAGATTTAAAGACCTCTTAATTGTGGAATCTAAAAATAGCTCAACCTCATGAAATACAATTTGCCATAGGGAGTGGAGTCCTGAATACACATTTACTTTTTAAAAAGAGTATAGTCACCATTCCTTCTAAAGCTTCTTATTTCCTAAAGTGTTTTAAATCGCCTATATTGAAAGCTGTGAATTTCACCTCTGTCGCAACCTCTCAAAAGTGTGTGCTTATAATTATCCCTCACATGGCCGCTATCTTAGAAGAAATTGCTCTATACTAGAAAAATTACTGACTCCCATCATAACTAACCATCCGCCAAAATCCTGTGTCATAGGTGTCACTTCTGGCAACCTATATTATTGATCAAATTATCAATCCTAATTTATTCCTTATTATAGAACAAAATCCACCCCTTCACTCATCTTGAGTATTCCACATTTCTGCTAAAGCTCACCATTATCTGTTTAAACAGACTACCTGTCACTCTCAAATTAAGTGTAAATTCCCATCATGGGATTTAAACAACCCACATATCTATATTCATTATCACCTGTCTTTATAGTATCAATACAAATGGACAACCATTTATAGTATTGAAACAAGAAATCATGTACTCAATCATAAGCCAGGAGATTTTCTTTTCCAGTACCCCTACAGGAAGCAATGTAACTCATTCTCCGTGTTTAAACCTTTTTGCATTGCCCGTAACCTGCAGATCCATTTTGCTTCTGTCTTTCGTAAAAGCAATTCCTGATCCTCACCTCTCTGCACTAGAATTAGCTTTTGTATTCCATGAAATCTGAAATCTCATTTCTCAGGACGACAGTGCCTGGTGTGGTGAATCAATGGATAATGTAAATCCCCATTTCTTATTGCCCTTCAATGCTCTTGAATCTGTATCTTAAGGGGTTATATAGTGCTACCCTCACATACCTTCTTGCAGTTACAATTACATAAACCACGTATGTACTGTTACAATTAATGAATCAAACAAAGTGATGTCTGTTCAGAGTTCTATTTAAAGTACATTAACCTTTTGGTGCCAAACTTTCACATGTTGCATTAGGAGCATACGTAAATCCCTTTTCGTGTTTCCTGTATCTAACCTGACTTCTCCCTTTTAGATAACAAGTAATTCTTAGTAAGTCTATCTCTAGTAGTCTTGCCAATCTTGTACATGACCAATGGTTCCTTTGAAGCAACATGATTTTGCCAGGTATACCAGATACCAATGACCAATATTTAAATTTTATTCTATAGATATCATTATGATTAGCATTAAATGTAGTCACAAGTGCTAATGTTTCATTGACAGTTGTTACAATTCTTTGTGTCAGTGTGGAGCTTCTATTGACCTTGCACATTCTATTTTCAGCCTTATCTACCATTGTGTTATTATAACCTGTGCTCCCAGTCCTTAGATCATTGATCTCAATCATAAATCAACAATTCCAAAGCATCTCTCCAATGGTATCCCTTTAATAACTGTTCGGAGATGTGAACTCTCAGCCCTCAAGATGTTAATCATAGCTCTATCTTTTTTGTGCAATGTGCTCTGAATCCTCTCCTCCATAACACACAATTCCACATCTATAAAGGTTTTTATACTCCTATGACAGAAGTTAGTGAACCATACATTATACATCTTTCTTTTAAAATCAACATAGTCTGCCATCTGTGCTTCTGAATCTGTGCAAATAAGCACATCATCAATGAAACGGCCCCAAAAAATAATTAATTGGCACCATTCTTTAGCCACTGGGCATGCTCCCTCTCAAACCACCTGAAAAAGATGTCCACATAAGAGGGGACAAACACAGAACCCATAGCTGTTCCTTGAACCTGATAATAAAATTATGCATCAAATAAAAAAAAAAGGTCCAGATCAAATCCGCCATTTCTACCCGCATTTTGGAATTGTCATAAAGGCTTACACTCCTTGAAGACAAATAATGTTGCCTGACTTTCAATCCAGATCCCTTCTGAATGTAGGTGACTAAGCCTGTACCAAATAGGGATACAAAAAGCATTAACTGGTCTCACACAACTTCCTCCAATTTGTTGAATATGTGTTATTTCTCATATACAAGGGAAAAATGGTTACAAAGGGTTTCAAAATTGATCAACATATTCCAAAAGATGTTCAGTTATTCCCCTGAATACATGAGATACTAGGTCTTCCATAAGAAATTTACCAGGCTTATTTATGTACCTAAAGCAAAAAAAGGAACGCTCAAGTATTTATACTCCCTTTCTTAATAAGGGCTATTTCTTTCTATTCAACTTCTTTCACCTAAATCACCAGCTGATGTGGCTCATAGTGTTTCCTTTCTTGTGTAACATTGGGTATCACCCAACTGTCGAAATGCAAAAAGGTGTCCCTAAAATATCACAACGTGAAGTCGGACAGGGAAAAACGCAAACTGACAGAAGAGAACAACCCACCTCCAACAATGCTCCAACAGAAGTCATATTTTCAATAAAGTAACAGTCATTTTTACAGATACATTTATAGCAATGCGTTTTTAACCTGTTACAAAAATGTTGCCATCTCCCCAAAGCAAACACACATCCTTCACACACTCTGACTACATCCACACCACTCACACAGTTCATACTGTGAATAAAAACGTTCATCATCTCAACACCATTATGTTTACACAAAAATCCCAACTCAGTTGGTGCGATTAATACACAATTGATGAAATACATGGTAGTGCACAATGCATCAAAATCCTTTATAACTCTCATAAACGTCTTATATAGCCAGTACAATCATTTTAATTTCCATCTTCTCAGTGCCAACAACAAATGCTTTGCAGGTGCCAACACACATTTTGGTGCAAAGTGATTCAAAGACCAAGCACCTTTTTCAGGGCACATGCTGTTAACTAAAAACACAGGTGGGGCAGCCCAGCAAATGTCTACAAAGACAATGTCAATGAATGAAAAAAACAGAAAAAACTCAGATCCTATGTGTGTGCCTCGTGTAGTCCATAGTGCACCCAAAGCGAAGCACCAAGAAAGAAATAAACACATTCTAACCGTAGTCACTTGCTCACCTTACCAAGTTGGTGCATTTAGCAAATTCCACCCACTCAGTTAAAATACCAAACAACTACACAACCAAACACCCCAGTGAACAAAAAATTAAAAATAGAAACATAAATACCGTTCACAGCTAACGGTAGAATAAGAATAAAAATAACCTTCATCAACTCCCAAATTAACTCATAAACTCACAGAGCAACCACCACTAAAAAAATAAATATAGGTGATTGTTCTGTATGGATGAAAATGAAGAAGGCATCTCAATTCACAGTTGTTCCATGTCTTATTTACTCACTCAAATGTCACCACAATCCGTGCACTATGCATCACAAGATGAGGTCTAAAGTGGAGCACAGTGTATATATCATGGAACACAATTGCATGCTGAAAAATAGTGTGAGATAATGCTATAATTAATGTGTATCTGAACCTATTGTCAATTATAGCTCAAGTTACACGTCCAGTGTAAAAAAAACCTGATGAGTTCCAGGTTATCTGATATTTCTGTTCACTACTATATGCTATACCTTACAGCTGTAAATAATTAGTCTCTTTTTCAACTGTTGTTTCTATAGGAATTGACACCTGCGACCTTGTGCTTAGATCACTTAGTTGCCTCACTTTGTTATGCCATCTGTTCTGTTTTAAATACATTTCATATACACACTTACCAGATGCCTTTTGTCAATTTTTTGTTAGATAGTTATTTATTGAATTTCTTATGCGTATGCACTAACATTTCCCTCATAATTATTCCTCTTCTTCACCCTCCCAACCCACGGGATGAACCACTTGACAATAAAAACACATACCCTATCTGTGGGTTTTCTCACTTAATATTCCTAAACAATATGAGTGCTGTATCAAATTGATAACGGGTAAGATCTCAGCAGTTGCAAGTCTCAATAAATGCAGTGAACAGGGAGAGTTTAGTGACAAGCTCCCCTCTGCCAAATAATCCACTTTTGGGTGCCACATGGCTGCATATTTACTTGCCAAAACAATAAGGACCCAAGTCAGCTTTTTCATCTCTGACATTGTTCAGAGCTCAGTCACCCTGTCCCATCTAGACAGTATCTTCTCCAGTCTGACATAGAGAGGTTCTTTATTTCAACTGGTAGAATCCCCAGCAGCACTTTTCCTGAGGCAGCTTGAATATGGTACCCAACATCCCTTTAATATGGCTTAAAACCTCTTTCCAAAACATCATAATGAGGGGGCATGACCACTAGACGTGTAAGTCATTCTCTACCATACCAGGTTCCTCAAGCGGAGGCATTACCCTACATACATTTTTATTTCATTTGAGTAACATATCAAAGCATCATGTTCTTATACATGGTTTCTCTATCCTGCACACTTCTGCATAGGAATGGTATATTTAACCACAAGTTTTACCACTGGTGTGCAGCGATAATAGCATTTAATACTTGCTGACACTGTTTCATATAGGCCATTGTGTAGTGGGGTTCTCATTAATGAGAGCAGCATATATGCTATAAATGAGTCTCCTCAGTGTGGTAACGGTGGCAAAAAGTTTCTCTCCCTGGATGTGGGGCCTATAAGTTGCCTCCCTGTTCCCTCACTACATAACCCACCTGGATGTAGTGCATGCGGTCTGTTTCTTGTTAGTGGCAATCCTTTTTACACTGGATACTTCCTTTCTCTTAACCAAATCTTTAAGCTTTCTACATCCCCCCTTTGACCATTACTTAATATCTTGCCTATTTAGACCCAGAGGGAATTCTGAATTATGGAAGAAGGGCATGAAGGGGGAAGGTGCCAGTTGTTGTCCCATTGTGATAAATACCAAATCTCCATTTTGAGTACTAATATTTCAGACTCAGAGCAGACTGGTAGTTGTTATAGTAAACCAAGGACAGGCCAATGGTACCTGTCCCATTATCGCTGCCCAATGGTCTCACCTGACTGCTTTCTGAGAAGGACTGCTGCCTTGTTGTTCTCTGGCCGTGCTGAAGAAGTGCTCTCTAAGGGCTTGGATAGAGCTTGCCTCCTGTTCCCTGAAGTCTCAGGACAAAAAGACTTCTTTCCTGAAAGAAGAACTCCCTGTGTAGCGGAAATAGATGCAGAGCCTGCAGAAAACAATGCACAGCCTGCATCGCGGTGAAAACATCACTGTACGCCAAACTGGAATGACGCAGCCTGACTTCGCAAAGAGAAGGTCAACACAGTGCCCGTGTAGTCACCGGCAATTCGATGCATGGCCCACTGGATCGATGCAAAGCCAAGCCGGAATGACGCAGCCCGACTTCCTGAGAGGAATCAATGCAGCGTCTGCCGTGTGGTAGAAACTTCCATGCAATGCCCCCCGGATTGATGCAGCCCCTGTGACTTTGTCCTACAAGCACTGGATTTCAATGCATCATCACCGGGGCATCCGAAAACGCCGTAGCCCGAGGAGGATCCAAGACAGACTGCCGGAAATTGACGCAGCACCTTCTCTGCATGAAAAATAAATGACGTATCACCATGTGCGGACCGAGAAATGTACGCACACCTCCCTGATTACCACGCATTTCCTCCTCTGTGGTTCCTTGCAGAGATTTTGTACACAAACCAGGTACTTTGTGCTTGCAAGAGACATTTGTTGTTTTTAAGAGACTAAAGACACTTTATATAATTTCTACAGTGATATTTTCAACATATACTTATTGCATCTTAATTGTTTTGACCTGCATTTATCCAGATACATATTATATATTTTTCTAAAGACGGTGTGGTGTATTTTTGTGGTGCTTTACTGTGTTATTGCATGATTTTTTGCACAAATAGTTTACACATTGCCTTCTAAGTTAAGCCTGACTGCTCAGTGCCAAGCTAAGGCTGGGCACAAGATAATTTGGATTGTGTGTGACTAACCCTGACTAGAGTGGGGGTCCTTGCTTGGACAGGTGGTAACCTGACAGCCAACCAAAGTCCCCATTTCTAACACTTCTTAACTCCGGATCTATTTACCTTGACAATATATTGATAGTGGACAACATGTTGATTCTTTTCAGGTTAGTATACTTATCTAAAATCCTGCACATGACTAAAACATCTTTCTTTAAGACGGTTGATCTGTTATAGTGT
The DNA here is from genome assembly GCF_031143425.1 of Pleurodeles waltl. Lineage (NCBI taxonomy): Eukaryota > Metazoa > Chordata > Amphibia > Caudata > Salamandridae > Pleurodeles > Pleurodeles waltl. The sequence goes on from NC_090450.1 coordinate 108,485,079, forward strand.
CTGTTATTGTGGGGCAGTAAAAGAATGCAAGTGTGATAAATATCAAGGGTACTATCCAACAAGTGTAGGGCGAAACATACAGGCCATGAATTATACTTTCTGGCTCTGCAGAATTCATCAAAATGAGGCATTTCTGCAGTAATTATGGACCAATTATAGAGTCTTCGTTTCTTTATCATAGTGAAGGTTAGTTACAATGTGTAGATGAGGTAGAAGATTAATCTCAAGCCAAGTCAATTCCACACACAGGAATTTGACATGTGTAAGCCTCAGTAGATAAAGTTATTCAAGTACTGCTTGGTTTAGGAGAATAACACAAGCTCACGGTTATATTGTATTAGTGTCTGAGGAGTGTGGAATTCCTATAGTGTGATGTCCAGGACATATTGTGTGGTGTCAAAGGCAACAAGTTTTCATGTTTATTTTGTCACCAAGACAAAAATGCCGAAACTCCTACAGCACAAACCCATTGGCTGTCACATAACATATGAGGGAAAGGTATTGTTTGTAGTTAAGGTAATACATTTGCGTGTAGGTTAATTCTGTTCAAACTTGTATTTATGGTTCAATAATGCTAAGTTTTTATTATTAGGGTGAGCACTCTAAGAAAATTTTGTAAGTTCGGACTTCACTACTGGCAGTGGTTCACGCATAAAAATGTGTACATAAATTTGAAAAGTTTAACAATATGAGGCTACGCTTATTGGTCCCAGCATGCTCTCTGTTTTGATGCAAATATTTGCAGAAGCTTGAAAGCAGAGTTGGAGACTTTTCTTTCAAAATAAAATGTTAAAAAAAAATTCAACTAGGAAAAAAAACTTTTGCTGAACTACTGAAAAATGTAAGTACCATTGCTTCAGTGCATCTTTCAGTAAAATGTGCAGATGATTGCTAGTATTTCCCCCAAAAAAACATACTGGATAAATCAGTGTAACCAGTTCCAACAAGATTATGAGGAAACAAGAAAATAAACAAGCTTGGCAAAACCAATAAGTCTGACAATGTTGGTCAGCCTTTTTGGTTTTGTCAATGCGTGTCTTCTTTTGATATGGTTTTTGTAAAACTTTATTGTGTGGGAGCTGCTGAGTCCTCACAATCATGACAAACATTGGCAAAAAGTAAAAATATTTTTGATCTCACAAAGCACCTTGCCACAGTAGTGCAGGGCATTGATGAGTTTACCTTATGTCCTAATATACTCCTTGTGAAAGAGCAGAGTACCGTCCCTCAGTGTGAGGCCAGCTGATAAATGGAGAGATAGATTTGAAATAAAAACAAAAGGTCCCAATTCTTAAAAAAACTCACAAAAGTGCGCCCATGGTGTAAATCCTTGAATTATTGCAGATTTGCAGCTTTCATGAATTCACAAGAATTTACAGAAGGCCAGGAAATCATACTCCTAGAAAATATTTGTGTACTGTATTTTAGCACAATTAAATATGCATGTGTAGATTTGCTCATGCTAAAATCTGTTGAGTGTTTACAAGTTCACTTTCCTTCCAACCACTTTTCCCAACTTTTGAAGACGTTTTATTTCTGCCCTTGTCAGGAGTAAATTGCTAACCTTTCACTGCCTTTAAAAAGATTAGAGAAGAGCTTGTGAAAACCCTGAAAACCTGCAAGTTAGTAACTTTGCACAGACACAGAAGGGTATTCAAACCCTGGAACTATTGCTTACTCCTATCTCCAGCCCCTGCATGTAGATCATCTGAAAGGTGGCAAAATAAAGAATTGCTAATACTCAAACCCTACATAAGCAGAGATGCTATTATCAGAGCACTAATTAGAGTGTGCCATAATTTGTCGTGACACTACATGGCACCAAAGAAACAAGTGGATTTTATAACAGGACAAGTAGGTTTATGAAGCAACCTGTACTCTGGATAAGTAGATTTTTTATGGAATAATTCTGTTTATGATTGATGCTGACACTAGTAAATACACAGCATGTCTCCTACAACCCCACGGGCCGGCTGCATTCAAGAAAGGAAACACGGATAGAATCATGTACACAGCTCCCGCCTACAACCCTGGGGCTGGCAGCATAATATAGGCAATTAAATGGAAACATAGCAAACAAATCAGAAACCCCCACAATTCTCCTTTCATATGTTAGCTAAGTGGTCAATGACTTTGGCACAATACAAAGTCAGGTCATGGATGTAGAGGACATGGGGGCCACAGAGGCACTCAAGGTCTCCCCTGAGGACATATCTGGGATTAAGCCTAGTAGTCGCAAATAGTCTGGGCATGTCAATTCTCAGAACTCAGACGATAGAAGGCGAAAACAATGTGCCCACAAATCAGGGTACAGAGTGTGGACTGATTCTGGCATGAGGGACTACTTCTTCATCCATAAAATGGACCACAATTTATATAACCAGGAGGTATGGTCTGGTGTGAGTGACAGTATAACCTGATGTGCTACCCCAGGGCCGGAGCTATTTGCCTACCTCTATTAGAGCACATCGGGTAAGTCAGGGGATTCAGAAGTCACAGAATGGTGTAGGCTGGGAATCTAAGGATGGATGTGTTAAAGGCAAAGTCAGTGTCATGCAGGACTTGTTCCCAGCATTGGGTGAGCTTTGGGCAGTGCCATAAAAGGTGTAGCCGGGTCCCCATGTTGCCACATCCTCACCAACACTCCTTAGACATCCCCATCTTCCATTGCTGCATTCTCAATTGGGTAAGATACAGAGAGGAAACAATTTGGTGATGTGGTCCCAATGTTGCATGAAGCCGTTCTTCCAAGCTATCAAAACATCACACAAAACCATATAGGAAAGAGAGGAGGCGGACTAGCTATTATATTCAAACAAGCAATAAATCTCAGTAAAAAAGACAACATTTTCATAAAAGGTTGTGAAGCCCTCCTCACTAGATGCTACCATACTCCAACTTCCTCCTGTACCTTTCTCCTCCCTTACAGACCTCCACCTAACAACTTAACATTCCCAGATACCTTTCTAGATACAGTCTTAAACTTTATTACATTATAGTCAAACCTATGCATTTTTGGGTTACCTAAGTATTCGGTTTGACAAACCCAATATGCCCCATCCAGAAGCTATCTCAAATGGCCTAGTCGCATTGAACCTACATCAGATTGTACACAATCCCAGACACATCGCTGGACACATCCTAGATGTCATTTTTGCTAAGCCTGAACTAGTTACCATTCATAACATCACGCCAATCACATAGTCAGACCACCATTTTATAACTTTCCGACACAAAATACCACAAATCAACACAACCCACAACTACTTACATACACACAACGATCGACCATGGAGCAAACTCAATTTTGAAGACTTAGAAACACAACTAACAGCCAACACAGATCTAGATACAATTAATTATGTTCCAAAACTTTATGAGTGGCTACAGGAAGCTTTGGTTTAGCCTAATACCACTAAAAGAATAAGCAGGACAAAGAAAAATAATACCTTGGAGAAACACTCAACTTAAAAAGATAAAGCAACAAATCAGAAGGTTGCAGCGGGCCTGGCTCAAAACAACAACAGTCAAGACAAACTGCAGCTACACAAACTTAATAGAATATACAAATTATCAATCAAGAAAGCTAAAAAAGGTACTACTCAGACAGAATTCAAAATGCTAAATCTGCAACCAGGGAGTTTTATAAACTTCTCAATGAATTGTGAAAACCTAAATGCATGGAAGGAAGTCATCCCACTACTCAAGATTTCACAAACAAACTGGCAACTCATTATACAACCAAGGCAGACACATTGGACTCCTATTTAAAACAGAAGAAAACAATCAGCACCAACTCCTTTCCTAAACTCCCCTCTAAGAATAAACCAACCCAGCCTCTACAGTCCTTCAAATAAATGTCGCAAGGTGAATTTATGGATTTGGTCAAAGCTAGCAGGCCTTCTGGTTGCCCTTTTGACCCTTGTCCACCACACATCTTCAAGAACATTCTTTTATCTACTTCTGTTGCCACACCTGTAAGAAGAATCATCAACAACTCTTTAACTACAGGAACTCTTCCTGATTACCTGAAAAAGGCATACATATGTCTGTTATTAAAGAAAACAATCCTAGACCCAGACCAATCACAAATGGACCTTTCCCGGGCAAACTGATAGAATGAGCAGCATTCACCCAGATGTCACAATTCATTGAAGACAATTCCATACTTTCAGGCTACCAAACTAGATTCCCCCCAGAAAGAGACACCAAATCAGCACCCATAGCAATCTGGGATGATCCTCAAAACACAGTCAACTGCAATGGAGTTGCTGCACTACTTCTCTTGGACCTCTCAGCTACATTTGCTACGGTTGACCATGACACCCTCCTTCGAAGACTCCACAAAGCCGGCATAGAAGGGACTGCTCTCGACTGGATTATATCCTACCTTCAAAACAGAACTAACATTATCTATTCTCCCCCCTTCTCGTCCAAACCACACCTCACAAAAGCAGGTGTCCCCCAAGAATCAATCATCTCAACTTTGCTTTTCAATATCTACATGATATCTTTACCAGAACTGATCAATGATTTTCAATTCACATGCTACAACTATGCAGATGACACACAAATATTACTTAAATTGGAATGCCCCAAAGACATTGAAAACTCACAAATCTTCAGTTGCCTCAGAGCCTTTGATCAGTGGATGACAGGGAGCCATCTCAAACTAAATGCTTCCAAAACATAAATACTCACATTTGGTGACTGGAAAAATGATGACCTATTGTGCACCTGGCCTGACGATCTCGGACCACCTCCTCAATTATCTGAGAAAGTTAAAAACCTTGGAATTACTGTGGACTCCAAGTTAACAATGAATGCCCAAGTGGACAAATTAGCATGAACTGGCTTCATCACCTTGAAGACTCTTCAACGCATCTTCCCTCACCTTGGATTTCCACACAAGGCGCAACTACTATTGCTCTTGAACTATCCAAACTGGATTATGTCAATGGCATCTACCATGGATCATCTCTATCTATTATCAGAAAACTACAACATATTCAGAACTCCACTGCCAGGCTACTATTACATGTAAAGCCACAAGCCCACATCTCCCCTGCCTTGAGAGCACTACACTGGTTAACTGTTGCCAGAAGATCCACCTTCAAGCTGCTTTGTATCAGCCACAAAGATATACATGGAACAGGACCGCTTTTTATCAGAAACAAAATAACTAAATACATTCAACAAAGAAATCTCCGCTCAAGATTGGCACCCCGCCTTAGAACACCACCATACAAGAAAAATACTGTAGGTGGTGCATCCTTCTCTGTTCAAGCAGCCAAACTATGGAATTCATTATTCCCAAATTCAAGATAATGGATAACTATCTTGTCTTCAGAAGACTACTCAAGAGTTGCCTCTTTCCTTCATAACCACCATAAACAGCAATGGACTGCATATGCCTGTGTTGATAAATATTTTTAATCTGATTATGGGTGTATATTCTAGATATGTACAGTTCTTTAGGAAATATGCATCACTACGTCATAACAATAAATAACACACATACTCTTTAAAAATGTTCAACAGATGTATGTGTACTTATGGTTGGGCATGGATTTGTATATATGTCACAGTGCCCTTTACTCGGGATCTGAAAACTGCTGAACAAAAGGCCCACCCCCCCGGCGTCACCAACTCAGAAAGCTATTATAGCACAGAGTTATGATGAAGCCATGCGGGGGGAAGGGAATTAGGGTAGGGAACTGCAGGGAGAGAGATCTGAAAAGAAACGGTTAGAACAAATATGCATACATTCATTCATAACAGTATAACTCACCAATAGACTCTTGAATAAAGGCGTCTCCGTGATATCAGATTGAGACCCTTTGTGAATTGGGCGTAGACCCATCTTTGAATCATGGAACAAGAACAAACTTCAACCTCTGAACCTAGAGATGGCAAGAGCTGTGGACTATGGTCATACTCTGAAGATCAATCATGTAACAATTATGCATTCATAAGATAAACGTTTGATCTCAGCCTAGAAATTCTCAAAGACTTAAATATGTATCTCACATATTATGCTTCCCAAAAAACAATGAAACGATAATTAGCTTATTTCTGAAACGTTTTCACATTTACTACCTAGGCCTGAAAGTTTACTCATTGAACTTGAAGCGTTTTGTTTGTTAGGCATAAGCGCCTTGCTTGTTGTTCATGAAGCTCTTTGATCATCATACATGAATCGCTTTGTTCCTTATGCCAGGGAGTGCTTTTGCTTGCTTTTTCTGAAGCGCTACGCTCGTTATGCTAAGGGCCGCTTTACTCATGTGGCCCGAAGCATTTTTTATTCGTGCCCAGATTGCTTTACTCATGTAGCCTGAAACACTTTGATTGTCGTGCCAAGGGTGCTTTACTCTTGTGCCTTGAAGCGCTTTGCTCGTTGTGCTAAGGGGGCGCTTTACTCATGTGAACTAAAGCATTTTGATCCTCGTGCCAAGACCGCTTTACTCATGTGGCCTGAAACGCTTTGATTGTCGTGCCAAGGGCGCTTTACTCCTGTGGACTGAAACGCTTTGATTGTCGTGCCGAGGGCGCTTTACTCATATGGACTGAAATGCTTTGATTGTCGTGCCAAGGGCGCTTTACTCATGTGGACAGAAACGCATTGATTGTCGTGCCAAGGGCGCTTTACTCATGAGGCCTGAAGCACTTTTGATTATCGTGCCAAGAGTGCCTTACGCGTGTGGCCTGAAGCGTTTTGCTCGTTGTGCTAAGGGGTGCTGTACTTTTGGAAGTAACAACTCCCTTCAAGATTGGGCTCATCAAGACCTTACCGCTATGAGTATGATCTACTTGTATCTGAATTCACCATGGAAACAAGTATACTCCGACTTGCTGTAAATCTGCCTTGCAGGAAATCTGCTCTTCTTCAGAGGAACCCCCAAGAGTCTGACTGCATCCAATTCTTCAAAATAGTGAGCAATGTGCATGGGTGTGGCTGGGCTTTATAGGCCTGCCACACCCCAAGATGCCCGCTGCCTCTAAAAGCCCGAGAATTGCAGTCCCTTTATAGAATAGCACTGATAAGTGCATCTTGTCCACCAATGTCCTGAACCTGCAGCTACATGAGCTTTACCACTGGGCAGGCGATGCTGATGACCACCTTTAGAACAGGAAGGGATGACAAGTGGTGCGCATGAAGCGCCGCAAATACACGCAGCGGAGTTTCGGGTGGGACCTGGACTGCGCACAGCCTTATTTCTGACAATATATATGTGTGTGTGTCTGTGTGTGTGTATATGTGTGTGTATGCATGTGTGAATGTGTATTTTATTCTATGCTTGACATGTTCATAGGCCATTGCATGGCTCCTGGGTGGGTTGTTATATTGGATACTTATGAATGCTTCTCTCATTTTAATATAACTCTGATCATATCGGGAAAGATAAATAAATGTTGGAAAATTCACTTATTAATTAACTTCAAATATTGCAAATCTTGGGAGTCTGTGTTTGTACAATGCTACTTTTCTTCCCATATTATTATATCCATTATTGGGTTCCTTGAACATATAGGGGGTCATTACAACATTGGCGGTATAAGGTGCTTACCGCCGTGCAGAAGACCGCCAACACACCGCCGCGGCGGCGGGAGCCCGCAACAGCTATTATGACACACATCATGGAATCCGCCGAAATTCAGACACCCACACAATACCGCCACACCAAAGGTCAGCAATAAACATGCGGAAACAAATCCTCCACCTCCACGACAACAGAAACACGCCCATGCTATTACGACCCACGAATCCACGCGGCGGTCTTTCAACCGCGGTATTCCATTGGCGGTACACACCGCCACGCTCAAAATACACACACAGCTCCAAAACACCGCCACATTGGACAATTCCAAATACACACACCTGATACACATACAAACAACACTTCCACACACCAAACACTATATAAAACACACACCCACATCACCCACAAACCCCTACGACCCAAAATTAGAGAGAAGGCCAGAGAGAGACAGCACAGAATAGAGAACCCCATCACACAGAGGCACACTACACCATCACCCACACAACATCCACGCACAAAACATCACATACCACTACACTCACCACACTCATCACCACATACACCACCTCACACATCACACACACCACCCCATGGCACGCCAAAGACACCCCCGCTTTCAGAAGAGGAGCTCAGGGTCATGGTGGAGGAAATCCTACGGGTAGAGCCACAGCTATTTGGCTCACAGGTACAGCACACATCCATAGCCAGGAAGATGGAGCTATGGCAAAGAATAGTCGACAGGGTCAACGCTGTGGGACAGCATCCAAGAAATAGGGAGGACATCAGGAAGAGGTGGAACGACCTACGGGGGAAGGTGCGTTCCACGGTATCCAGGCACCACATCGCGGTTCAGAGGACTGGCGGCGGACCCCCACCTCCTCCCCCACAACTAACAACGTGGGAGGAGCAAGTCTTGTCCATCTTGCACCCTGAGGGCCTCGCAGGAGTCGTTGGAGGAACGGACACTGGTAAGTCAAATCTTAAATATCATATCCCCCACCTTACCTGCATGCTATCACACACCCCCACCCTCACACCCTCCCCTATCACCCTAACTCCTCACTAATGTACCCATAACACCAACCACCCATCCCAACCCCAAGACCTGCATGACACAACTAAGCATGGATACCCATCACTAAAGCATGCCCACTGCACATACCCAGAACACCCCCCAACCATCAGCACACAAGCCCCCACACGGGAATGCCTGCACTGGTGTACACGCACACCCAACCATTGCACACCATGAAACACACACATGCAATAATCATGTACTTATACCCCCGCAGGAACCCGAAGGAACGTCACCTCACCAGAGGGTCCAGACAACACCACTCCACCCCCAGAAGAGGCACACAGTGCCGACAGCAGCTCTGCCCTACTGGATCTTGATGACCAGCCAGGACCATCGTGGGCCTCAGGACAGTCGGTTCCCCTTGCCAAGCCACAGCCCAACACCGAACTTCCTCCCTCTGGTAACACCAGCACAGCACCCACCCAGCGGGCCCATACCTCCCTACCCAGGACAGGTCAATCAGTGGTGTGTCCACCACTACAGGGCACCCAGGCTAACCCAACAACCCAACAACAACAGGGACCTGGGGGCAGTGGGCACATGGTCCAGGGGATGGAGGCACAGGAACACAGGGGAACTGGCAGGGCTGCTGTGCGACAGAGGGAGGACAGGCCAAGGGAACCTACTCTCAACAAGGCCCTCTCCTCCATCATGGGAGCATACCACCACTCCCAGGAGACGATGGCAACGGTCCTGGACAAGTTGCAGGAGACCCTGCGTCTGCAGGAGGAGAAGTATTTGGGGTTCAGGGAGGAGCTCAGGACCATCGGCTCCGCCCTGGGCACCATTGTAGGGGTGCTGACGGACATTCAAAAGACCTTGAGGGACACGTGGCACTCCAAGGGGCCCCTGACACTAGCCAGGACGATGAAATGCCCACCACCTCCACCAGCGCTAGTGGACAGGACGCCCGCCACAGGACCAACACACCAGCACCCTACCCCCTGCAGACGGACAACCACCACGAAAGCGGTCCCTGAGATCCAGGAACAGGACAGAGCAAGATGGCAAGACCCCTGCCAGGAAATAAGACCACCCTGATTGTCCCCCCACTGTACCACTTTGTTACCCTGTCCAAATCGGAACTGCCCCAGGTCCACTTCCAATAGCCAGATGTGCAATGTACCTGTGAGACTAATAGACTGGACTCTGCCATGGACATTCTTCCACCATAACCCATCCCCATTTCACAACCCCCTTCAATGTTATGCACTTAAATAAACACCCTTGAAACACTAATAAAACTGGAGTCAGTCAATGATTTTGAACTTTGTATTGTCAATTACAGTATCAAAAATGGTTACCCATTGGAAGGCCAACATACCAATGTCACACATCACAAGCCTTTCAAGGGTGCAAGCTGTTGACACGTAGGTTACCACATTTGTGAAACTGAAATGGAAGGGGACAACTCAGTTAACAAATAGTGAGTGAAATGTAGGTACAGGATAGAGGTAGACGTGTGAAAGTTAATGTTATGTTAAACCTGAAAATGTACTCACCTGTGTCTCACTGGAAATATTGCTGTATGACTGACTCCCTGTTGTCGTTTTCTTCTTCATCAGCTTCATCCTCATCACTGTCCACAGGCTCCACCGCTGCTACAACACCGTCATCTGGATCATTCTCCTGCAGAAAAGGCACCTGGCGTCGCAATGCCAAATTATGGAGCATGGAGCAGGCGATGATGATGTCGCACACCTTCTTCGGTGAGTGGAATAGGGACCCACCTGTCATATGGAGGCACCTGAACCTGGCCTTCAGGAGGCCGAAGGTGCCTTCGATCACCCTCCTAGTCCGCCCATGGGCCTCATTGTACCGTTCCTCTGCCCTGGTCCTGGGATTCCTCACTGGGGTCAATAGCCAGGACAGGTTGGGGTAACCAGAGTCCCCCAATAGCCATACACGGTGCCTCTGGAGTTGACCCATCATATCAGGGATGCTGCTATTCCACAGGATGTAGGTGTCATGCACTGAGCCAGGGAACATAGCATTTACCTGCGAGATGTACTGGTCTGCCAAACAGACCATCTGGACATTCATGGAATGATAACTCTTCCTGTTCCTGTACACCTGTTCACTCCTGAGGGGGGACCAGAGCTACATGGGTCCCATCAATGGCACCTATGACGTTGGGGATATGTCCAAGGGCATAGAAGTCACCTTTCACTGTAGGCAACTCCTCCACCTCAGGGAAAATGATGTATCTCCTTAGGTGTTTCAGCAGGGCAGACAACACTCTGGACAACACGTGGAAAACATAGGCTGGGACTTCCCTGATGCCATGGCCACAGTTGTCTGAAATGACCCACTTGCAAGGAAATGGAGCACTGACAGCACCTGAACATCAGGGGGGATTCCAGTTGGATGGCGGATTGGTGACATCAGGTCTGGCTCCAACTGTGTACATAGTTCCTGGATTGTGGCACGGTCGAACTGGTAGGTCATGATCAAATGTCTCTCTTCCATTGTCAACAGGTCCACCAGCGGTCGGTACACCGGCGGATTCCGCCATCTTCCAATATGTCCCAACTGACAGTGCCTAAGAAGGACAACAGCGAAGAAACTGTCACCATTCCTCCAGGTATGTACCCACAGTCACACACAAAACTACAACAGACAATTAACCCATCCGGGAAATGTTTTGAGTGTAGGCCTCGGTATGTGTTACACAGTAGTAAATGAAGCCATGTGGGCCACTGAAATGGTGGCTGCCTGACCTCTAAACTGGGACAATGGAATTGTGGGGTAACTGAGCTGGCGTTGGACACTGTCGCGGTATGCGGTCGTAGAGGGCGGCGCAATGCTGCATTGGTTAACATTGGACCCTATGGGTCCCAGGAGCCAATGAACAGGTGCGCTGGCGGACGTCACCACCATTTTCTATCTCTTCAATCACTAGATACCTGACCTTCGACAGGAGAGGACCTACACTGCTAGTGCTGCTGTGACCTCGGTCTGGAAGCGACGATGGCTGCTGCGTCTGGGGAAAGGGCCCCTCCTTCACTGCACAGGAGTTGGAGAAACTTGTGGATGGGGTCCTCCCCCAGTACATGCTACTCTACGGTCCTCCAGACCAACAGGTTAGTACACAGGGAGCACGTTGGATGGGCTAGGCCTGGGTGGACAGGGCTGGGTGGGAGAGGGAAGGGGGCAGAGTTATTACAACAGAAATGCATGGGGATGAATGGGCCACATGGACAGAGTTGGGAGGGGGCCACTCACATTGACGGTGCAGTAGGTAATGACTGTTTCTCTTTCCTTGTGCATGTCATGTAGGTCAGCGACCACCAGAAGAGGGATATTTGGCATGCCATCGCCAAGGAAGTCCGGACCCTGGGGGCCCACCAGAGACGGGGCACCCACTGCCGTAAGAGATGGAAGGACATTCGCCGCTGCAGCAAGAAGCCGGCGGAGGCTCAGCTGGGGATGGCCTCCCAACGTGGGAGGGCTGCCCGTCGCACCATGACCCCCCTGATGTTCCGGATCCTGGCGGTGACCTACCTGGAGTTGGATGGGCGCTTAAGGACATCACAGCAGACACAAGGGGGTGAGTACAACCTCATTCTGTGGACTTTGTGTGCAGTGGAGGTGTCTGGGTGGGGGAGGTGGGCTGTGGGTGTCCCTAGGCCAGGGCGAGTTAGGTAGGCAAGGCCCCTCCATAATGTAGGCCATGTGGGACTCTACCCCAGCTCAGAACAGAGGCAAGTTGATGTATAGTTGCCCCTTTGCCATCCATGTGCGCAGATTTCGACCATTGCCATGTAGGCCATATCCCAGAAATTGCATGTGCAGCGGGCAGGAGCACGGCGTAATGCATGGGGCTGCTGCGTCTGTCTTGTCCGCCAATGGTAGCGGTATGCCATGCACTAAAACTCTCTTTTTCTGTCTCCCCCCCTTTTCCTGCTCTCCCTGTCCTCTTGTACATCAGCATCATCAGGCGGAGATACAGTGGCACCGGAGCACGAGGGAGCTGCATCCCACATGGCCATGGAGGGCCACACCACAGACTCTGACGGAGGGCGAGGGGAGCTTCACGTCGGCCACAGGATCACCAACCAGCGACACAGACTCATCCGCCGATGTGAGCTCCCCTGTGGTGGCGGCACCATCTGTGAGCCCCACTTCTACAGGTACAGCCACCACCTCCCCTACCAGCACCGCCCTCCCAGCAGCTCCTCAGCGTTTGCCCCGTGCCCGCTCACTCAGGAGGGTGGGCATCACCTTTGCCCCAGGCACCTCAGGCCCTGCCCCAGTCACCCCTGCTGCCCTCAGTGAGGAGGCCATTGACCTCCTCATGTCACTCACTGTTGGGCAGTCTACCATTGTGAATGCCATCCAGGGTGTAGAACGAGAGTTGCAACACAGTAATGCATTCCTGGAAGGCATTCATTCTGGTCAGGCTGTCCTTCAGCGAACCCTGCAATCTCTGGCCTCAGCACTGATGGCAGCCATTGTCCCTGTGTCCAGCCTCCCCCATCCAGCTTCCTCCACCCAGACCCAATCCCCTGTACCCCAGCCCATCCCAAGCACACCTACTGACCAGCCTGCACACAAGTCAACACCCAAAAGTAGCTCAAGCAAACATAGGCACCACATACACCACAGGCACTCACACAAGCATCACACCCATACAGACACAGCAACATCCACTGTCTCCACTGTGTCCCCCTCCTCCTTTTCTCCCTCCTCCCTCCCAGTCTCATCTCCACACACACCGGCATGCACCCCATCTACAGGCACTAGGACTCGCACCAGGACACCCAGCACCTCAAGCCGCTCACCTGCACTCACAACCTCCACTGCAATTAACACGTCCCCTGTGTCCTCTCCCAGTGTGTCTTTGACGCCCCCTCCCAAAGTACCCAAACGCCGGCAATCACTCACCCAACATCCATCCACCTCACGACAGCCTCCAGTACCTGCACCTGCACCCAAAACACCTAAAGTGACACCTCCTACAACCACCTCCTCTACCTCCACTCCCAGACCCCCTCCAGCTACCCATCCCAGTGTCCGTCAGAAACTGTCCCTCTGTCAAATTGACCTGTTTGCCCCCCCCTCCAGTTCATCAGTCCCATCGTAGCGCCTCAGCCAAAAAGCCTCCAGTGCCAGTTGTGCGTGTTCCAGGTTTTTGGAGTGCACCGGCCACCAGAGTAGGCAGTAGGACCCGGAGCCAAGGCACTGTCAGCCCACCCCCTGTAAAGGCACCGAAATTGGAGAGTGGACGAGGGGACCGTGTCAAGACTCCTGGTGGGACAACAACTGAAATGGGATCGAAGGCGATTGGTGAGTCAGCTGTAACTCCAAAGAAGGTGGGGAAGGTGCCGAGGAAGTCTGCCCAGCCTGTTGTGAGTGTCACGGCGGAGAAGTGCGCCATCATTTCTGGAGGTCGTGACACAACCGCCAGCACCGTCGTTACTGGTCAGGAGACCACCGCCAGAGTCACAGCCCAGGAGGGCCCAAGTATCGTTACTGGTCAGGAGACCACCGCCGGAGTCACATCCCAGGAGGGCCCAAGTATTGTCACTGGTCCAGAGACCGCCGCCAGAGTCACAGCCCAGGAGGGCCCAAGTATCGTTACTGGTCAGGAGACCACCGCCAGAGTCACAGCCCAGGAGGGACCAGGATCCCACAGCCCCGCTGGGCAATGATGGAACGTCAAGCCACACACCAATGTCCAGTGTGGAGATCGTCATGCCACACACCAATGTCCAGTGTGGAGATCGTCATGCCAAACACCAATGTCAGTATCCGAACCGCTATGTCAGAGCACCGCTGAACAGGGCAAAGACTGCCATGGTGAAGACCGCTGAACAGGGCAAAGACCGCCATGGTGAAGACCGCTGAACAGGGCAAAGACCGCCATGGTGAAGACTGCTGAACAGGGCAAAGACCGCCATGGTGAAGACCGCTGAACAGGGCAAAGACCGCCATGGTGAAGACCGCTGAACAGGGCAAAGGACCGCCATGGTGAAGACTGCTGAACAGGGCAAAGACCGCCGAGGTGAAGACCGCTGAACAGGGCAAAGACCGCCATGGTGAAGACCGCTGAACAGGGCAAAGACCGCCATGGTGAAGACCGCTGAACAGGGCAAAGACCGCCATGGTGAAGACCGCTGAACAGGGCAATGACTGCCATGGTGAAGACCGCTAAACAGGGCAAAGACTGCCATGGTGAAGACCGCTGAACAGGGCAAAGACCGCCATGGCTAAGCACCGCTGAACAGGGCAAAGACCGCCATGGTGAAGACCGCTGAACAGGGCAAAGACCGCCATGGTGAAGACCGCTGAACAGGGCAAAGACTGCCATGGTGAAGACCGCTGAACAAGGCAAACACCGTGTGGGTATGAATAGGCCGCCACATCAGGCATCTGTATCCCATGTGCAGCTGGGACAGTGACAGGACATGAACTTTCATGGGGAGACTCATCCTGTCTGGGCACCAGTCCCACCCAGTACCAGTAGAGAACTGCAGATACTAGCGAAAATGTGGGTTTGCACTCCCCAGGATGTAACAGTGGGCAACCCACCCACTGTAGAGACTTGTGAGACTGTGGCTTTGCACTCCCCAGGAAGTAACAGTGGGCAAACCACCCACTGTAAAGACTTGTGAGACTGTGGCTTTGCACTCCCCAGGATGTAACAGTGGGCAAACCACCCACTGTAGAGACTTGTGAGACTGTGGGTTTGCACTCCCCAGGATGTAACAGTGGGCAACCCACCCACTGTAGAGACTTGTGAGACTGTGGCTTTGCACTCCCCAGGATGTAACAGTGGGCAAACCACCCACTGTAAAGACTTGTGAGACTGTGGCTTTGCACTTCCCAGGATGTAACAGTGGGCAAACCACCCACTGTAAAGACTTGTGAGACTGTGGCTTTGCACTCCCCAGGATGTAACAGTGGGCAAACCACCCACTGTAAAGACTTGTGAGACTGTGGCTTTGCACTCCCCAGGATACATCAATGGGCATGGAGCCCCGTCATGGATCTGGCTTCGCATTCATCTGGCTGAGGTGCCCCCCCTTCCCTTCCCCCTGAGGTGCCTGTAGTGTTTCTATCTGATGCCCCGGCAGTGTTCTCTCCGATTTTGGTCAGGTATCTATTGTGGGCCTCGCCCATGCATTTTTGGACTGTTGGTGCACGGACATTGATGTGTACATATCTGCACTACTTCTTGTATTGTATATATAATTATGACAGATTTCGAGATATATATCAGTATTTTTTGTATGCATGTTTATTGGCACATTACAATGTTTGACCGAAATTCGCTTTGTCTTTGTATTCTTCCGGGGGGATTGTGGGTTGTTCATGTGATATTTTTGACTGCATTGGTGTGTATGTTGTGATATGCGAGGGTGGGGGTGGGGGTGTTTGGTGGGTGTCCCCCTAACTTTTGCCTACCCCCTCCCCGTGTCGTAGATGCAGTACTCACCGGTATCTTCTGTGCCTACGTCGCTGTTGGTCGTAGAGGAGCAGAAAGACAAAGGCAGGTAGGATTTGGAGTTCCAGCTCCATGGAGTCGTCGTTCCTCGTGGAGTGTGTTAAGGTGAGCGTTTTCCCATAGCAAAAGCTGTTTCCTCCGTGTTTTTATCCACGGAGAATCCGCCCCGGAAAAGGTGGCGGATTGGCCTGTCATAATAGTGTGGGCGGTACATTGTCTCCCGCCTGTCTGTTGGCGGTGACCGCCGCGCTGTTTGTCTGTACCGCCGTGGCGGGCGATGTGTTAAAGTGGGTCTTTGTTGGCAGTTTCCGCCAGGGTCGTAATTCCCTTTTTTTGTCCGCCGGCCTGTTTGTGGTATTTCCGCAGCTTTAACACCGTCCGCCAGGGTTGTAATGACCACCATATTCCCTTATTATGTATTTACGTATCTACTTATTTATTACTCTAGTCCTACTGTACTAGAGAAGATTAAATAAAAATAAAATAAAATCTATAAATAAAATTCAAATTATAAATCAGTAAATTAAAGTAAAAAAATAATGATTTAATAAATTAAAGAAAAATAAAAAAATAAATTATAAATGAATAATATAAATGTACTCTCTTTTAAGTTTTACTGTGTCTACCCATCAACATATGTCATGTCTCCATCAATCTATCCTCCATCCCCATTCTGACTCATCCCAAACCTATTCTACCACTTTAATCTGCAAAATAACCCTGCCTAAACTCTTCCCTCCTCTTCCACATCAGCTCACCCAAACCTCAGTTTACTACCACGATCTCCTAAACAACCTTACTAAGTTGTCCCTCATTTATCTCACCTTTGACTCATCCAAAATCCCCCTGCTATTATGATCTCCCTAACCCTTTACACAGACTCTTTCCTCCTCCATCTCTCCTTTACTCATCCCAAGCCTCATCCTATTACTATAAACTCCCAATTAACACTTCCGGGTTCTTCCCTCCTTTACCCCTCTATTACTCTAGTCAATCCAACTAACAAACTCACACATCATCTGCTCAAATTAACTCATAATAATACTAAAACTGTACTCATATTTCTGTACACTAATCCACCACTAATTCCTCTTGGGTTCCGGAGTGGCATTCTACTCACCGAAAAGCGCTCCCACACCTCATCAGGAGTAGTAAGTGTGATATACATACTATTACAATTACAATACAATGTAGGAAAATGCAACAGAGATAAAGATTTCTTGAGAGAAGCATTAGAGAACATGTGTTTGATGACTGTGAGAAAAGAGATGTTTTCCCAGGGAAATATCAATAAAACGTGTAAGCACCTCCAAATAAACAATTCAAATAAACAGTTAAAACGAAATGACGAAACTCATATTGGTGGAATGAGAAATATGTTTTTTTCAAAAGTTTAAAATGTCAAAAATATGCAAATAAAGCACAGAACGCCATTTTAAGTCATTGTGTGTGGATGACAAAGTCCTAGTAACTTTTTGAAAGTTGTTGGAGACAGCCCAGTGATTTACTCATTAGACTAACTTCGGTTTCCAGCTTTTAAACAATAATGAAAGTTAAAATGATCCAGTAAGACAAAGCAGGAGGCCCTGCCCCTCAAAGTTAAATGTAACAAACACGCACAGTTCAGCGGAAGACTTGTGTTTTGACCACAAAAGCTTGAGCAGTAAAATCTTGCAAACCCTACCAGCTGAGTTCACTTCTATGCCAGGACCGGAGGCTCCGATTATGCTTCTCTTTCTATGCTTTACTATTTTCAGCAACCTATTAGAAATGTATATGTTAATTTTGGGTGATGTATGGGAACCTATATCTAAATATGTGTTTTTATATGTTTTTAGTTTGAATAACCAAATTTACTATGATGAGAGAATTTCATGTTGTCCTGAAGAAGGTGGTCAAAAGAATTTGTGAGAACCACTGAAACGCTTCAACGTTTGTCATACTGCTGGACCCTCTTTTGGAACCGCCCCATAAAGACTTGAGACAATATATCTATGGGACAGGACAAACCATTTTGTGGACAGCGATAAACAATAGACTAGGGAATTGTCTGTGTTGTGTCTCCCATGTTGATGTACTGTCAGGTGGTTTTATTGCTTCTATTTGGGAATACAAAGGGGAAAACAATAATTTTTTTGTATTGGAACCTTTATGGAAATATTTATTATTAAATTGCTTTTTAAATTGAATTTCCTTTATCAATATCAAGTGCGTTATTGGATGTGTGTGGGTTGGTAGAGATAACGAGTGAATTGTGTGTGCCCCTAAGGAATCTTCTTTTTCACTACTGTCTTGTCTATAAGACAGTGTTTATGGCTTTTCTTTCTCCATTCTTGATTTTTAGGTCACAAGGACAAATGATTGCCCTTTTTTCAGTGACTGGATCTCCTCTTGGGATTCCCTCCTCTTCCACATCATTGATGAGATGATTCTTCTTCCTGGTTCCGAAGTTTGGTTATTTGACTGGATTTTGAGGTTCTATTTTCTTGTGAGAGGTTTTGTGAATTAACTGTGTCAAAGTCAAAGTCAAAAAGTTCTTTATCGGCAAGTTGCCATAAAAGTACAGAGACATTTTGAACAAGCTAAACAGATTACTATTTTGACATAAAAGCATATACTTAATTAAATTAAAATCATAAAAATGTCATGAACTTGATCATATCCGAGTTATGCAGCCTTATCAGGCTATTCGTATTGTTACTTAATAATGGTTACAGTATATAAAAGACTTAGAGCATGTCACTACGGTTTGAAATCATATTATATCCAAAAAGGCCTAAGCACAGAACTGACAGATTAAAAACAGTACTAAGTTAGCTGTGTCTATTTGCAAAGAAAGAGGAAGAGAAGTTTCTTCATGAAGGTTTTATAGAGCTGGTCTCTATGGTTGGTCATGTGTTATGGTGGGCTCATGGGAAATGTAGTTTAATAAAAAAGTTCTTTCTAATTGGCTGCTGAACATATTAAAACATGGAAAGAGAAGCATAATCCTCGCCTCCGTGTCCTTAATTGAATTGAAAATTCTAAACGCGATAACTAGAAAAATGTTCCTTCACAATTAGAATCAATTTGATGTATTTTTCTGGTCGTGATGATTAGCTTAGAAATTAGGACAAAAACTTTAAGGGGGTTATTACAACTTTGGAGGAGGTGTTAATTCGTCCCAAAGGTGAGGGTAAAGTGACGGATTTACCACCAGCCGTATTACGAGTCCATTATATCCTATGGAACTCGTAATACCGCTGGTGGTATATCCGTAATAACCCCCTAAGTGTTTGAAATCCCTCGTTGATACAAATTTGAACGTTGCACTTGGGCAGTGAGACAGAAAGAGCATTCTTTTTGCACTAAGTCTGTGTGATGTTTCATTTCTTATGGCAACACGCTCCACCAGGATTGTATGAAAATATATATTTTTGCTATTATCCCTCATTTTTACATGTTTCTCCTTCTGGCTGTATGACCTGATCCTTATTTAGGGGGTCATTTTGACCCTGGTGGTCCGAGACCGCCAGGGCTAAAATTACTGAAGCACCGCCAACAGGCTGGCGGTGCTTCCTGGCCTATTACGACCGCGGCGGTAGCGCCGCGGTCGTACCGCCGGGGCCGGCGGTTTCCCACCGTTTTAGCCCGGGCGGTAATAATCCACCAGGGCAGCGCTGCAAGCAGCGCTGCCCTGGGGATTATGACCCCCCTACCGCCAGCCTGTTTCTGGCGGTTTGCACCGCCAGGAAGAGGCTGGCGGTAAAGGGTGTCCTGGGGCCCCCTAACAGGGCCCTGGCCAGCTTTTCACTGTCTGCATAGCAGACAGTGAAAAGCGCGACGGGTGTAACTGCACCCGTCGCACGGCCGCAACACCGCCGGCTCCATTAGGAGCCGGCTCCTATGTTGCGGCCTCATTCCCGCTGGGCCGGCGGGAATGTCTTAATGGGGGCCGCGGGAGTGAGGCCGCATTGGCGGCCGCACGTCGGTTTCCGCCGCCCGCCAATTTCGTAATGACCCCCTTAGAGTCTGTCCGTAGGGATATTCCATAAAAACATGGTGAATATCCTATCCATTATATTACAAGTGCCATAGCCTAATATGCATTTGTAAAATGACGTATCCCGTCTGTCAAATTCTAAGGCTCTCAGGGCGTCATTTACAAGGCCCTAGTGGCATCACTGCAACAAAGGAGCGTAATTGTTTTTAGGCTTCAGTGGCACAGTGTGCCAGCCCATATTTACAAGGCCACGCAAAGCCAAATAGCGTGGCCTTTCATGGCTTGTAAATATGGACCCCTTTGACGCATAACAGTATTTGAAAGAGGTGTTCCATGGGTGTTGCTTGGGGTGTTCCCACGCAACACCAATGGAACCTTTAGGAATCTGACGCATTCCTAGATTTACAAGTCTGGTAATGCGCCAGATCCTATGCCATCTGAGGGGTGGCATAAGAATGATACAACGGGGAAAAATATCTTTATTTCTTATTATTTTTTCTTCTTTCTCTGGGTGCTGCCTTGTGAATGTTTCTGTGCAGGAAGGTATCCCTTCCTTCATAAAAGCAGTCATCCCCAGATATTTGTTCACAAGTGCAGGGGGAGAGTAAAAAATGCACCATATCTTGTAGATGTAGTGCATTTCTGCCCCCTGGCGGTGGTGGAGGGCTTCGCAGCAAGGCACATGCTGTGCCGCGCAGCACCACGAGCCTCGTAAATAAGGCCCTCTGTGCACTATGAAACCATAAATGAGAGTGACTACATGCATGCTGGCTACAACCAATCGGCTTATTTAATTTTTCCAGTTAGGCCATGGTCAATTGGTTCGGGATATGTACCAGTGGTGAGGAAGCTAAAAGTCATAGCTGGGGTACAATGTGTATTTACACTACACACACATGTATGGTTAGTGTATGGATCCAAAGAACGTATGTGTGGTGCGGTTGTGCTGCATTTTTAAACTCACTGCAGAGGCACATGAGAAAGAAACATATTTTACAATGTAGGAAATATACATTTTAATATTAGCTAAGTTACTCTATCATCTGCCTTGTAAAGCCACAAGGTTGGGTTCTTAGAAGAGCTGAGCATGTCTAATATTCAGTCATGGCTAGCAATACAAAAATATGGTGGGGCACAATGGTGCGGATCCCACTTCAATGCTGCTACCATCCGGTGTGGCACTTCTCTCCCCTGACTCCAGTGTCCATGAGCAGAAAAGGAAATGACTTCCTTCCTCCCCAGTAGACCATGAATTAAACCAATCCTGGAGCTGCTGACATGTTGTCTGCAGCATAAAAGCAGCTCCAGGATTAGTTGAATCAGGCTAACCCAACACTCATTTTGAGGCTGGGAACCTGTGCCAGCTATCCTCCAGCTGTTTCACAGCCCTGGGATTGCTGAGTCTACAGTGTGCACCTCGAGCTGGCCATTGCAAGACAGCTGGCCAATTCGAAATGTGCACTGAAGAGCCAGCAGTCATCTTGGAATTGCAAGATTCAACCACGCCCCCTGCCCTCACACTTGTGATGATGAGCCAGTGACAAATTAAATTGGCATTGCTATGCCTTTTTATTTATTTGTGTTTGGATACTGAACTCACAGCAGACTGAGTCACATTCCTCCACCCCTTAGGAGTAACTGTAACTGATTGTGTTAAGGAAGCATATGTCTCTTCAGTAAACTCTTGTAAAAAGCAGATTATTGGTAGGTTAAACTACACTTTCCATGAATTGGCTTGACTTTGATTACAATTACATTTTCACAATTGCGTTGGAGAAAATAGTAAATACAAAAACTCAAAGTTCTTTTTCTCTTAGTATACAAATTCTCATTCAATGACAAAAGTAATTTTTGATAAAAGTAGTGGGAAAACAAAACCTTGTAATCTATGCTGCCTGAGAAAAAACAGTTTTTGCTGAGCTGACCTACTCCAGAGACTAAAATACCAATCTCAGAACTGGCCTGCTGGAGTACAATGTGACTGCCTCTGCAGTAGGTATGCTATAGTGGTGGCAACTGTAATTATTTACCAGGGGTGAATCATCTGGGAGGGAGGGCATGGGCAGATAGCAACTCAAAGGACTACTACAACAGCTCTTGCTTTCAAATGAAGTTCCAAAATGGAGGTTTAAGGAACTGAAACATTCCCAGAGCCAACCTCGACTTCTAACTGTGCTTGCAGCAGGAGAGAAAACTGATTCTAGCACTGGGAGTGGGAAGTGCCGGGATTGAGGCTTGGGACAGAAACACCACTCAAACATGGCTGAGGTGCTGAAGGTGATGGAAAACTTGTCAGTGGAATCGTAGAAGATTCAGAACCATAGACTAACTGAAAACCATTAACTACTCACTTTCTGGATCAAAGGTTAGTTTTGGATTATTGGTGGCAGAGCCTGCTAACATGCCTATGGGGGCGTATGCACCTTGCTGGCATTGGGTTGTTATTGTATTGGCTCTTTGCCTATGCTTAGTTTGCATCTATGCTTTTTCCTGCCACCTTAGTGGATTTTCTCCTTTTTGTTACTGCACTGCATTGTATCAATATAATAGATGCAATCAGCACCATATCCACAACGATAAGGCACCGTTTTTCTCTCTCCCAGCACTGGCACACATTTGCCTGCGATGCACCACCCATAGTGCAGGGGTGTATACGTTCTGTTAAGTGTAGTTTTTGTATTGGAAGAGGAGTCCCGACGTGTAAAGCATTTTAGTTGTTACAAAAGACCAATTTGCAGAATCGAGACATTTATGACTTAATTTTTTTTTTTTTTAATGTAGAAACACCAAATTGTGATTAGGTAACTAGTTACCAAATTGTAATTTGTGTTTGTAACCCAGTTCTGACTCTGTATTTGGAAGGGGCGTGTTTAGGGCATCTCTTCCAAACACTGAATCATAGTGGTATGCATTAAAGTTTTGCAACTGAATTCTGGTTGCAAAACGTTGGGGGGCATATTTATCACGTAGTTGCATCACCCTTGCACCATGTACGGGGGCATAGGGGCGATGTAACTACTAAGTCAAATTTATCAAGCCACACAAGGCCACTTTGTGTGGCCCTGAGCAGCTTGTTAAATCTTGAATGTTTTCACACATCCACCCATGGATTGAGGTGCATTCCCAGATTTACAAACACTGGAAAACATGGGAATGCACCAAAATGCCTCACCTTCCCAGGGCAGGTGCAACGAGGAGAAATATCTTTATTTCTCCTTATTGTTTCCTCTTTCTAAGGGCCCCAGAGCATGGAAAGGACAGGAATGTAGCATATAATTTTAAATATGGCACATTCCTGCCCTTTCCCGTTTATGCAGCGGAGCATAACAAGGTGGCTTACTGTGCTGCATGAAAGCTTGATAAATATGCCCCTGGTATTTT
The DNA here is from genome assembly GCF_031143425.1 of Pleurodeles waltl. Lineage (NCBI taxonomy): Eukaryota > Metazoa > Chordata > Amphibia > Caudata > Salamandridae > Pleurodeles > Pleurodeles waltl. The sequence continues at coordinate 108,508,511 of NC_090450.1, forward strand.
ACCAACTCCTCGAAGGAGGTGGTAACCGATTTGCAAATGGGACGGGATCTCCATATGACCCATTCCAATTTAAGAATGTAAAAAAGCGTTTAGTCCCATAGTGCACTGTCTAAACCTAAAAAATGAAAGTTAATTTTCATCCCATTGTGTTTTTCTTTAAGGAAATAAGCTGTGTTTAAAAATAAAGGATTGTTTTATTGAAAAGCAGTCACACACATGGAGGTCTGCTGATCCCTACAGATCACCACCCATGTGATAGCAGTCATTCCTAATGGGTTGCAAACTGCAACTTAACTCATTCATATTCATGAGGTAGGTCAATTTGCAACTCACTTAGAATCTCTCATTTTAAGCAAACAAATTTCATACATTAGGAATAGTAATTTCCAAATTGTGATTTGCCGAAAATTGTAATTTCGGAAATCGCTATCCCCAAAGATAGTAATCTGACTGATAATCATTTTATTGGCCTCTGAAGAATCGGGAGAACATTCTAAGGGTACCCCAACAACAGTGCACCCTTAGAGAGCCAGGCTTTCACTGTTGCAATGTCTGCCAAACAGACGGATGACCAGGCATAATTAGGATCAGGAAGATCACCAGCTTTCTGACAATGGAGCTCTTTTATCTGAAATCTGCCTGTGACATCCTAACGCAGTAGAGCCATCAGAAAAAAGCCATCACACCACCTACTCTATTCAGAGTGTACAGTCTAGTGTTTTTTTCCGTCCATCACTAATGGAAAAACGTGGCAATGAGGGACGGTGAGTAAAATAAACTCACAGTTTTATTTTTTTAAAACAAGCATACCTAATTAGTGTTGAGCCTTTTTAAAAATATTTTTGGGGGACTTGTCACTTAAGCCTTTGTAACGTTTTTACACTAGGCAATGAAGCAAAATGTGTGTCCTTTCCCACAATTAAGGATTCTACAGGTACTTAGTGATTTTGTTTCCCCCCCTGGAGGAATCTGAGATAATAGCCAAATTGTAGCATAAAGGGGAGATTTTTTTTTAAATAGGCAAAACGTGCTGTGCCCAGGTCCATATAAATCACCTTTAACAGCATTTAGTTGCAGCACTGAGGCACTACATTCTGTTACTTTATTTACAAAGCCACAGTAGGCATTGCAAATTAGCCCTTGCATGGCTTTGTAATTCTCAACTAGTATTCTACTTCATGACTGCGCTAAGAAAGTGGCTAAAAAAAAGTGCAAATGTTAGTATATTTGAGCCTAAGGGCCCTAGACTCCAGTAAAATGTAGTGAATGTTCTATGTACCTTTATATACAGTACATCCACCGTACACATTTTAATTGGAGGATGGATCATCCACCACATTTTGACAGGTGATGAAAGCAGCAAGCAAGACATAAGCAAGAACAATGTGTTCCTGATTACTGGAGTCAAGAAAGCTTATGCAATGAGGACAAATATCTTTATTTCACCTGAGTATTTCTCCTTTGAATATGTGCTGCATTCTGCCTCTAACAATAGCTTTTGAGGAGGAAGGTACCCATTCATGCATAAATACTAACCAGCCCATAACTCAGCCAACCTTGCACTATGGCAGAAGGGTGTTGATGCTAGGCAGCCTCATGTGCACCAGCACAGGAAGAAAGCTGACAGTGTTTTACATATGAATCAGTTCACCTATCTCTTATTCATGCAAGGTAGCACAGCAACTTGCATTTCTGTCCTGCTTTGCATGAACTGTAAGTAAAGCTGGGCCATAGTCGGGTGCAAAGCGAAAGGCCACATAGGCCCTATTTATGAATGGGTGTTACAAATCCTCATTCTATGCATTCCCTGGGTGTAACATTATCAGGGACATGGTAACTTTGGAGTAAGAAATAATGGTTTTATGCATTTTTGGAGAATAATATTAGGAAATCAGATTTACTGTTCCAATTTCTGCATGTTTTGCTCCGGTATTCAACTCAGAAACTTTACGTTTTGTGACTAAGCTAACAAATTCAGGTGGAATCCCCTGAGCAATTGTATGACCACCAAAGTCATAATTCCAATGAGCCCAGTAACTCGGAGGCGCTGAGTATTTCAAAACTGTAACCAAGTGCAGATGTTGCATCGTGTCTAATTTATAATTATAACAGTCAATTGTTGCTTAGTCCTAATAATCAACCAGGAATGGGCCAGAACAACCTGTTCTTTCTCTAAACATTTGTATAGGTGAAAAGGATTTGGGTCTTTGATAGGCAACTGCTGTTCGGGTTGCTGTACGACCTATGATGAAATCCAATCAGCATGTCTCCTAGGTGGGCTCAGACGTGTGTGTCTGTGCCACAGCAAAGAGTCAGACATTGTTTGAATTTTTATTTAGACTCAATTATTTCCCAGTAGCATCTGGTGAACCTTTTAAGTGGTGTGGAGAAGAAAATCTATAGTGAATTGCACTGAGTGAGTAACCAATGTGAGCCAGTCTATCTTCCCATTTCTGATTAGACAGGGTTCTGCCACCTACCAGAACAATAACTGTAACAGTGACACCTGTGGTAAAATGTACTACGTGCCCAGCTCTAAATGTTTTCCAAAAGTACCTCTTTCCTACAGCACTTGCAGAGGAGCAGGATGCAGTGTTACATCATGTTTAGAGAGGTAGAACTCCTATTCCCAGATAAAAGCAGTCTCTTGGAGAACATCCTCATGTACTCGGCAGATGAGCCATAATGTGGAATTCAGGTCAGATGTTGCGATTTATAAAAATTCAGATAGCTATTAATAATGCATGGGAAAATAAATAGTCACTGCAGTAGCATTTTAAAAAAAATAAGCAATAATAACACCTATTAGATCTGTCAGTCTCAGAGTGGTTTCCCCACCAATGTTCTGCCTAACTCCTCTAATTTTATGACCTTGTTTTGGCTGCTAACCAGTGCTAAACATTGTAACATGGTAACATTGTGTTATCCCTAATTGGCATATTTTTATTAACTTGTACGTCCATAGCAAAGTGCACTACATGTGTCCAGGGCCTGTAAATGAAATGCTACTTATGGGCCTTCAGTATTGATTGTGCCACTCAGGTAAGTAGCCCTTTAACCGTACAGGTTTACACTGCCATGTCAACTTTGCAAAGTAACCCTATTGCCAGGCCCATACCTTCCCTTTTTTTATATATATAAGTCGACCCTAGAAGGGAGGAGCCAAGATGGCGGCCGGGACGGGAGCTTAGTTTCGGAGCTCCGGCCCGTACCTCGTAAAAAATATCCTGTGGGCACCCCCCGGGCCGCCGAGTGGGGCGCGATCGTGGAGGAGAACGACTCGGGCACCCGGCACCCCCCCGGGGCCTCCGGGCAGCCCCCTTGCCTCGCTGGGACCGAGAGCCGATCCGGGCCGGAACAGGCAAATGGCCGCGAACGCGCGGCGCACCCGGCGAAGGATTGGAGTGCCGGGAAGCCGCTAGCGCTGAGGCGGAAGGCCCCCCAGCCATAACACAGCTCAGAGTGGGGGGAGTGAACGAGGGGTTGCCGCCCCCCCCACACGAGTGGAGAGGAGCGGACGCTGACCTGTGCGTGGGCTGCCCTTCCCCACAGTAGACGGATCGGCTGCGGCGAGGGGGACGCCCGACCGGCTGCCTGGGACTAGCGGGTGCAGCGGTGAGGACGGCGGAGGAGGGGAGACCTTAGGAGAGGCAACAGAGTGAACCACCTGCCTGTGGACCTCCCCCCTGGCTGGGTGGAGTTGGGGGCACAGGTGAAGACAGCCTGCTGGAGGTGAGGTACGCCCCGCGGGGCGCATCTGCCATTGGACTGGGGGGGGTTTCCGTCACCCACCCTCCCCTTAGCGTCGACTGCATTGGATTATTGCGTCTCCCCTGTCCCCCGCTTCCTGAGCCCATTGGGGGCGGGGGTGCGGAGCGCGGCGACCGGGGGAGGGAAGGGCTGACCCGGGATCCCCCCTGAGTGGAACAGAGGGGTCACCTCGGCGAGCCATCAACAGATGACAAACTTAGGACACAATGGAGCACGGAACACTCAATCCCCTGGGAGCAAATAGCAGCGATCAACCGGAGGAGTAGCAGGGCACCCAATAAAAGGCTTGAGCAACACACTAGACGGCAGTGACTGACAGAAGGGGAGCAAACGGGGCCCAATCTTCAGGGGGGAAAGGACAGAGGCCCCCCCGTCTCGTGGGCGCAGCAAGCGAGGGGAGAAAGCAAACCACCTGGAGGGGCGGCCACCTGTTGCCCCCACGCTGGACGAGCGAAGGGGACTCTGCGGGCAGTATCACAGAGGGAGGATCATCCAGCTGAAATCAAGGGCCACGCGGAGCCCTGTATTAAAATATTCGGCTCCGCTTGCGGCGAGCCGCCCGCCAGCCACAAACTATGGCTGCTAGAAACAAATCCACGAAAAACCAGGACCGGCACACACAGGGGCAATCAACGGGCGATCAACAGTTGGCCCCAACCTTGCAAGCTCTGGAATCTACCCTGCAATCCCACTCCACCCAGTTTGAAAAAGTACTGCAAGCAATAATGGACACTAAAACCTCCCTGGAGACCAGGATCGATTCAGTATCACAAGATCTAAATCTGCTAAGAGTCGATCACTGTAACCTAGCGGAAAGGGTAAAGTCAGCGGAGGCGGAGATAAAGGAAATGAACCCCTCGGTCTTGGACAACCAAAAACAGATACAGCGACTGGACGCAGAGGTAAAACACTCTGGCGCCGAGCCGAAGAGGCGGAAGGCAGATCACGGAGAAACAACGTGCGCTTCATAGGCTTTCCTGAAAAATCAGCAAAACAGAGCACAGAAATAATCCTGGAGCAATGGTTGATCAAGGAAGTGCTGAATGGTTCTCCGTCTAAATTCTTCTCGGTAGAAAGAGCGCATAGGATAACGGGGAGACCTCCGGCCCCGGGCCAACCACTGAGACCCCTGATAGCAAGATTTTTAAATTACAGAGACCGCAACTTAATTTTGCAACAATTCCGCAGCAAAGGTCCATTCAGACACGAAGACTGTGAAATAAACGCTTACCCAGACTTCACACAGGAAGTACAAAAGCAGCGCAATTCATTCGTGAGGGTCAAACAACGCCTCCGAGAGCATAATATTAAATATGCACTACTATTCCCTGCTAAGCTACAAGTCATAACGGATGAACGTATCCATATATTTACATCCCCTGAGGATGCCTGGACGTGGCTGCATGCGAAGGGCCTGGCGCGACCCCAGTCCGTAATGGAGGACAGATAGGAATGGCTGACTGCCCCACTGTGGAAGCGCTCCAAAAGGACACCGAGAGGGCAGCTCTCAGAAGAGCAGGCGGCAGAAGAACGGGCAAAAGTCTTGAAGGCCACTCCACTGCACACGCAGAACACTTTTGCGGCCTTGAGGGAGATCTCGGAGGACAGCCCGGACTCTGATTCGCTCAGCTCGACATCCGGCCTCACAGAATCGCCAGCAGGACCGAAGCTCACCCCCCGAGCGGCGGACGAACTGTAAACATAGACAGCCTCCCGCTCTATCTTTCCCCCCCCCTCTACTCCGTCCTTGCTCTTTTCTTTATGACCCCCTCACCCGCCCTATCTCTCCGCCCCTCTCTCCCCCCCTCCTCCTCTCTCCCCCCCAGCGGTGTGGGGTGACAACCTGGTCGAGGTGCCCGTGCTGAATCCGCGCCTCTACACGTATCGGTTAATGCTGCCGCGGGCCCTGAACGGCCCCAACTGCGTCCCGGACGGTATTGTTTGGCCGCATCGGCCGGGGGAGGCTGTGGGGGGGGAGGGGCAGCCCGGGGGGGGGCCAGTAGTATAGGCAGCCGATGGTTGTGGAAGGGTGTGGGCCATGTGTGCCGGCCGCATCTGGTTGCTTATATGGCCGCCCCATGGGAGTTCGAATAGACACCAAGTTTGTTGTTTGTTTGTGAGATTAGTAATTTGTTATTAGTTAAAAGTTTTAAAATGAGTGTGAGTGGAGGGTGTGCAGCGGGGTCAGTAGTTAAACTGCTTTCAAAAGGTCAACACAGGACACAGGGAATATTGCTAGCGCAGACACGTAGCTGGGCAAAAGTGATTGCACAGGAGGGGACCCGTGTGGACACAGCTGGGTTGGTGGGATAGGAGGAAATCATACAAAATTTAAAATGGCGCTAAGAGCAAACCCACCCACGCACCAATATGATAGAATCACGTGGAATGTGAGAGGGGTGGGGGCCATAAGTAAAAGAAACAGGGTACACGACCGCCTTAGAAGACAGGGCGCACATATAGCCATTCTGCAGGAGACACACTGTTTGGAAGCAGACCTCTGCGCGTTGCGTGGAAGATGGGGCGGACAGCTAGTGGGCACAACATTCTCGGCATACGCCAGGGGAGTGCTGATTTGGATAGCAAGGGGAGTCCCCTTTGTCATAACACACCAGACGATTGACAAAGGTGGCAGATATGTGGCACTAGAGGGGGCCCTGGATGGTAGACAGTTAACAATAGTTGGAGTTTATGCCCCTAACAGTGCCACAGCCAAATTCCTAGGCATACTCACCCCAGCTTTATTGGAGAACCCTGAACCCCCAGCCATATGGGGAGGCGATTTCAACAGCATCCCAAACACAGAACTAGATAGGTCCATCAGTGCACCAAAAACAAACCTAAATAGAACAGCTAGAAGCCCCCTGCTTGGATGGGCGGCGGAAATGAGAATATTTGATTTATGGCGCATGAAACACCCCCAACGGAGAGAATATTCATTTTATTCAATACCACATAAGGTACACACAAGAATAGACACTATGTGGGGGATCCGGGATATTTGCGCCCTGACAAATAAGGCAGAATATTTGGCCAAAACCTTATCCGACCATTCCCCACTACGAATAACGCTGAACTGGGGCAGGAGACGTTCGCAGATCCCTACCTGGCGGATGCCGGGGGAGTCCCTACAGGACCAAGCGTTTAGAGAGGGATTAAATGCAGCGGTAAAACAATACTGGGAAATAAACAAGGAATCAACCACAAGGTCGTAGTAAGAGGGTACTGTATCTCAACTAGCTGGGGAGTCAGGCGCACGCTGCACTCGGAAATAAATAAACTAGAGAAGGAAATGGGAGACTTGGAAAAAGCGGTTGCAAACAAAGCGATTCCCTACTCAACACTGAAAGAGGCTCGCACAAAATACAACGAAGCAGACGACTGCCTCCGAAAGCATGATCACAAATATCGCTTAATGCGACTACATGCGGAGTGAGACAGGGCTGGCAGAATGCTAGCATGGCTTCTCCGCGAGAATCAGCAACACTCCCCGATCGGGTCTACAAAAGGGTACGCAGGTAAAATGCTCACTATGCAGGACGAAATTAATGGGGTTTTCAGGGAGTACTATACTAAGTTATACACCAAACGAACCACGTGCACTCTCCAGCAACTGAGGTCCTTTCTGGAGGACTCCCCAATGACACAAATATCGCTAGCTGACAGGCAGCAACTAGATGCTCCATTCACAATGGAGGAAATAGACAGGGCAGTGTTGCAGATGCCCAGGAATAAAGCCCCAGGCACAGACGGACTCCCCATAGAATACTACTCCACATGCTCGCTGCACCTGAAAACACACTTGATGAAGGTGTTTGAAGAGGCATGGGTCAGCAAAACCCTACCACCCACAATGAGAGAGGCTATGGTGGTGGTTCTCCCTAAAGAGGGTCGAGACCCCACTGATGTTAAATCCTACAGACCACTATCACTCTTGAACCTAGACTGCAAAATTTTAGGCAAGATTCTTGCTAATAGGCTCGCCCCGCTAATGCATACAGTGATACGTGAAGACCAAAACGGCTTTATCCCAAAGCGCAACACTTTCTTAAATATCCGCAGACTCCTGGGAGTAATAGGGGATACCCCCCAGAGGCTCATGATGAGGTGGTACTATCGCTAGACATTGAGAAGGCAGTTGACACTCTGGAGTGGGACTTCCTATTTGCCACAATGCAATGCATGGGAATAGGGCCGAATTTCATGCAGTGGGTGCAGACACTGTACACCAAACCACCCGCCAGGGTGAAAACAGGTGGGGTCATATCAGATAGTTTCCCAATCACAAGGGGCACAAGACAGGGTTGTCCACTGTCCCCCCTGCTGTTTGCCATGGCAATGGAGCCATTCGCATACAGGCTGCACAGAGGAGCTGGGGGGTAGTCAGGAGCGGTCTGTATCACGGCATATCGTTGTATGCAGATGATGCGTTAATATATGTGCGAAAAGGGCCTGAGACGATCCCTCTGATAATGTCTCTGTTAACTGAGTACGGGGACCTGTCGGGGTTGGTGGTAAATTGGGACAAATCATGCATATTTCCGCTAACCAGATGGTCCCCGGCAAGACAAGAGAATGCCACGACTGGCCATCTGAAATGGTGCTTCAACACATTCAAATACTTGGGGGTACATGTATACCACAAAAAAGAAGACCTCAGAGACGGGAACCTAGGGAGGGCACTGACCTCCATGAAGGGGTCACTAAGTTTCTGGACTAAACTCCCACTGTCACCCCTGGGCAGGGTGGCGGTGGCAAATATGCTGCTGCTGCCTAGGTTATTATACTACTTCGCGGCTTTGCCCATTTGGGTCCCCAGGAGTTTTTTCAAAGGTCTGAACACAGTATTACTGCAACTAATATGGGGAGGTGGCAGGGCAAGGGTTGCACTCGCCACCCTGCAGTGCCCGCTTGAGGCGGGCAGACTGGGCGCCCCTAACTTCGAACTGTATTATGCAGCTGCACAATTACAATGGATATTGAACTGGTTGCACAGGCCAACACAAGCGGAGTCCAAGTGGCTTCTAGCGAGGCTGGAGGTGTCTCCGCTGACCACATGGTTAATGAACAGGACACCCAAGAGGACCCCTGGCAATCCGCTTACAGAGGTAGCGCAACTATGCTGGCAAAAATACATACAAAAAGGCCATAAAACACTCCCATACTCACCACTCCTAACATTAGAATTGATCCCAGGCTGCGTGGAAACGGTGGGCTCACATACACTTAAGATTTGGACAGAGGCCGGCATAACGATGGTTGGGGATTGATTTGAAGGCGGGAAACTGATGAAATTTGAAGCTATCCAGGCTTTAACGGCAGTGAACCCCGGACAATTCCTGTCTTATCACGCAATTACCCACTTGATCCAAAGGACGTGGGACATGGGGGACGCGGAACCTGAGTGCTCTCCTACACTTCATCACATGCTGAATTTCGATAGCCAAACAAAAATAGTATCGAATATGTACAAAACTCTGAACAAGCCCTCCGAGCTCAACCAAGAGAGGCCAAGGGTTAGGTGGAACGCAGTCCTTACCAACCAGATCCCACAAGAGGAGTGGTTGAAAGCCCTCAACCACATAAGGGCGGTGTCCAGAAACTCCAGGTTTCGCTATACACAATTCAATTATGCTCATCAAACATACCTATCCCCAGCCAGGATCAGCCGCATGTTTCCTGGGTCGACATCGAACTGCCCGCGGTGTGGCGCCTCAGGAGCGCACTACTATCACATGGTGTGGGAATGCGCCCACATACTCAGGTAATGGAGGGGCTTGACAGAAGAGGTAGCGGAAATAACAGGTCTGACACTATCAGCAGACCCCAATTCCTGTCGGCTAGGGCTGAGAGCCAGAGAAAAGAAACACTGACACCTACATAAGTTTGCAGACCTCTCATTTGTGCTATACAAAAGACTGATAGCAATGAACTGGAAGGCCCCCAGGGCACCCGACCTGAAGGCCTGGCGCTCCTTAACGTTGTGCTGGACCAGGACGGAGGCCCTGGTACTTAGTAAACTTGCACGTGCGGGACAAAATCACACAGGGGAGGAAACCTGGGAAACACTAATCACCCGGCTAACTGCCAAAAACGATGAAAGGCCGCCATGACACAGACAGAGAGGCCGGGTAGGCACAGAACTACTAGACAATCTTGAAACGCCAGATTAAGTAACCAAACCCAGAACACAAGACAAGGCAAAGAGAGAACCCACCCTCCCGCCCCCCCCCACCCCCTCTCAGCGAAGCCAACACAAGTAACAACAGGGGCCCGGTGAGGAATGTACACATGCACCAGTTTCAGGCAAATAAAGTACACCACTGAGCCACACACAAGTCCCAAAACAGACACGGGACCCCCCCCTCCTCGCATCACAGTCAACAAGTACTATCAGAGATAGACCCACTAGCGCCAATAAATACGCTCACCCAAGTTACGTGGCAATCAATAGGACAGATTGCAGTAAGAATCGACCCAAGTGCCACTATGTGTAAGGTGGTGGGATTTCAGTGTGTTAATGTAGTTGTACGAGTACTGTTTAATCTATTAATGAGTATCCTGTCGTGACTGCCCCTACCCGGAAGTGTAGGAGGGGCAGTGCAACATTGTAACTTTGTAACCCTAAGTGTGTAAACATTTAAAACTCAATAAACATATTAAAAAAAAAATATATATATATAAGTCGTCCCTAAGGTAGGCCCTGAATGACCCAAAGTGCAGGGTGCAATGTATTTAAAAGGCAGAGCATGTACTTTTAAATGTTACATTTCCTGGTAGTGAAAAACTCACAAAATCATTTTTCACCACAGCAAGGCCTATCTCTCCCATAGGATAAAAATGGGATTAACTTATTACATCTTACAAGTGTAATTCACATGTGGAAAAATGTAACTTTTCGAGTTTGGTGTCACTGGAATCAAAATTAAAGTTTGCATTTTCTGACTTCAACTATTTGGTGCCTGCTGCCTGTCTCTTATAACTTCACTAGAGTGACTAACAGATAAGCTTTGTGTATTCTCTCTAGACAACCAGACACAATCAGAGCTTAGTTGTGCCTTGATGGGTCATCCTGGGAGGATCTGGCCACAGCTTTACATACACCTGAACAGACTGTGTCCTGTCCCACACACAAAGGGTTTCATAACCCCCTGTAGCGAGTCTTGAGCCACAAAAGGATGGGCAGGACATCTGTGCACCTCAGTGGCCTTTCTTTGAAGTCCCCCCACTTCAAAGGCCCAACTGGATATACGTACTGGACCTCTGACACCACCAACTCAGTACACTTTTTGCCCTGTGAATAGTCCACAAGGAAGAAGGACTACTGTGCTGCTGAAGGACTGCCACTTCTCTGGATTGCTGGTTTGCAGGAATCCTGCCTTGCTGTACTGCCCTGCTGCCTGCTGTTTCCGTGCCTGGGTGAAAAGGACTGGACCTGCATCACTTGAACCCACAGTGATGCAGGTCCCAGACCCCAGGAACCCAGATTCAACTGGTCTCCTTATTTGAAGGCTCAGGGACATTACAGACTTTCAACCACCCTGCTCCTGCACTTGGACTACACCATCTGTGAGTCTGTACTGCCAAGTGGTGCCCCCTCAGTCCTGGATCCTTGGAAGTGGACCTATGGTGATTGTTCCAGCAGAACCACTACATCTTCTGCTGTGGAAGCAGAAACAATGCATTGCCACTAGTGGGTGGAGAAGATCAACACATCACCTCTACTGTGTGGGTCAAACCTGGCACAACTAGGATCACATAGATGCTGTACTTCACATCTCAACGTCAGCACATCGCCCTCGGGACCAGCACTGTGTCGCTTTTCTCGGTGAAGGCCCTTGCATCCTCCTCAACTGCTTCAATGATGCAGCTGAAACTCCTCATCGCAGCCTCTACGCTCATTGGTACAAATGCATTGCCTTCACAGCACCTTAGCTCCTCAATGTCGACGCTGTAGAAACTAGCACCACAGCTTCACTGCGTCTTGGAACCGATGCATCACTACCGTTGCTTGGGAAAAAGCAACACATCTCCTCTACTGTGTGGTGCAGAAACAAGGCATCACTCTGCACCAAGATTTAAGGTTGTTTTGTTCAGCAGGCTAACTGGGTCTCCGTAGCCAGCTCACTCTCCATTGTGGTGGGCCTGAACCTTTGACTTTGTCCCAGTCCGGCACAACCAGATATCCCCGATTGCTGCTTATTGTCTTTAAGTAACATTTTACAGTTTAATCTTTAAAAATTCAGAACTCAAGTTCTACTTATTGCATGTTTGTTGTTTTGGCCTGATTGTATTTATTAACTCTTAGTCTATGTTTCTAAACTGGTGTGGATTCATTGTGTGTGGTGTTTTCACTGTTTTATTGTTTAAAGTGTTGCAGAAATACTTTACTCACAGCTTCTAAGTTAAGCCTCACTGCTTTGCGCAAAGGTACCAGAGAGTGAGCAGAGGCTAATTTAGGGTTTGCCTACACTCACTCTGACTAAGATTGCGGTTGCTGTTTGACTAAGGTTTACACCCGAGTCAACCAACAAACCAGGTTCTAACAATACCTAAATACAGCATGTTGAAAAGAAGCTGAAAAACAGACAATTTCTCTGAGCTGATTTTATTGGAACAAATGTTTGGTTTAATTAAATAAATTCAGCTAAACCTTTTATGTCTCACTGGCACAGTATACACACCACAGAAGTTCTAGGACAAGCAGTATAATGTCAAATAAAGAATTAACACAGAAGGCTGAAAAGGAATGTTCATCTCAAATGAAAGGATCAGAGATAAAGGCCTCCGTTGTCACCCTTTGACACTATGGGGCATATGTATGAAAAGTGGTGCTGCACATAGTGCAGCACCACTTTTCTTGCGCCCCTTAGTACCTCCCTGATGCCACCATGTGTGGTACTTAAGGAACTAGCACCAGAATGTTTTACGCCAGTTTGGCGCTTTGCAGGATTAGCATAAAAAATGTTGATGCTAATCCTGTAAAGCGCGCAGAGGCCCATTGTAACCAATAACCAATGGAATCCTCCTTTTAATGCCTGGTCAGAGCAGGCAGTTAAAAGTGCCCAAAACAATTATGCAAAGAAATCGCCTAGATTTCTTTACACCATTTTTTACAGCCCCCCCCATCGGGGGAATTCCCCTTTTGCATACATTCTGCCTGACGCAGGCATAATCTTTCGCAAAGAGTTACAAAGTGGCGCAGTGCATGCTTTGTGCCACTTTGTAAATATGGCTCAGTGTTTTTGGCCATCTAATGCCACATTATCGTAACAAAACTGATGTTAATGTGTCGAATGGTGCTAGGCCCTGTTAAATCTGGGCCTAAGTGGCTTATTTACAAGCACCTTGCACCGCTTTTGCATCACTTTTTATATGGGAAAAGGTGAAGCACCAGCGTTGCAAGGGGCTTGTAAATACGCCTTTCTACAGCACCCTCCTCATTTCTGCTGCAGCCCCTCTGCAAAAATGTAAGCCTAGGCATGTACAGTGGGCTGTCTTTCAGAGCCTGAAATCATGTTCAGGCTCGTTCTGAGGGACATGCAGCCAGGTACTTTTATCATTGCTTGTAAAACCAAGGCAATGCAACACTCAAAACCCTAATACAAAAGCTGCCACTGTTATTTCCTGCTATTTACCCCTTCACATCATCAGTGGAGTTCATTACATGATGTCAGACCATCATGCAGTATCCTGTGAAAGTTATGTGTAGAAAAGTTGTAACTTTTATTTTAAAAATCCTTGTAGAGGTGAGCTCTCTTTCTCTGCTGAATAGAGCTGTATTACAAAAAGTGGGCACTGGAAATGCAAACATGAGATAGGTATTTGCCACAGTTTTAGCTGACTGGGGCATGGTTACAAAGGGTTTGCCAGTACTTGTACTAGCTGGTAGTGGGGCAGTGCTGGATCCTTATACCATAAACGCACACTAAAGTGGTGAGAGGAAAAAAAACTTTGCCCAACCTCACAAACACGAACAGAACACAGAAAAGGGACAAAGATAAACACTAAGATCCTAACTCTGATCTCACCAGCTAAGCATAATTTATTTGAAAAAACTGCCCTCACCCACTAATAGTGGAAGCCATGTACAGGGATTAAATGATGATATACCCTGGCATCAACGTAATTGTTAACAATCCGCAAAGAAAGAAGGGGAGAGATGTATGCAGATATAGGGGGTCATTATGACCGCAGCGGGTGGCGATAATGTGGCGGTAAGTACCGTCAACAGGCGGGCGGTACATACCACCACATTATGACATTGGCGGGTTGGCTGGAGCTAACCCACCAATGTACCACTCCGACCACCATGGCGGTAACAGCCGCCGGGCTGTAGATATCAATCTCTAGCCCGGCGGCCACCATTGTGCCGCCTGTGGGATTATGACCCCCGCCTGCTGCCATGGTTTTCGTGGCGTTCGTAACACCATGAAAACCATGGTGGTAGGCCACATCAGTGTCAGGGAATTTCTTCCCTGTCACTGATGGGGGTCTCCCCCATACCTCTCCAAATACCCCCCTACCTCTCCAGATACCGCCCACCACCCTCACCTCCCCACCCCCCCACCCCTACATCCACTACATCCACACCCCCTTTACACACACACATACACATGCATATACACACCCATTCCCACATATATACATGCATACATCCAAGCACACACTCCAAACATACATGCAGACACGCATTCACATTTCACAACAAATACGCACTCACATGTACGTACATGCACACACGCATACACGCATTCAACACTCAAAACACACCTGCATTCACAAACACATCTACATTCACACATCCACACACATACACAACACCCGCCACCCCTCTCCCCTGTCGGAGACCCGACTTACCTGGATCCAGGGTCGACTTACCTGGATCCAGGGGTTCCTACGGCAGGAGATGGGAAGGGGCGCTGCTACCGCCAGCAGCGCCCACCAGCAGAACACCGCCAGGCCATATTATTTCTCATAATATGGCTGCCGGCGGTCTACTGGCATGGCGTGGCGCGGCTGGTGGTAGCAGCGCCACCTTACCACCAACTGCCAGTATGGCCACAGCCGGATTTCTGCCATTCTTGTGGTGGAAATCCGGCTGTGGTCATATTATGGTAGATGGCTGGTAGCCATGGCAACTGTCTTTTGGCAGCTGTTGCGGAGGCGGTAGGTGGTTTTTACTGCTCATGTTATAATGAGGGCCCCATTCTTGAGTTTATGTTTGGATGGGTTTTGGATTTTGTATGACAGTGTCCATCTAATGAGGTCCCATGTGCCTGTGTTAGGCACGGTGTTATAGAGTGGCTCGTTCAGTGTACCAATACAGTGTCTTCACAGACCAGAGAGTAACACACACAATTTAGTATAGTAGGAGCCATTGTTGAGGAGAAAAATCATGAATGGAACGGTGGTTTATAGGTTGGTGACACTGTATCTAGGTAGCGATTATTCATGAGCATTGTTTCTTTGTATTCATTACGATGGGCTATGGAAGTAATATAGTTGATATTTAATTATATCCTATATTAGCGGAAATGCCTAATTAATACAACGTCCTATCAAGAGGATGATTGCCCCGAACTCTTGGAAAGTGGCCACTATAATGATATGGCCTAGTCTTTATTCCTCTCAAGATGGCGGAGATAGACGGTGTCGGTTAGCAGGTAGACAGGGCAGCCGAGCGTATCTGCTGAAAGCACGTGACTTCCGAGACATGGAAGAGGATAAGGGAGGATCCCTCATTCATGGTGGATTCTGCTGGAGGGGTACGGAGACTAGTTGTCAGAATGCTGGTCGGATGCAATCACCTGACGTGGTTCAATATATAAAGATGGAACCACAGACTGCCCTTCACCTCAATTGAGTCTCGTGTGGGAGAGGGGCGTCACCGGACCCTTGACAAGGTGAGCAGGGAAGGTGGCCGGCGGTCAGTAATATGGGCTGAAAAAAGAAAAAAGAATTTGTTGTGCAGGAGATTTCTCAGGCAGGGTTCCCATTGAATGTTTTCTTACATTGACTTGCATTTACATTTAAAACGCACTGCAACGCCCATGGAACGCCTCCCTGACACAGTGTAAGGCAATGTAGCATCTTGCGCTGTGTTTCCTTACACCATGAACACAAGGCCATGAAAAGACTTGCAAAGTGGCTTTGCATGGCATTGTAGATATAGGTCTGCACTATGTGCCACCGGGGCATCACATAAAGTGACACACCAGCGGGGCACAGGTTTTGTAAATAAGCCCTTCAGTGCATCACTTCTATACTTATAAAATAATGCTTTTATTTGTTTGCTTTGTCTTTGAACGTTCTGTGGATGAGGTTGTCTATGAGTGCATTGTAGTCGATGTTGCTGGGGATGTGCAAGAAGGGCATTTTAGTAAAGTACTGTATTTGGGGGGGAAATACTTTTGTGGTCAATGTTCATGACTGCCTCTGGAAGTACAGTATCTACAGGTACTGTTAGCACGTCTGACCTTAATAAGTAAACTTACAAGGGGACGCAAATAGGTGGATGAACCTTTTGACTCACAATTAAGATGATCCCACCATAACTCCAGTACATGCAGATCAATAATCAATAATCAATCGACAATATCAATAACCAACTATAATCAATGACATTAATAATCCTTGGAGTCAGTAATTGTGACACACCATGAACTTTCAGTCATGAATAACCACACCTTTTAATAAAAGTTAGAATATTTATTTCCCTATATTAACAATGCTAACGTCATGTAAATTAATCTTAAAATCAAATGATACACATACAGAAACAACACTGGCTGTCCAAATCGATGGAAGAACCAAAATCTAATCAAAGCTTGAACTATTACACATTGTAAGGTTATGGTGCAAATTAATAACAAGAACAATTGCACAAACGATATCACATACAATTAGATTCAGAAGAGAACATCATCAAACATTATTCCTATATTGGGAGATTTTCATTAGTGAGAATCATTAACTAACATCGGATTAGCATCAGCATGTTGGGCTTTATGCAAAACAATTTAGTAACACAAATTTGGAAATCATCTAACTATGGCTGTATCAAAACAATGCGGTTGGTACCTAGAAAGAAAAAGCAAAGAGGCATAACAAACACATGTGTATAATAATATCTCTCCTCAATTGAATCGGCAAGCTAAAATAATCTTCGTAATCAGGACATCAGTTCAGTCAGCAAGGTATCAGGATTCAGCATCAAAGTTCAGAAACAGAAAATCTTTAAGCATTAAAGTTAAGCATGTCTCTTGTCAAGACGCACAAGAAAAATATTGACTTTTCGGTCAGCAAGAAGATGGGCAATGGGCTGTCTTCCCTCGGTTAAGTTAAATTGTATAAAACTATTTCCCAAGTCCTTACTGGTCAAGGGATCGCATGTCCACACTTTGTACAATAAAACTAAAACTTCAAATCTATGAATTCTACCACTATTCCGTTCACATGTCACCGATTCGTTTCTCCTGCAATGTCCTCATCATCCAGCTCGTCAGGTAACAATATTGTAACAGCTTTTACTCCAGTCAGTGTCTCCATTGTTCTTCTCCTGAGAAAGTCAGTCTCACACACATTACACTCATATTTTTACATTTAGCAAGAACAGCATCTTCTAGCAGTTGGTTCTCATAAGAAAGATCTTTGGCTATGAGCACATTTACACAATACAATGGAAAATCACAGTTCAACTCTCTAGGACAGCCATTTTATTAAACATTAAGAAATACAGCTTGACATGAGGCCTGGCAACTAAGCAAAGACCTCTGCTAAGTTAAGGCCTACAATTAATAAAGCTAATACATAATACATATACCTTTATATGATACATTACTACATTAGTTAAACATACACTCAACATTTCATAGTAATAGACTATTAATAAATACTCTTCGTGAACATTGGTGGCCACTCATCGTGATCACATTTTCAAATGTGTGCATTATTTTTCTAGCGTTATTACATTTTCTATGCAATTCCTTACTCAGAATACATGAGCACGCATTAATATTTTTTATAAAATACCTGCGCTAGCAGGGCCAGTAACAAGTATGTAGTTTTTCTAGCTGTAATTTCTTGAAACCTGTTCCTAAGAAAGAGACTACTTCAATTTGGAGCAGTTCTCGGGCAAACCTTGCCGATAAACTATAAAACGTGTCTTTTATAGGAAGACAAATTGAGTTATTAACCATAATAGTGTCTTCTTGAAATAAATGTGGTTGTTCCTTTCAATAAGGATTTCCCGTTCTCTGTTAAATCAATCACAAGCGATATCCATGGCCAATTGACAAAAATATATTATCTGAGAAGTGCTCTACTTGTTCCTATTTTCGGAGATAGTCAGTAATGTTTTCGGAGATAGTAATAAGAAAACTAACCATTCTCTCGCTATTTTTTACCTCTTCTGTAGACATTAATTGACAGTGCACGCGTCATGTGTTCCTAAATAATTTATTGTTATTTGTGACATCTAAATACATATATGATGTTGATCATAACAATTAGATCTAAGCGAATCAACCCTCAAACGTTTGATTTGCTTTGTGGGTGTTCAATGAAGCTGTGCAGAACTTTCCCATCGGATAACGTAACTGTCAAAGACGCAGAAGTTGTGTGCTGATCCATCCCATCGCCACTTAGGTGGTCAACAAGAGTGTCTGCTCCATTTAAACTCTGATGGGAAATTTTACTTTCTGCTGCAGTAAACAAAGTGGGAGTTAGGTGCGAAGGAGTTCGCGTATGTAAACTGCAGCCAGTCCAAACTGCGCAGGCCCGAAAGTTGTGCAAATAGATTTGGGCACGGAGGAGTTTAGATGAAGGGACTGGTCAAAGATCACACCTTTCATCCACTCCCACTATGTTCGGTGAAGTCCAAGCCCATACACTTTAATGAACAGGAGGTTGGGTGCGAAGCCTGTCTGTGGTGTGGTGTGTTTGCGGTGCACAGCCATTGGCTTTGTTCAGGAGATGTTAGCTGTAGGCTACATTCCAAATGTCCCATGCACTCCTATCCCTAACCTTAACATTTATAAAGCGGTTTCCTTAATCTCATTTGTAAGTTACTTTAAATAAATTACATATAATGGTTAAAACTTGCTCTAACACTTAACTGAATGTAATTACTTCAATAATGAAGGGAAATTGTGTCGCTGTACTTTAATAAGGATCATAACCCCAAATCTAAATTAACCTTATTTAAGAATGGTAATTATTTGAAAAAAATAATAATCACCCTATGTACTTCTAAATGCTTAACCTAATACTGTGATTAATTTACCTAATTTAATTCAGGTTAAATGAATTCACTGTGTTTGACAATTATTTATTTTCTACCCCTGAATAAAATACAATCAAATTAAAGTAATTATTACTATTTATTTTGCACTGGCATTAACTCTAACAACCTCATATTTTCAAGGCAAGTACTTTTAGTTTGCTGATATTAAATTATTTTTACTCACCCTAATCCTCACTCTAAAGTGTGCAAGTTAACCATAATTAAAATAGCAACTAACTGTATTCTATCACTAGCCTGTAAATCATTGGAAAGACAATAATTTTCAATTAGTTACAGTGCCACCTAACTAAAAAACATGAAATAATAAATATTGATGGAAGTTACTTATTGGTAATTGAGGACCTGCTTCACAAGACAGCAAAGAGTATATGTGATTTACTTTTGTAATATTCCTGACTTACTCCTGAATTTCAGGAGTATTCCTAGCTTACTCCTGGTTTACTTCTACTGGTGGAGCTCCACATACCTGTAGATTTAAGCCAATGCCTAGCTATAAATCTCCACCTAGATACAATTCACTAACTCTGCATAGACTTATGCCTATTAGTGCAATATTTTACCTCAACCCCTTGCTTGGGGTTTTGTGATATTTACAATTCAAAATACAATCATAAAGTTACTACTAATATCGCTCTGGGCACCCAATCACTGTTCCACATGCCATAGGCAATGCTCTCGGCCTACAGGACGCAAAATTATAATGTGAAAGGTAGCGGTAAGCAAGCATTGCATGAGGAAAAGAAAACATAAACAATAAGTAATACTACTGGAACCACAAAGGGAATAGACCACACTCAGAGCTCTCACATCTTCCCCCCCAACGATCTGTTATGTTTTCTTTTGTTTAAATGTGATTTGTATAGATGTTTGCAATGTTTCAAGTTATTTGAGCACATTGTTTATATTTTGTATTTTATTTTGTAATATTTTTTATTATTTGTATGTGCTTGCAATCCTTATATCTTAATGCTATTTTGTATTGTTAATATTTTTCAATGTACACAATGTGAGGTACATGGATGTATGAAATACAAAATGTGAATTCCTTTCTTACATTCATTTAATTTTTATTTATTTTATTTCAGTTTAAAAACTTAATGAACAGTATATCGATGCTTGCAATGTTTAATGGAATAGGGCCATTTCTTTTTTTTAATGTATTTTTATCTTCTCTAGATGATGGACTTTGTGCTGTTAGTGTTGTTTTGTTCCTCCACTGATTTTAAAGTGATTCCATCACAGTAACCATTAGTGTCCATGTGTGGTGTGTGACTTGATACAAGACATGGCTGCAGATGATTAAGCTCGGACAAAACTTAAGTTACTCCAGCATAATTGATGTAGATGTGATAACTGTGTATTATGCTTGCTATGTGAAATTTCCTGTAATTATGCCATTACGTCATTTTGAGATATTGTGCGCCATTCACAGTAAATATTTACACAGTAAATATGGTACATGGGAACACCACAGCATGAACAATTTATTTTGCTGTGTTTTTGTTTAATGCATTCTGGTGCCAAAAAGTGACCTGATTATGCATGTGGCACTATTATATTGAACGAAATGACGGATTTGCCTTTTGCATACATATGCATAATTTGCAGAATTTTGCATAGTTATAAGGAAACAAATTACGTGAATTTCACCCACCCTAGAGTGGATGTGAGCTTGGTTGGGCTGTAGTATGTTTGAAGTAAATGTAGGTGTTTATTTCTTGAAATGCAAATGACAGCCTTTTGAAGTGAAATATTCCTTGCTTACTACAGACTTACTCATGTAATTCAGAAGCACTGCAAGAATAAGGTTTTGTGAATCAGGCCCTTTGTTAATTTGGACCAAATAAACAGAGCAGACATAGATGCAAATTTCGTGTAGCAGAAAAAGGACTGGCGGGCCCACCCTAAATGTAAGACTCCAAATATTCACATACAAAGATGTTTTTAATCAATACGCTAAGCCATGTCAATCAGTCCAGTGTCCATTTATTACATAAACTTGAAAAGCAACAGCCGACATGTGATTCGCTCCCTAAATGGTATATGTACCTGGTGCTTTCACAGGAGTAGCAGGAGGACTGGATTCTGGTAAGTCAAATCTTTACTACTATATCCCCCCCACCCTACCTGCATGCCATCACAAACTCCTACCCCTACTATCACCCCATCACTCCACCACCTCACACATACCCCACTATCACAACCCACCCATCCCAATACCAATCCCTGCATGTAACACCAATGCATAGACCCCCATCACAGACCTGCATGGACACCCATTACCACAGCATACCCAGTAGAGAGACTAACCCAGCCCACAAAATCACCATGCACACAAGGCAAAGCTGACAGGGAAATCACAATCATACAGGGAAACACACCCATGCACAAGATGGCAAACGCAGATACAATAACACTGCTTTTGCATCCCCACAGGACCCCTACTCAACGTCACTGGAGAGGAGGTGCCAGCTACATCCAGTCCCCCCCAGAAGAGGCCCACAGTGATGACAGCAGCTCTGCACACCTGGATCAGGATGATCAACCTGGCCCATCAGGGACCCCTGGACAGTCGGTTACCCTGCCACAGACCCATACCACCACAGAGGCTCCCCCCTCAGGAAACACCAGCACAGCACCCACCCAGCGGGCCCATGCCACTGTCCCCAGGACACATCAATCAGCAGTGTTTCCACCACTACAGGGACCCCAGGCAGCCACACAAACCCAGGACAATCAGGGACCTGGGCTCAGTGACAGTGGGCACACGGTTCAGAGGACAGAGGCACAGGACAACAGGGAAGCTGGGATGACTGCTGTGCTACAGGGGGAGGACAGGCCAAGGGAACTCTCTCTCCAAGAGGCACTCTCCAACATCCTGGGAGCATACCACCATTCTCAGGAGACCATGGGTCAGATGCTGTACAAGTTGCAGGAGACCCAGCGGCTGCAGGAAGAACAGTACCAGGGGATCAGGGAGGACCATGAGAGGTTGGGTTAACCAGAGTCTCCTGGAAATATCGAGGGATACCTGTTAGACACACACTAACCCTCAGGGACAACAACATACCCAGATACCTACTTATACTGTGTAGGGACCTTGGGCTCACCTATTAGCCACACTCGGTACCTCTGGAGTTGGCCCATCACATATGGGATGTTGCTATTCCTCAAGATGAAGGCATCATGCACAGAGCCAGGATATTTAGCATTCACATTGGAGATGTACTGGTCCGCCAAACACACCATCTGCACATTCATAGAGTGATAGCTTCTTCTATTCCTTTAAAACTTGTTCATTTCCCCGGGGGCGGGCAAATGCCACATGTGTACCATCAATGGCACCAATGATGTTGGGGATATGTCCCAGGGCATAAAAGTCAGCTTTCACAGTGGCCAATTCATCCACCTAGGGGAATACGATGTAGCTGCGCATGTGTGTCAGCAGGGTTGACAACACTCTGGTCAACACGTTGGAGAACATTGGCTGAGACATCCCTGATGCCATGGCCACTGTTGTTTGGAAGGAACCACTTGCCAGGAAATGGAACACTGACAGGACCTGCACTAGAGGGGGGATACATGTAGGCTGGCGGACAGCTGACATTAGGTCTGGCTCCAATTGGGCACACAGTTCTTGGATTGTGGCTCGATCAAGTCTGTAGGTTAGGATAATGTGTCTGTCCTCCATTGTCACAAGGTCCACCAGGGGTCTGTACACCAGAGGATGTCGCCATCTCTTATTCAGCCTCAGCGGTTGAAGCCTATGGAAGAAAACAGTGAGCAGAGGGTCGTATCCACACATGAATTGCACTAATGATGTATTTTTTTCATTTACAGAACCAGTATGTGAATCCAACAGTCAGTTGCTGTGCCAGTGTCTGCTGTGACGCAGTTAGGTGCCAAGCCTTGTGCCCCCCTGAAATGGCAGCTGCCTGACCTGTGAGGAGGGACAAGTGAAATTAGGTAATTCCGCTGGTGCTGTGTGCCATCGCGGTAGGCGGTCAAAGACCGCCACGCAACTTTGCATTGGTTATCATTGGGCCCTATGGGTTCCAGGAGCCAATGGCAATGTACGCCACCGGTGACAGTACGCACTGCCGCGGGCGTGACTGCCACTTTCTATATGTTCACTCACTTGCTACCTGACCTTCAACAGGAGAGGACCTACACTGCAAGTGCTGCTGTGACCTGTGTCTGGAAGCAACAATGGCTCATGTGTCTGGGGAAAGGACCCCTGCCTTAACTGCGGAGGAGTTGGAGAAACTGGTGGATGGGGCCCTACCCCAGTACACTTTACTCTACGGTCCTCCAGAGAAACAGGTGAGTACACTGTGAGCATGATGCGTGGGCCATGAATGTATGGAGTGCTGTGTGTGTAAGCCACATGTAGGGGAGCTGAGGGGTCCTGGACAGAGTGCTGCATGTACGGTGGTCAATGTATGTGCATGAAGGGATGGGAGGGATATGGTGAGCCATAAGGATGACAGTCCGGATGGTATGACTAATCCTTTTATTGCTGTCTTTTCCCTTTAGGTCAGCGCCCACCAGAAAAAGGGTATTTGGCGTGCCATTGTCAAGGAGGTGTCTTTGACAGATGGAGCACCAACTGCCGCAAAAGGTGGGAGGGCTGCGCCGCTGGGCAAAGAAGATGGTGGAGGCCCAGCTGGGGCTGGCTTCCCAACGAGGAAGGGGTGCCCATCGCACCTTGACCCCCCTGATGTTCCACATCCTGGAGGTGGCCTATCCGGAGTTGGATGGGTGCTTGAGGGCATCACAGCAGCCACAAGGGGGTGAGTACAAAATCTGATTAATTACTTTGCGTGCGTTAAGTGTTACCTGGGTGGGGATGTGGACTGTGGGTACCTCTAGGCCAGGGTGAACATGGCAGGGTAGGTCGGTTGTTGGTCAGGCTCAGAAGCACTCCTACCCCAATAGTGTTAGTGGGCATCTACTACTGGGCAGGGTCCTGTGAGTTTCAGGTGTGCAGCTAATGGTGTTTGGCATGGTACCCCATGGGCTGGTGACTATCTTAGTAACTGGTAGTGCCTGACCTAGTGCATAGGGTTGTTCCCTGTGAGTTGTCTACGCCAACGGTTGTGGTGTTGCTGGCATTGACCAACTGTATCCTCTGTCTCTCCCCCACTTTTGTTTGTCACCCTGTCCTTGTGTGCATTAGCATTATCTGGCGGAAGAGCAGAGGCACCATTGATGGAGGGAGCTGCATCCCACATGGGCCTGGATGCCGAATCCACCGATGGTGAGGGCACCAGTGGGACGGAGGGCGAGGGGAGCACCACGACGGGGACAGGAGGGGAGACCACAGACAGCAACTCCTCCTCCGATGGAAGCTCCCTGGTGGTGGCAGCCACCCCTGTGCCCACCCCAACAACAGGTACAGCTGCCACCCCCCACCAGCACCGCCCTCCCAGCAGCCCCTTATCGTGTTTCTCATTCCTGCTCACCCAGGAGAGTGGGCATCTCCTTCACCCCAGGCACCTCAGGCCCTGCCCCAGTCAGCCCTGCTGCACTCAGTGAGGAGGCTATTGACCTCCTGAGATCCCTCACTGTTGGGCAGTCAACCATTCTGAATGCCATCCAAGGCGTCGAGAGACATTTGCAACAAACAAATGCATACCTAGATGGCATTCACTCTGGCGTGGCGGACCAACAGAGAGCATTTCAGGCTCTGGCATCAGCACTGATGGCAGCCCTTGTCCCTGTCACTAGCCTCCCCCTCCAACTTCCTTTACCCAGTCCCAATCCGCTCAACCCCAGCCTATCCCAAGCAAACCTTCAGACCAGCATTCGACCAAATCACCACACAAAAGTGGCTCAGGCAAACAAGCACCACACTTCATCTCACAAGCACCATCCCCATGCAGATACACCAACATCCACTGCCTCCACTGTGTCCCCACCTCCTCATCATCCACCTCCCTCCCAGTAGCGTCTCCACTCACACCTGCATGCACTACATCCTCATCCACTACCTCCATCACCAGCACCCACATCACAACACACCCCTCACAACAGCATCCAGCCCATGCACCTGCACCCAAACACAGCAGACAGACACCTCCTACAACCACTCCCTCTTCCTCCACTCCCAAACCCTCTCCCTCTTCCCACACCAGTGCCTCTAAGAAGCTTTTCCTGACAAACATTGACCTCTTCCCGCCCCCTCCCCCCACCCTTCCCCTTGGGCCAGGGTGTCCAGAACACAGGCCAGCACCTAAGCCACGAAGTCAGCATCCGCCTTGGTACCTGCACCTCACAGAGGCTCAAAGGGGGCACCCATCAGCCCAGCCAGTGTGCCACCAACCCCTGCAAGGGCAAAACCATTTCACCACCTGCCAAGGTGAAGAGCGGGACAGCATGCAGCAAAGGCAAGGAGCACGGCCACCCAGCAAGGTCTCCTCAAAAACTCCAGCTGCCAGACCCAAGGCGACACCACCATCTGCCAAGGTGAGGAAGCGGCCGAAAACACCAGGCAAGGCACTTCAGCCATCGGAGGCTGTAGGTGAAGGCCTGGTGGCTACC
The DNA here is from genome assembly GCF_031143425.1 of Pleurodeles waltl. Lineage (NCBI taxonomy): Eukaryota > Metazoa > Chordata > Amphibia > Caudata > Salamandridae > Pleurodeles > Pleurodeles waltl. Next base: position 108,534,132 of record NC_090450.1, read on the forward strand.
AGCACAACCACCAGCCTCGCCACCTGCACCACGGGCAGCCACGCCAACAGCCCCACCGCTAGCACCGCCACCTGCACCACCACCTGCACTGCCGCTAGCACCACTACTGTCAGCAGCAGCAGCCCCAGTGGGCAACCATCCGAGGCTGCAGGAGAAGGGCTGGAGACTCCCTCCACCTGCACTGTTACCAGCCCCGCCAGCAGCCCTACCGCTAGCACTGCCACCTGCACCACCACCTGCACTGCCGCTAGCACCACTACTATCAGCAGCAGCAGCCCCAGTTGGCAGCCATCCGAGGCTGCCGGAGAAGGGCTGGAGCCTCCCCCCACCACTGGCAGCACCCACACCTGCACCATGGCCAGCACCGCCACCTGCACCGCCGCTAGCACTTCCGCAGGCCCCGCCGCAAGCACCACCACCTGCACAGCTGACAGTAGGACAAGCAGCAGTAGCAGCAGCCCCAGTGGACAGCCCCAGTTGGCACCCCCACCAGCACTACCACCAGTTTGCAGCCTTAGCCACCGCAGGATAGAGTCTAGTCCTGCCTCCATGGACTATCATGCAACCTGTTCCCTGCAAATCTCGTGCTTCAAACACCCAGGTGAGAGACTGTGACCTTGCACCATCCAGGATGAAGCACACTGGGCACAAACCCCATTCCAGAACCAGTGGAGATATGCATCCACTCACCCTATCCTTGGCAGGATGAAGCACACTGGGCACAATCCGCCCTCCAGAACCAGAGGAAGAAGGCATCCACTCACCCTATCCTTAGCAAGATGAAGCACACTGGGCACAAAGCCCCCTCCAGAACCAGTGGAGATATGCATCCACTCACCCTATCCTTGGCAGGATTAAGCACACTGGGCACAAACCCCCCTCCAGAACCAGTGGAAGAAGGCCTCCACTCACCCCCTCCTTGGCATGATGAAGCACACTGAGCACCTAGCCCCCTCCAGAACCAGTGGAAGAAGGCATCCACTCACCCCCTCCTTGGCAGGATGAAACACACTGGGCACAAAGCCCCTTCCAGAACCAATGGAAGAAGGCATCCACTCACCCTATCCTTGGCAGGATGAAGCACACTGGGCACAAAGCCCCCTCCAGTACCAGTAGAAGAAGGTATCCACTCACCCCCTCCTTGGCAGGATGAAGCACACTGGGCACAAAGCCCCTCCAAAACCAGTGGAAGAGGGCATCCACTTGGAAAACTGTGGCTTTGCGCTCCCCAGAACCAAGCACTGGGCAAACCACCCACTTGAGACTTGTGAGACTGTGGCTTTACACTCCCCAGGACCAAGTAGAGGGCAAACCACCCACTTGAGGGACTTGTGAGACTGTGGCTTTGCACTCCTCAGGACCAAGCAGCGGGAACCACCCACTAGAGAGACTGGTCTTACACTCTCCCGGACCAAGCAGTGGGCATGGAACCCCCTAGAGGAGCAGTGGCATTATTCCATCTTCAGGCTGAGGTGCCCCACCTTCCCCATCCCCGTGAGGTGCCTGTGTGTTTTTGACCTGATGCTCCTGCAGTGTTCTCTCCATATTGAGGCAGGAGTCAATTTTGGGCTTGGCCCATGATTTTTGGCCCAGTGGCCCACGGACAATTTGAATGGACAATGTACCGTCTTATGTACACATTGTATATTTTTGTAAATAATGTTCTTCTATTTAATACGTATATCTGCCTGTTTCCAAAACGTCACTGTTTAACTCAATTCCTTTTGTCCTTGCGTTCTTCCAGGGGGTTACGGGGTGTAAATGTAATGTTGATGCATGTGTTTGTGTGTATGGTGTTGTGGGTGAGGGTGGGGGTGTTGCGTGTTTCGTATGTGTGTCACTCTCTTTTTCCTCCCCCCTCCCCTGTGTACTAGGTGCAGTACTCACCGTGGTCGTCGCTGCCGCCTTTCGTAATCCTGGTATATGAGGAGGTAGACCAGCATGGACAGGACCTGCAGCTCGGGCTCCATGGCGTCCTGGTTCTTCGTTGAGTGTCGAGAAGTGAGTGGTTTCCCTTCCAAGTCCTGTTTCTGCCATGCTTTTGATGGCGCTGGTACCACCCTGGAAAAGTTGGTGGATTGGCGGGTTGTGATGGGGTGGGTGGTACATTGTCTTCCGCCTGTCTGTTGGCAGTTACCGCCGCGGTGTTTGTTGCTACCGCCATGGCGGTCAGAGTGTTAAAGTGGCTGGCTGGGTTGGCGGTTTCCGCCGTGGTCGTGATCCAATTTTTGTTACCGCCTGCCTGTTGGCGGTATTACCGCCGCTTTAACACCGACCACCAGGGTTGTAATGAGGGCCATAGTTTCTTTGTGAGGTTGCAGATACCAAGAACACACAGTTAAAAATCAATATCCAATAATGGTCCCAGTATTATACTTATCATTTTTGAGGCATTTGCACAAGGCTATAAAGCACATTAATACTAATTAGTGGACCCTATTGCCTACATTTTGTAGTCCAAAGGTATACATATTGTGTATAAACATATATATAGCTTGTGAAATAATACAACTATAACTCTTAACATCCCAATTAGTGCATCTCACTTAGGGCCTGATTTATACTTTATGTGGCGCCGCAATGGCCTTATTTTTTTACACAAAAGCAGCGCAAAGTTGCAAAATTCAATAATATTTTGTAAGTTTGTGCCGCGTTTGCGTAAAAAAATGACATAAATGCAGCGCTAAAAAAGTATGAAACAGGCCCTTAGCTCGATTTGACAAAGATACCAATTAAACAACCTAATACTTATTCATCATTTCACTATTGGAACATCTGAAACAGGCCGAGTATTCATATCTGTGTGGAGTATGTTTATCATAATCAGGCCGGGTTTGGTCTGTTGTTTCAACAAAGTAATGTAAGATAAAAAGGAGGAGGAAGATGCATTGACCATTAATCCAGTTAGATGAGCCATCCATTTATCAGGGTGTTAAAATGTCTTTAGGAAGGCTAACTAAGCATGAGGTTTAGACCAAAGGCTGAACACAATCCAGCCAAAAATATATGTCTTGATAATAATTTAAGAAATGGGTTATCGGAACGCTTGGATTACATCATTAATCGTGGGTTGAATCCTGAGCATCGGGTGCCTAAAATGAGTATGCTGGTGTCCTGGTCCGGATCAATGTTGAGTCGGAAAAAATATATATGTCCCACTTTTATTTCCTCAGATCGGCACTCTGCTGATCCTACTTCATGTAAGGTGGCCATGTTGGAAAAATACTATGTTGAGTTGCCATCTTTAGAAAAAATGATCAATGTCCCAAAAAAATAAACAGAATAATGTATAGAATAATTATAATAATTGTATTATATGCCCTAGATTTAAAATTCTAAAAGATAATAACTGCGATGTTAAAAAATAATTCAAACAAAATTACATCTAGTGACCCGATGTAGACCAAATACTAAATTAATACACCATGCTTTTATTTGTAACTGGTTGCTCTGATGTCTTAACTGAAACGGAATGACTGGCCAATGGCTAGATGTAATCAGATCACACTTACACGTATTAATCAAATTAAAAACCCTGATCAATCTGGCACCACTTATTAGGCATGTTATCTATAATTCAGTACTGTGTTGGATCCCAATTATCGGGTGCCTGTTGGCTAGGGCGAGTATGTTAGCGCCCTAGTTCATGCCATGTTAGGGGAAAAACAAAAAATGTTGTACTGTGTTGCCTCAGGATGGCTCACCAGGGAACCCGGCCATAAGCATATGATGTTGTGCCCGAACAGACTTTTTCTGGAGTAACAGTTCTGACTAATTAAGGTTGTCAAGAACAGGTAGTTTTAACAGGTATACCAGTAAAGAAAAAACCCTAAGAATGTAAAATAAAATGCGCATAGACACATCACTGAGTTATAAGTAAACAGGATTATGATAGAAATATGAGAGCCAATTGATGCCAATAGTCTTTTAACATATCATATCTAATAATAGGCACATAAATGTAACATTCTCATTTTATTTTTGTGCTTGTTCCATATTCCTATTCATAAGGTAAGACATAAAGGTCCTCATTATGACATTTACCGCCATGCTGACGGTCGCCAACATACCGATGCGGTGGCAAATATCCATTTGCAATATTATGACACACCCACACCAATCTGACAGAATACAGCCACATACACAAATCCACCAGACCAAAGGTCAGTGCAAAAGTGGCGGTCCCATCACCCATAACGTTACACCAACAAAACACCCATCACATTATGACCCGTAAATCACCACAGCAGACATTCAACTGAGGTAAACCATTGGCAGCACATACCGCTGCTCTCAGAATGGACACCCACATACAAAACAAAACTACATTGGCCAAAACAAAAATCACACTCCTGACACTCATACACACACCACACCCACACACCCACACCATTATAAAACACACACTCACATTATTCACAACCCTTTACAAATACAAATCATTGCCACCAGACTGACATCAAGACCACTGCGACAACTAGATACACACCACTTACACCCATCTATCCCTCACTTACCCCACATCACACACCCCACCACATTACTCAACACACTCTCACCAACACACACCACACATGTCCCCACAAAGGCACCCCAGTTTCACTGATGAGGAGCTAAGGGTCATGGTGGAAGGAATAGGGTAGAGCCACAGCTGTTTGGAGCACAGGTACAGCAGATATCCATTGCAAGGAAGATGGAGCTATGGCGGAGAATCGTGGACAGGGTGAACGCCGTGGAACATCATCCAAGAACAAGGATGACATCAGGAAAAGGTGAAACGGGGGAAGGTACGTTCCATAGCAGCAAGGCACCAGCTCGTCATCCACAGGACTCTCAGTGGACCACTAACTCCTCCCCCAGTAGCCAGAGGACTGGACACTGGTAAGTCAAGATTTACTAATTATCACCCCCCATAACTGCATGTCATCTCACACCCTCACCCTCACTCTCCTCACTCCACCGTATCCCACATACTGCACCTACATATATGACTAACCCCAATGCCAGGCCCTGCATGTGATACTAATGCATGGACAGCCACCCAGCCCATCGACACTTATCACAAAAGCATGCACAGCATAGGGGAACTAACAATCCCACAATATACTTATCACAAAAGCATGCACAGTATAGGGGAACTAACAATCCCACAATATATCACCATACACAAGCAAAAGGTGGCAGGACAACACCAACGATAGAGGGGAAGCCAGGGATGACCAATATGTCATACACATGAAGCATAATACATCACTTACATCCCCACAGGTACCCCAGCCAATGTCAATGGAGAGGAGGTGCCACGACTATCCAGTCCACCAACAGAAGATGCCTCCATTGATGGCAGTAACTCTGGACTTCACGATCTGGATGACCTACTGGCCCATCAGGGACCATTGGACAGACGGTAACCAAAGCCCATTCACAGACCACCACAGAGCCTCCCCCTTCAGTATCCAACACCGTAGCACCCACCAGACTACCCACACCTCTGCCCCCAGGACACGTCAATCAGCGGTGTGCCCACCTGTACAGGGACCCAAGGCCACACCTTGCCCTCAAGACAATCAGGGACCTGGGTCAGTGGCAGTGGGCACACCATTCAGGGGACAGAGGCACAGGCCAACAGGAACACTGGGAGGACTGCTGTGCGCCAGGGGGAGGACAGGACCAGGAAACTGACTATCTAGGAGGAACTCTCCGAGATCCTGGGAGCCTACCATCATTCCCAGGACACGATGGGCCAAATCCTTGACAACAAGCAGGAGGACAGGCGGCTGCAGGAGGGACAAGATCAGGGGATCAGGGAGGACTTACCAGGGGTGCTGGCAGACATGGCCAACATTATAAGGGAGGCAACAGCACATCAGCGGGCCCCTACCAATAGCCAGTCCATTGATCAGCCCTTCACTTCTGCTGCCGCTAGTGGGCAGGAGGCCCCGCCACAGCACACACAGTCCACCAGCATCCCTCTCCCTGCAGAAGGTGAACCACCCCGCAAACTTTCCCCGCGACCCAGACAGAAGCCAGAGACGCTTGCCAAGACCCCGCCAGGAAATTAGATTCTCCTGATTGTCCCCCTTGTGTCGCACTCAGTCACCTTGTCCACTTTGAACTGCTGTTGCTCCCCTTCCAATGGCCCCATGGACACTGCATCTGTGCTACAAACAGACTGGAACAACACCCTGGACTTTCCCCCACCATCACCCCATTCCATTGCACTTTATCTTCAATTTCTTAGCACTACAATAAAAACCCTTGAACAAAACTTCAGTACTAGTATTTATGTGTTGACAATTTGTATTTGTTGGAAAATGGGTTATTGGTAAGGGCAGGTAGGTACCTACACCTAGCAACAAGCCACTAACCTCCACTTAGGTCCAGTTAGGTCTCAGTAAATTAACCCCAGCTCAACCCTTGGTAGCTTGGCAACGAGCGTCAAGGCTTAACTTAGGAGACAATGTGTAAAGCATTCAAATGTCACAAAACAGTAATTAAATAAAACACAGGAAACAGTTTAAAAATCCAAAACCAAATTATAAAAATAGTTTATATTTTTATCTTTAAAATGACACAAAAACTAATAAAATCGGATAAGGGGAACCGGAGATATGAATTTTTAAAGAATTATTATTTTTCTAGCGCTTAGAAACAAAAAGCGCCAATCGGGTCATCTGGTTGCACCTCAACCGGGGCAAAGTCAAAGTTTCAGGCCGACCGCGATGGAGCCCTGCTCGGCTACAGGTCGCGGGAGGCCTCGGTTAAAAAGTTACCTTCTGACTTAGTCTTTATTTTGAAGATTTTCTTCAGCGGGACGAACCTGCCAGTCCTATCCGACCTCCTGGAGCCCTTCTCCGGATACGCGATGCTGGAATCCTCGGTGGAGATTTTTACCTTCGGACTTAGTCGTTTTTTCGAGGTGAAAATCCTTCGACCGGGGTAAACCTGGATCTTGATCCGACGTCCATGGAGCCCTTCTCGGATACGATGGCTGGGAGGTCCCGGTCAACTTTTTACCTTCGGACTTAGTCTCTTTTTCGGAGATTTTTCTTTACCGGGACGAACCACCAAATCAGGCCGGGTCGCGGTTGAGGCAAGCCGGCTAGAATTTCCGCAGCCGGTTGGTCCCTCTATGGAGCTTTTATACAAAAATTCTCAAATCTTCTCCAAACTTCTGGGGCTTCACCCAGATGTTCTTTTAAGGTTCTTTTGGGGTCCACAGCTCACCCCAAGGGTTCAGAAATTCTGAGATGGTCCTTGGGGGGTGCGGACTACAACTCCCACAATGCACCTGGAGCAAACTCCTTTTTGGCCACTGGACAGTGGTCAGCTGGTCACTTTCTTCAGGAGTTGGTGCAGGGGACTCTGGATAGCAATTTTTCACTTGTAGCAAACAGGGAGTCCCTCCTTGAACCAGTTGAAGCCAGGCAAAGTCCTTCTTGTGGTGAAGCCCAAGTGTGCAGCTGGTGCAGTCCTTCTGAGTGCAGGTTCCAGGTGCAGGCCAGGGGTCCAGCAGGGCAGTCCTTCTTCTCCTTTAGTTCTTTTCTTGTTGAAATCTGGTGGGGATCTGAGGTGTGGGTGCAGGTCTGCCAGTTTTATCCTTGCTCCTGGGTGAAAAGCAGGGGGGTCCTGGTTCTCCAATCAGGTACAGGGTCGTCCCCCTGTGATGACCACTTCCTGGGAAGTGTGGCAAAAATCCATCCCAGAAGGCAACATTCTCTAAAAATCCAACATGGCTGAATCTGATTTTTGGAGGTTACATCTGGCTGAGCCCACCCACTGGTGTGGCTAAAAATCATAAACACACCCCTCTCCTGCCCTCTCCTAATCTAATCAAGGGGGCACCTAGTTATCTGGGGTTGCAGGATGTGGGGGTGTTGCTGGTTGCTCCAAATGTCCTTCTCTGCCTTTGAAGACCAGTTTGGCAGCCCTCCCCCTTCCTGCCTCACCATCTGCTGAGGGGAGATTCCCTCCAACAGGCACATTCCTTTGTGTGAAGGCAGGCCACTTCACACCTCATCAAGGCAGCTTGGCTAAGCTGCTACAGGCTGGCCAATCAGAGCACAGCAGCAAAAACAATGCAGGGCTGAAATTGGCAACTTTTTAGGTAAAGTCTAAAACTCTTCACCTGAACAAGTTATATTAAATCCAACAACTGGAAGTTGTGGGATTTATTACAACAATTAATTTGATACCAAATTCTTGGTATGCATCATTTAAGGAGACTTTAAAATTTAAAACAAAGTCTCCCCATTCTAGCCTATGAAGGCCATTTACTACAATGAGGGAAAACCGAATTTGGCTGTTTTTACCTCACCAGGGCTTATAAAACTATTTTTATAAAGTCCCTGCTTATAGTTACATGGCACCCAGCCCTAGGGGCACATAGGGTAGCACACCTTAGGGGTGACTTATATGTAAAAATAAGGTAGTTTAAGACTTTGGAACTACTTTTAATTCCAAAGTCGAATTTGCATATAACTTTAATTTAAAAGCAGCCAGCAAGGCAGGCCTGCCTTTAAAATGACACTGGGCACCTCAGCAGTGCACCTATGGGTGCACTACCTATGCTGTGGTCCCTAAACATACATGCCCTACCATATACTAGGGACTTATAGGTAGGTTAACTTAGCCAATTATAATTAGCCTAATTTGCATATTGATTTTACACAGAGCACAGGCCCTGGGACTGGTTAGCAGTACCCAGGGCACCATCAGAGTCAGGAAAACACCAGCAAAAAGTGGAAAATGGGGGCAAAAAGTTAGGGGGCCTCTGCAATCAGCCCTGTTTTCTCACAGTATTTATGGAAACAGTCACATCCATTGCAAATGAACTGTACACTGTGAAAGCATAGAAATAATGACCTGTAGCTGGCTGTAGTCAGCACATCAGTACACAGTTGTTATATCACCAACATCTGTAAAATGACAAACCATAGGTGACAGTAAGTTTAGATAAAAGGAAGTTAATGCCATCATGCTACAGCCGCACAGAATACAAAATAATAGTCATAGAAATGTGCATTTCCACTGTCTCACCCTTGTGTCATTGGAAGTACTGACGGATAACTGATGTTCTGTTGTCCTCATTCTCATCCTCAGCCTCTTCATCGTCACTGTCCTCAGGGTCTACTGCTGCGACAGGGGCCTCTCCAGTCTTTTACTCCTGCAGAAAAGGTACATGTTGTCTGAGGACCAGGTGGTGCAACATGCAGCAAGCCTCTACTATATGGCAGACCTTCTTGGGTGAGTAGCACAGGGATCCACCTGTCAGATGGAGGCACCTGAACCTGGCCTTCAAGAGGCCGAAGGTCCTTTCAATGATCCGTCTAGCTCGCCCATGTGCCTCATTATAACGTTCCTCTGCCCCTGTACTGGCATTCTTCACAGGGGTTAGCAGCCACGATAGGTTTGGGTAGCCAGAGTCACCTGCAAGTATTGAGAGAGCACATTTAGGCTCACACAATCCTATGGGGTTTACACCAGAAACATACACTAACATACAGTGGGTGGGGACCAAGGCTCACTTATTAGCCACACCCTGTGCTTCTGTAGATGGGCCATCACATTTGGGATGCTGCTATTCCTCAGAATAAAGGCATCATGCACCAACCCAGGATACTTAGCATTGACGTGGGGGATGTACTGGTCCGCCAGGCACACCATCTGCACATTCAGTGAGTGGAAACTCTTACAATTCCTGAACACCTGTTCATTCTGCCGGGGGCGGGGGGACAAACGCAATATGTATACTGTCAACCGCCCCAATAAAATTGGCCATATGTCCCATTGCATTGAATCCGGCCTTCACAGTGGCCAAATCTACGACCTGGGGAAAGCAATGTAGCTGAACATGTGTTTTACCAGGGCAGAAAACACTCTTGCCAGCACAATTGAGAACATTGGCTGTGACATTCCTGCTGCCAAGACCACTGTAACTTGGAAAGAACCTGTTGCCAGGAAATAGAGCACTGATAGCACTTGCACAAGAGGGGGAATCCAAGTCGGATGACGGACAGATGAGATCAGCTCATGCTCCAATTGGGCTCACAGCTCCGTGATTGTGGTCCTGTCCAGTCCATAGATGAGGATAATGTGCCTGTCCTCCAGTGTAGCTAAATCCACCAGGGGTCTGATCACGGGGTATGTCTCCACCTCCTATTCATCCACAGCGGTAGGTATCTAAGGGACACAAGAGTGAGTAGGCTGTCACAAATGGAACAATGAAACCACAACTGCAGTCCACATGGTGCACTTATGTATTGGGACAGTGTTAATAGCAAGGTATGTGCCAATCTAATCTGTGACGCCATTATTGTTGATATCACTGTTACCCTTCACGAAATGGCGACCGCCTTTCCTGTATGTAGGGACAGGTTGAAGTGAGGTAATTCCATTGACGTTGGGCGTTGTGGCTTTTCCGCCATGCAATGCCTTTATTGGATAATATGGGTCTCTATGGAGTACAGTGGCCAATGGGGATCTACGCCGGCAGTGACGGTGTACACCACTGCAGACGTGACTGCCATTTTCTATCTGATTCCTCACTTGTTTCCTGACCATCAACAGGACAACACCTACACTGCGTGTGCTGCTATGACCTGTATCTGGAACATACCATGGCCCGTGTGACCGGAGAAAGGGCCCCAGCCTCCACTTCGGAGGCATTGGAGCGACTGGTTGATGGGGTCCTACCCCAATACGGACAGCTTTATGGGCCTCCAGACCAACAGGTGATTACACTTTGGGCACAATGCATGTGGGAAGGATGCATGCAGATGTGTGTGCAACCATCGTTTAAGATGGGTGGGGGGAATGTCTTGTGGCGGTGTACATGGTGTGCGCTGGGCTATGTGTGTGCCAATGGTGATGGAAACGGGTATGGTGGGCCATCTGTGTGACAGGCAAGACTGTTTGGTGATGGTGTTCTCCTGTCTGTATTGCCTCTGCAGGTCAGCGCCCATCAAAAGAAGGGAATATGGCGTGCCATCGCCAAGGACGTGCAGACCCTGGGGGTCTATGGCAGGCGGAGCACCCACTGCCGCAAACAGTGGGAGGACCTGAGATGCTGGGCACGGAAGACAGCTGAGGCCTAGATGGGGATGGCCTCCCAATGAGGAAGGGGTGCCCGTCGGACCCTGACACCCCTGATGGCCCGCATACTGGCAGTAGCCTACCCTGAGCTGGATGGGTGCTTGAGGGAATTACAGCAGCCACAAGGGGGTGAGCACAGTATACATTACGTATTGTGGCTGGTGGGGTGGTATCCGTGTGATGGATGTGTCTTACAGGGTACCCCTAAGGCTAGACCAGACATTGCAGCGTGGGTCATCTGAAGGGTAATGGGTGTATGCAAATACAGGTAACGTAGCTTGTTAGCAGTCGATTTCAGGCAGGGCATCGTTGGACCCAGGAGTGCTGGAGTTGGCGGTGTGTGGTCCTCATCTTGCCTTAGTAACTAGCCATATCACTGGTAGTGCAATGCATAGTGCTTAAGCCTGTTTTCTGTGTGTGACGGTGATGTGTATGCCAATGGTGGTGTTGGTGCAGTCATTTATCCAGTGTTTCCTTTGTCTCTCTCTCTCCCTTTCTTATTTTGTCATCCTGTCCTTGTGTGCATTAGCCTCATCTGACAGAGGAGCAGGGACACTAGTCACTGAGAGAGCTGCATCCCACAGGACCCAGGAGGCAGAGTCCACTGACGCTGAGGAAACCAGTGGGATGGAGGACGAGGGTGGCACCACGGCGGAGACTGGATAAGACAACACAAACTCAGATTCCTCCTCTGATTGGAGTTCCCTGGTGGTGGCGGACACCTCTTTGACCACCCCAGCTGCAGGTATAGCTGCCTCCCCCCGAACCAGCATGACCCTCCCAGTAGCCCCTCAGTGAGTTTCCCATGCCCGTTCACCCAGAAGGGTGGGCATCTCCTTTGCCCAGGCACCTCAGGCCCTGCCCCAGTGGGCCCTGCTGCTCTGAGTGAGGAGGCTATTGACCTCCTGAGATCCATCTCTGTAGGGTAGTCAACCATTGTGAATGCCATCCATGGGCTGGTCTCCCAGTTGCAGCAATGCAATGCATTCCTGTAGGGCGTTCACGGTGGATTGGTGGCCCAACAGATATTGATTCAGGCTCTGGCCTCCTCTCTGATGGCAGCCATTGTCCCTGTTTCTACTGCCCCCCTTCCAACTACCACTTCCCAGTCCCATTCTCCTCAACCCCAACCCATCCCAGGCACAAATACAGATGAGCATGCACACAAGAAAACACCCAAGAGTGACTCAGGCAAACACAAGCACCACACGTCATCCCACAGGCACTCACACAAACACTATACAGTTGCAGATACGACAACATCCACTGCCTCCACTGTCTCCCCCTCCTCCTTCACCTCCCTCCCAGTCACGTCTACACTCACGCCTGCATGCACTACATCTACATCCACTATCAGCATCACCACACCAAGCAGAACACACACCTCACTGGCAGATACCTCCACAACAACCATGCACGCATTCCCTGTGTCCTCTCCCACGTGTCTGTCCCCACCTAAGGGACACAAACGCAAGCACTCAGACACCCAATAGCCATCCACCTCACATCAGCATACAGCCCATGCACCTGCACCCAAATACGGCAGACATACTCCTCCAAAAACCACTCCCTCATCCTTTACTCCCATTACTCCTCCCTTCTCCCACCCCAACATTGGGGTTGGGGTTGAGGGGAGTGGGACTGGGAAGTAAGAGTTGGAGGGGGGGCGGTAGAAACAGGGACAATGGCTGCCATCAGAGAGGAGGCCAGAGACTGAATCGATCTCTTTTGGTCCACCAATCTACCGTGAATGCCCTCCAGAAATGCATTGCATTGCTGCATCTGAGATGCCAGCCCCTGGATGGCATTCACAATGGTTGACTGCCCTACAGAGATGGATCTCAGGAGGTCAATAGCCTCCTCACTCAGGGCAGCACAGCTCACTGGGGCAGGGCCTGAGGTGCCTGGGGCAAGGGAGATGCTCACCCTCCTAGGTGAGCGGGCACGGGAAACTTGCTGAGGGGCTACTGAGAGGGCGGTGCTGGTCTGGTTGTGGCATTTGTACCTGCAGCTGGGGTGGTTACAGAGGTGTCCGCCACCACCAGGGAGCTTCCATTGGAGAAGGTATCTGAATATGCGTTGTCTCCTCCAGTATATGCTGTGGTGCTCTTCTCGCCCTCCATCCCACTGGTTCCCTCGGCATCGGTGGACTCTGCCTCCAGGGTCCTGTGGGATGCAGCCCCCTCTGTCACCAGTGCCCCTGCTCCTCCGGCAGATGATGCTAATGCACACAAGGACAGGATGACAAAACCAGAAGGAGGGAGCGAGACGAAGGATAAACTGGGTCAATGACTGCACCAACACCACTGTTGGGGGTACAAAGCACCCTCACACACAGGGAATAGACCTACACAATATGCATTGCATTACCAGTGAAATAGCTAGTCACCAAGGCAAGATGAGGAGCACACATGGGACCCACGCAGCCCTGCCTGAAAGTGATTACTAACATGCCAAGTTACCTGTATTTGCCATGCAACCATTACCCTTCAGAGAACCCATGCTGCACTATCTGACCTGGTCTTAGGGGCATCCACTAACTTACAACCACCACACGGATACCACCCCACCAGCCAAAATGTGTAATGATACCCACTGAACTCACTCCCTTGGGGCTGCTGTGATTCCCTCAAGCGCCCATCCAGCTCAGGGTATGCCACTACCAGTATGCGGGCCATCAGGGGGTCAGGGTCCGACCGGTACCCCTTCCTCAGTGGGTGCACTGCCTGCCATAGACCCCCAGGTTCCGCACCTCATTTGCAATGGCATGCCATAATCCCTTCTTTTGATGGGTGTTGACCTGCATAGGCAATACAGACAGGAGAACACCATTAAACTAACAGCCTGGGCTGTCACACACATGGCCCACCATACCCATTTCCATCACCATTTGCACACACATTGCCCAGCGCAAAACATGTACACTACCAACAGATAATCCCCACTTACACAATGCCTTCACACACAGCTCCATGCATCCATGCCACATGCATTGTGCATACAGTGTACTCACCTGTTGGTCTGGAGGCCCATATAGCAGTCCGTACTGGGGTAGGACCCCATCCACCAGTCGCTCCAACTCCTCCAAAATGAAGGCTGGGGCCCTTCCCCCGGTTACATGGGCCATGGTAGGTTCCAGATACAGGTCACAGCAGCACATGCATTGTAGGTCTTCTCCTGTTGAACGTCAGGAATTAATTGAGGAATGATTTAGACGGCATACATCCCCTGCTATGACTTGGTCGTCCCATCTCTAGGGGGCGCTGTAATTGGACTGTTGGAAGCCTGGGAATCACCTTGAACACTTATCTAGAGTCCCTTGCTGACTCCTGTTTGTTTCTCTTTTCGTCATGGTATACTTCTGTAGTACTACATTTGCTTCCTGGGACTGCAAATCCCAAATGCACAGCCTGGTAGTCAGGAAAGCCTGGATTCAGTTTCCCATTGTTTTCTATGGGAGAAGTCCAGTTGCTCCTTTTCACCGGATCCTCTCCTCCAGGACTTGCAAGTGTTTGAAACTACACACACACCTGAATCCTCTCCTGTGCAGCCCAGCTTGGAACTGCTTATAAGCAGCCATTTCCTCAAGAACCCCGTTGTACATTGGAGTTCGATTCCTTTGTGTTACAGACCCCTTATGGGATGGTGTTCCAGTTTTGTTCCTGTTCCACCTTGAACCTGTTTCCTGTTTCTCTGCCCTGTTCATGATTGTTCCAGCCAGAATCTGCCCCCTATATCTTAGCCTTGTACCTGTCTGTTTCTTCCAGAGCCTGCTCCCTGTTTCTTTGTTCTGCTCCTACATTGTTTCAGCCTGAACCTCCTCTCTGTTTCCAAGTCCTGTTTACTGCTTATTCCTACTCCCTGTATTCCAGCCCTGTCCTTGCCTGTTCCAGCCAGAGCCTGCTCTCTGTTTCCCAGTCCTGTCTCTGTTTGTTCCAGCCAGAAGTTTGCGCCCTGTTTTCCAGTCCTAGTCCTGCCTTTGCTTCAGCCTGAGCCTGTTCCCAGGTCTTGCCTCTGCCTCTTAGTTTGTTCCCTTCTGTTTCCGTTTCTTCTTGGTTATTTGTGTCTGGTAAGTGTTCTATCAGTCTTCACCAGTGTATAAGTGTTCTCCTTTGTACTGGGGTTGGCTGCTGGTTTCCAGGAGGCAATTCCAGCCCCCATCCTTGTCTAGTGTTATACGTTGTCTTTCGTACCTAACAGTGACAGTGTGCTATTGCTGTTTTCTCAGGAATCGCCACTGTGTTTCCAGCTGGACCCACATGAACGTGTCTTGTGTATGTATGTACTATCCTTGTTTGTGCTCTAGGGTCAAGTGACAGAATCACTTCTGCTGCCTCCTTTCTATGGGGCTGGCAGGGTGACTATCTGTAAGAGCAAATAGCACAGAGGCATTGACATTCTCTGTCATGTGGGAGGTTCTGCGCCTTACTCTGTGTACAACCCCAGCGTGTTTGTCCATTGGCAATCTGTTTCCTGTTTGTTCACACAAGGGTTGCTCTGCTTTTACTTTCCTGTGCCTGTCCATAGCAGTCCTTTCCGTATATGCCTTTAGCTGCTCTTCTGGACTACAGGGGCATCTCCAGTCTCCTCCTTCTGCAGAAAAGGTACATGGCGTCTGACGGCCAGGTTGAGCAACATGCAGCATGCCACTACTATCTGGCAGACCTTGTTGGATGAGTGGCACAGGGATCCATCTGTCAGATGGAGGCACCGGAATTTGGCCTTCAGGAGGCCAAAAGTCCTTTCACTGGTCCTTCTGGTTAACCCATGTACCTCATTATAACGTTCTTCTGCCCTTGTCCTGGCATTCCTCACAGGGGTCAGCAGCCATGATAGGTTTGGGTAACCAGAGGCACCTGCAATTATTGAGAGAAAACATTTAGCCACACACTATCCTATATGGCCAACACCATAGGCATACACCAACATATACTGGGTGGGAACCAAGTCTCACCTATTAGCCACACCCTGTGCGTCTGTGGTTGGGACATGACATTTGTGATGTTGCTATTCCTCAGAAAAAAGGCATCATGCACCGACCCAGGATACTTAGCATTGACATGGTAGATGTAGTGGTCCACCAAGCACACCATATGCACATTCATGGAGTGGAAACTCTTACGATTCCTGAACACCTGTTCATTCTGTCGGGGGGGGACAAATGCAATATGTGTTCCATCAATAGCACTAATTATATTGGGAATATGTCCCATTGCATAGAATCCGGCCTTCACAGTGGCCAAATCCTCAACCTGGGGGAATGCAATGTAGCTGCACATGTGTTTTATCAAGGCAGACAACACTCTTGTCAACAGTATCTAAGGGACAAAAGGGTGAGGAGGCTGTCACAAACTGAACAATGGAGCCACAACACCAGCTTGCAATGTGCAAACATGTTATGGGACAGTGTAATTTGACAAGTATGTGCCTATTAATCCTGTGATGCAGCTTTAATCCATAGGCCTGTTCCCCCCTCCACCGAAATGGCGTCCGCCTGTCCTGTGTGAGGGACAGATGGAAGTGAGGTAATGACGCTGCTGTTGTGCACCATGGCGGTAGGCGGTTGTAAACCGCCATGCAACTCCTTATGGTTAAAATTGGGCTGGCGGTGACGGTATGCACCACCGCGGACATGACCACCATTTTCTATGATATTCATTATTTGTTTTCTGACCTTCCATAGGAGA
Organism: Pleurodeles waltl; assembly: GCF_031143425.1. Lineage (NCBI taxonomy): Eukaryota > Metazoa > Chordata > Amphibia > Caudata > Salamandridae > Pleurodeles > Pleurodeles waltl. The sequence goes on from NC_090450.1 coordinate 108,550,913, forward strand.
GGACCTACTCTGCATGTGCTACTGTGACCTGTGTCTGGAACCTACCATGGCATGTGTGACCGGGAAAAGGTCCCCAGCCGTCACTTCTGACGTTTACTTGTGTACATGTTCTGGCCGTGAAAAACCCACAAATTTGTTTTCCACAGCTGTGAGGCCTGCTTTGCTCATAGGCTAGCATTAGAACTGTCCTTATCTGCTTTTAAGTGGTAGACTCTGATCAGAAAGGAGTAGCCTTGTCATGTTTAGTATGGCCAGAATAGTAATAGAAAATCCTGCTTACTGTTGAAGTTGGATTTAATGTTACTATTTTATAGATGCCACTTTTGGAACATTTCTCTGCACTTACTCCCATCTGTGCCTTACAGATTGTCCCCAATCCATGTCTGGTCAATGCTGGTTGACAGCCCCCCTTGTGCATTCTACCCAGACAGTCCTATAAAAGAGGACACTCAGTCACATTTGCATTCATCTGCAAACTCGGTAGGTCTCCCTGAGCAAGAAGGGTGGAGAGCTCCCTCACACCAAGGACTGATAACCCCTACAGGGATCCTGGCAGACAGGGCTGGGTTGAAAGGGGAACATGTGCATTTCAAAACCACTCTTTGAAGTTTCCCCCACTTCAAAGGCATTTATGGGTATATGCTTCTTGACCTACACCTGTACTCTGTTAACGGGATTGCCTGGCTGTCCAAAAACTCATTTGGACTGCTTTGCTGAGAAGGACGGCTGCCCTGCTTGTTGCCCTGCTGCCTGATGCCCCCTACTCTGCTGGAAAGACTTTGCCTTGCTCACAAGTGCTCTCCAAGGGCTTGGATTGAGCTTGCCGCCTGTTGTGAAGTCTCAGGGCCACAAAAACGTCATCAAAGAGAACAGAATCCCCATGCGTCAGAAAATCAACGCAATGCCTTCAGAAATTGATATACTGCCTGCCTTGCAGCTGAAAAATCACTGCATCGCCTACCAGATCAACACAGCGCCTGCCCCATCTTACCAGCATGTCAAAGATTTTCAAAGCATCATCCCTGGGCGTCAAATTATACCTGCAGCGCAGTGAGGAACCAAGGCTGCGCCCCTGGAAATTGACACATTCCCCTTGCAGCATGGAAAGAAATTATGCATCATCTGGGGCGCACCGGCAAATCCAACACAACACCTTTTTTTTCAAAGTATCTCCTACTTTGTGCCCCGTGCATAGTTAATTCTTAATGCATCCTAGGTACTGTGTGTTACAAGGATACAACCACTTAAGGATCGAAACACATTCAAATCTTTAAAAAGTGATATCTTGACTTTTGCATGTTGGATTTTTGCCATTTTGATCTTATTTTATTCAGATAAATGTTGTCTTTTTTTCTCTACTGGTGGGAGTACCTTTTGTGGTATTTTCACTCTGTTACTGTATGAGCTACTGCACAAGTACTTTACACATTGCTTTCTAAGTTAAGCCTGCCTGCTGTGTGCCAAGCTACCAGAGGGTGACAACAGGATAATTTAGGTTGTGTAGTGACGTATCCTGGCTAGGGTTGTTGTCCCTACTTGGACAAAGGTGCATACCTCTGCCAACTAGAGACCCAATTTCTAACAGTGCACAGTTTAGGTCACTTTGCTGCACACCAGCAAGCAGCACAGCCATCTAATAGGTGGATGCATGCATGCCTTACATCTCATCTGCAAAGGGATCTTGGGACATCAATTGCTGATGCTGATCATTGTATGTACCAGTTTGCATTACATCCTGTAGACTATCAGGGCCAGTATTATCTGAAGCTGAATTTGGTATTGGAATGTCATATGACACTGTAGTATAGACATCCCTCTAGTTAACAGATCTTTGACGGAGCCATAGGATAGCAATGTTGTCATACACAACATAGAGTATAGGACAACATACCACAGGAGTGGGCAACACAACTGCAAATCCAAGTGTGGTATGTTGCCCTCTGTCCTGCTAGTCTTAGGGCCCTATTCACATGGTCCTCAGTTCTGGTAGTACATCATTTACTGTGATATTCCTGTGGAACACACAGTAGGAATATATTATGTGAACCACACATTGTCACCTTGCTTTGATGTCTGGGACCCTAGACTCCTGGCATATGTTCTTACTCTCCTCACTGTGTTTTTACTCATGCACCATGTGTGCGCTAGCCAGGAACATCAGACATAGATTGCATTGTGAGTAACAGCAGCCTATCTGTGCATATGAAAAGCTTTACTCAGGTAAACAGTGCCCTGTCACGTTCAGTTATGATTTCCCTTCCACATATGTTACAGATCCTAGAATTGTGGTCATTGCTCTTGGTCATACCAGCATAATTGTGGGCCCTCAGTTATAGCAATCGGAACCCCCTTTGCAATAGTCATATGTAATGGCACATCCTGGACCCAACCTCCACCTTACTGTCCATGGACACTTTGTATACAGGCACTCTGTACAATCTTACACTAGCCATTACACATAAAGGATGACACTCACTGGTAGCATTGGGGTCATGGAAGCTTTCCACCTCTCCTGTCATGTCCAGCTTAGATCTACCTGCAAGACATAAAATAAGACATAGCGCTGTGAATGTTGAACACTGTGGTCAAATATTGCACATTACACGTGACTTACAAGTGACCTTAACAGCTTTATGGTTCTTACAATTCAAATGGGACATTGGTCACACCTCATTGTCATACATTGGTAAGCCAGGATGATATGAATAGATGTTTGATGGTACCGTACATACATGTCTCAAGTGCGTAGTGTGAGGCTTTCAAATGACTAACTACCCCAGGTTTTTCAAGGCTAGATGAGTGCAGTAGCACTCTGCACCTACAGGACTCACAGAACACACTCAGCCATTAACTAGCAATACTCTTGCCTCACTCTTGTCATCACATGTAAATGACTATGCAACATACAACAGTAGTTAGACATCCTTGTCCTCTCATTTAACAGGTGTTGTTAGATGTCATTGCTGCATGGTCAAAGACAACAAACGTACATGTTTTCTACATCCCCAAACCACTACCTTATCATTTCAGGTTCAAACATGTGTGGCATTATCAGGCGTATGCCATTACCTGTTATTACTATGTTCATAGTCACATACATCATTCATCATCAACATGAGACATGATCCACTGAAGTATTTCAAGACTGAATCTCCAATGCTAAGGAACCTCTACCATGGTGGCACATGTTGACGTATGCTCTGACTGCAGGCCAAATTTGGAATTGTGCACATTTCCTCAGGCTGCCCACATCACATCTGGTGACAAGTGCACTTTTGTGCTAACAGGAAAGTGTCCGAAAGTAAAGGAGGCGCTATGGCCAGCAGACATCTAATTGCAAGTGCAATACAAGGAATAAGCCTCAAGGAATGGGTAATTACCAACAGTTCCTCTGACCTCGATTCCAAGGTAGTCGAAGAGGTCACTTTCCAAGCTTATAAGAGTTGCCCATCGATGTTTCAGCTGGGTCGCCCTCTCCACCTCACAGATCCACTGCATGTGGAGCAGACCTTTCCCCACCACAGCTCTGGGCCTCCGTCGGGTAATCCTCGATCACACTACGGCCCTTGGCTACCATATTTGTAAGGTAGTAAGTGACCAGCCATATAAAGACCCTAAACTCCTCCACACTCATGCCATGAGCCCTTCCCTTCCCCAACATGTCCCAACCCAAACTCACAATTACCTGAATGAAAAAAGATACATCCAAACTACCCCCAACTACCCCAACAGAGTAATCTACCCCAAGGACAAACACCCAACAATACACAATAACTTACAACACAAAATATAAATGCAAAGGACAAAACAGATGTCAGTAACACAACAGGGACAGCAGACAGCACAGAAGCCTCAATGAACAGCACTCCACCAACAGCAGCACACAACCTCTCCAAAGCACAGACACAAAGACTGTGAGTGTAAGAGAAAGGGAAAGTAACTTTCCAGTTCCTGGTTTGCAGCATTGCTGATCCATTACATCGCTTCCTGTGCTGGTACAGCATGTTTTGAACTGATGCGTCATTCTTTTTATGCTATACGCCGCTGTGTGGATTTTTAAGGATGCATGACAAAACATCATGAGGAAATTCCGACACGTCACATAGGATGCATCATTTTTGGCAGATGCAAGGGGTTAAATAAAATGCATCTGAACAATGCATCAATTTTTTTGATGCAATGACTGAAATATGTGTATATATGTATGGTGTCATGTGGAAATCATTTTTATAGTCATAAGGATTGTTGTGTTACCTGTAAATAGTTGTGTTTTACACTCTCATCTCTTTCCATGTTTCCATTGTATACCATATAATTGTACATGGGTGTCAGTACATGTATTATAGGGATCAGACCTCTCATAGGGTACATTTCCTACGTTTTGTTGACACTACACCTTTGATGGATTGCCCCATGTGCCAACTATGTGTTGGCACCTGAATCCATTGCTTAGTTTACCCCCAGGGATGCCATGGACTTGCCATGGGATGTGGGCCGCACACCCACATGTAGGACAGCGCAGATGTCCGCTAATATGTGTTGTGTCCCACAGTGCAGACAGCAGGCAATGGGGGCGGATTAAAGTCTCCAGTGCAAGCAAGTGTTGTGATCTCATGTACACACATGTGAAGGAATATGCGAATGGTACAATTTGCTCATGCCCCCCCTTATCCAGGAGCCTGGCATCAGGGGAGGCATTGCAAGTTTACCTACGGAGATTAGCTCTGCACCTGCCTTGCTCTATTATCTACTAGGGACTTCTGTGTATTTGATTCCCCTTTGCCCTATTATCTATTAGGGACTTAGAAGTAGTTTGATTCCCCCCTGTCCTATTATTAACTAGGAACTTACAGGTGTCTGTAATTGGCAGTTGTACTTGTACCACTTCTGCATCGGCCTTTTATTCAGAGGAGCGTCCCTAGCTCTGATTAGCAGACCCAAGTTATAGCCAGGGTCAGTCGCCAAGATTTTCAGTAAGTCAAATTTGGTTGCATATGCAAACAGCATGACTTTCTCACACTGTGATTGGGCAGGTAATTTGGCTACACACGTGTTGTGATGCTATGTGTTTTCTTACATAGATACACTTTTTCTTGTAATCACACTCTTCTGACAATGTGTGAGTCATTCACGTGTGTACCATACACATGACTAGTATATGGCACCTCAGCAATGTTGCTGCTATTGATGTTACATCTTGTGCTTGCTCCCCATCTTCACCATACTCATTGTCCCATTCTTTATGCTCCTCACTGTCATTGGGCCATGAGAGATTATGACCTGCACATGTGTTCTGCACTTTGCATCACACTAGTATTGGTTTAGTTGCTCAAGGTGGCAAGTAGGTTAATTGGTCCCCAATCATTTCCTGACTCTCAAAGTAATACTTGTGTACTCTGGAAGTTCCCTCCACAATGTAGCAAGTCCTGTTCGGAACATGATCATGAGGAGTACTCAACCACAGCTGCATTCTATGTCCTTTGTCAGGTGCACAATTAGTAGAGATGGATTGGGGGAATGGTCATTACAGATAGTGGTCCTATGTACATTTACAAATCATTCTGTGATGTACATATTGTCAACAGTATGTGACACGCAATGCCATTGGTTCACATCCTTGCAAAATGATCACATATTTGTTGGACACAGTGCTACATATAGAGGTGTACTGTCATTTGTGATACACTTACTATTTGTCATATATGAGAGTGTAGAAGAAGTGGATGTTGTGAGTTGTCACCAGTGTCATGACTCTTTCACCCATTGAGTTGACACATATCTCCCACTTATCCACTGTTGCAGTTTATGTCTACTATTTACATACTTTGCCATACAGTTTGGCACTAATGCATCAAATGATGATTTGTATCTATCCATTTTCTTTTTGTACCAACAATTCATTGTCAGATATGAGTATTTTCAGGCAATGCATAGATTATCTACCACAATTGTCAGAGATTAGTGCATTGTGTCTGATACTTTGAGGATGATGACAGTGTTCACACTTAACTGACAACTGTTGTGTCCTACTTATGGTTTCCTGGATGTGGGTGTTATTTTTTTAAGTGAGACTGTAACAGACACTTCAAGACATATGTAGATTGACTCATTTATTTACATGTTTGGCAGTCATGCTTTCAGTAACATATGCTTAACTGAAGAAGTACAAAAACAAAAAGAACAAACGCCTAAGTGGCAAGAGTATGCCGAGATGTTGGTTCCTTGCTCACTGTGTCACTGGATTTAAACTAGCCTGGCTGGTGAGGAGTGATACCCCATAACCGGTCCCAGGATGCTTGATTCCAGTCCAGGGAGGACCTGGCCTGGCAGTTCAGGCTGGATTGTTCCCATGGGGAACATGCTCAAGACTGATTTGCATGTGGCAGTGTCCAAACTGGGGTCGCATAGTGAGCAAAATAACAATGGATTTAACCCATATCTGTGATTAGGGGTGAGTGTTTGAAACGTTTCAACACTGCCCATCTTCTAATTGTGTTGCTATAACTGAAGAAGTTCAGCACAATGGGTGCAAGTCTCCATACACCCGCATCCATGTTCTGGAGATCAGGTTTATGTGGTGGCTCATCCTCCTCCTCTTCCTTTGGTGCCTTGTTTTCTTCATCCGAGGGGACATTTGACCTGACACAAATATTGTGCAGTATTGCACAGGCCAATATAATCTTGCAGACCAAGGAGTGGGAATATAGGAGTCTCCCACCTGAAGCATCCAAACAGTGAAACCAGCCTTTGCGTAGACCAAATATCCATTCAGCGATGTTTCTTATATGACTGTGCGCCTGGTTGTAAGCCTTTTCTGCTTCAGTTTGTGGGTTTTCAAATGGTGTCATGACCCACTGTTGAATGCCATATTCTTGGGCAGCTTAAATGTAAAAAAAAACAAAAAAAACAACAATGTAATTGCTTTAGATTTCTGTATTTGCATATGTCCTGTCCATGTGTGTTATGTGTACTGGGTTTATCATGCACTCCCCCAAAGTATGACCATGTGAGATGTTGGTCATGCCAGTGTACTGCAGTTTGCAGAGTCCTGTACACTCACTATATGGTATGTCAAAAGCAGTTCATGGGCAGATACATCATACAATTCAGCTTCCTGACTCTCATATTTTTACAGCAGATTTAGATGGGGACCCATTGCTGAATCCACTTAGGGCCTTATTTATACTTTTTGGTGCAAAACTGCACTAAGGCAGTTTTGCCCCAAAAGGTTTTGCACCGGCTTGCACCATTTTTTAGCACCAGCTGGGCACCCTATTTATGGAATGGTGCAAGCCGGTGCAAAGGGTAGGCTAGCTTAAAAAAAAATGACGTTAGGCGGTTTTGAGTCAAAATAAATGATTCTGACCAGATTAGCATCATTTTTTTACGCTAAGGGGCATATTTATACTATGTTTGCACTGAATTAGCGTATTTTTTTTTTAACTCTAATTCAGTGCAAAACTAACTCCATATTTATACTTTGGTGCTAGACCCGTCTAGCACCAAATTTATGGAGTTAAAGTCATTTTTTGGAATTGGAAACCTACCTTGCCTTAATGAGATGCAAAGTAGGCGTTCCCGTGCAAAAAAATGACTCTATGGCCTTAACACCATATTTATACTCCCATGTAAAAATGGTGCAAGGGAGGGAGGAGGGGTCAAAAAATGGGGCAAAGTTTGCTTTGCCCCATTTTTTAAGACCTGGGTCAGTGCAGGCGTTAGGGGACCTGTGGCCCTATTTCCATGGTGGAACACCATGGAATAAGCCCAGAGGTGCCCTCCCTAGGCCCTAGGGGCACCCCCACCCACACTAGAGGGACTGCGAGGATGGGGGACCCCATCCCAGGTAAGTACAGGTAAGTGCATTTTATTTTTTAAAGTGCCATAGGGGCCCTGAAATGGGCCCCCATACATGGCACAGGGTGCAATGGCCATGCCCAGGGGACCCCTGTACTCTGTGCTGGCCACTGGGGTGGTGGGCATGACTCCTGCCTTTTCTAAGGCAGGAGTCATGTGGCATGGTAGGTTTAGCACCATAAAATGACGCTAATCTGGTTAGAGTCATTTTTTTTAACTCTAATCTGCCTAAAGCCATTTTTTGGTGCTAAACCCTCTTCTTCTATACTGCCAGCCCAACCCGACTAAAGTCATTTTTTAAAACTCTAGCCTACCCTTTGCACCAGCTTGCATCATTCCATAAATATGGTGCCCGGCTGGTGCACAGAAATGGTGCAAGCCTGTGCTAAACTTTTTGGTGCAAAACTGAGTTAGTGCATTTTTGCAGCAAAAAGTATAAATAAGGGCCAATATTTTGTACGTTTGCGCCACTTTTGCATCATAAAATGACGTTAATGCGGTGCAAAAAAAGTTAAAATCAGGGCTTTGGTGCTAGATGGGTCTAGCACCAAAGTATAAATATGGAGTTAGTTTTGCACCGAATTAGAGTAAAAAAAATGACACTAATTCGGTGCAAACAGAGTATAAATATGCCCCTTAGTGTTTTGTGTTCACAATACATGTGTGGTGACACATATTGTGGATGTGATTTATTTTGTCAGTCTAGCCTAGGTTGTTGGTGACATGCCAGACATGGCTGACACAGACACATGTATAGGTCTAGGCTCATCCCCATATGTTGATATTGCCATATATAACCTTGGTCCATGCCTTTGATTGTCCTACCTTGTCCATGACAGCTGACATGATGCCATCCACACAGCATGCACTCACACATCCCAACTGAGTGACATAATGTGACAGTTGCTATTTCCCAATCCATGGTTGCATGCCACGGTGAGGAAATACTCTGTACATGTGTGATGGAATTGTGCCCAATGTGTGTACACATCACATGAATCCCGCAAATTTGTTGGTGGTCACATGCAGTCAGCTACTGAAATTCCTGCACTGTGATACGTCTCTAGGAAGGGGAACAGGTACACAATACTTGAGGACTCATGCAGATTTGGGGCCCATACAACTAAACTTACACACAATTTGGCTAGCAAGTACACATTCACACTTGCATCAGGGGTTGTAAGTATTCTCCTTTGCTAGAATGGTGTATGTGGGAGCACCTTCCATCCAAGGCTGCTGCCTCAGAAGCATGGTAATTGATGTCTGTGTGTAGCATTACACTTCACACATGCGAGAAGAGAGTTATTTCACAAACCAATATACATTTGTATAGTTACAGGTCACCTTCCCATGGGCCGTGGTTTGTCATCTGGCTCCTAGGGCCTCATTTACAGTGCCCATGGCACAGAACAGGGCAACAAGTGTCCTGCTGTGCTGCCATGTGCCAGCAGGAAAGGCCATAAATGCACTATATCTACATGATATTGTGCTTTTCTGTCCTCTCACCCTGCAGTGGTGCACAAATTGCTACCAAGTACCAAAGCAGGCAACCTTGCACCATTGTGCATGGATGTCTGGATTGTGGACATGATTGTTTTTGTGCAGGGAGGGACACCTTCCTGGCAAAAAAAAACAATCATATGATGTATTTCCCTCTTTCTATGTGTGCTGCAGAATGCAGCACACATATTAAGAGGGTGATACAGGGAGAAATTAATATATTTTCCCCTGTTGCATCACTCTTACTCCACCCCTGAGGTGTCGTAAGATTCTGCTGCATTCCCAGCCTTGTAAGTCTGGGAATGCATCAGATATCTTCAACTCCCTTGGGTGTTGCATGGGTACATCCCAATCAGTACCCATGGAATGCTGTGTTTCACATAGTGTTATACATGAAAGATGTCCATATTTTATGTATTGTGATGGAAGAGCATTTTACATGAGGCCACTAGTCCCTGAAGTGTGAGCCATGACACAGCTGATGGCCCATTTGTGTTGTATGTGACCACCCCCAGTGTACATGTTACACCTCCCTTGCACACAGATATGTTGGGCAGATTTCCTAGCTGCTATGTATGTCTGTGTGCCTTCACATCATGCAACATGTGCAAAACTGGGGTGAGATGTGTTTCCCTGTTTGTCCGAGTGTTTTGCATTCCATATGTGTACTGGAGCATGGTGCATATATGTGTCAGAGACCTCATCCTGCAGTCAACGCAGCATCTGTCACGGACTACTCGTCGTTTATGACTCAGGCCAACTGGAACTGCAGAGTGGTCTCGATCCTTGTAGGTTGTGCCTTGACCAAGGTAGGGGCAGCCCTTACTGGTAGCCACGGAGCTGCTGACAATGGGACATCAAAAGGCAGTCCGTGCCCTGCAGAAGGAGTCCCAGAGGAAAAAAACCCAAATGGAAAAACCTCTAAGGCTGGAACTCCCTGGAACAAAAAAAAAAGCACAAAAAGGTAAGCCTTCCAATAAAGAAAACAAATACTGGAAGAAACTGGAACAGGTGAAGGAAAAAGCTGGAAGAAAACAACCGGAGCGTGATCACCACTAAAGGAAGTGTTGCAGCGCAAGGGAGAGCAACAATCTCACTCCTCATATACCCTAAAACAGGAGGTGACAGACAGGAAGAAAAAAGACGCCATGTTGGGTTGGGGAAGGACCATAGAAGACTATAGAGAAAGGTGCCATATTGGAAAAGGATCCTAATGCATGCAGTGAAAAGGGTGAAAGAAAGGCATGCGGGGATAAAGAAGAATATGGCTCCTATGTGTAAAAAGAAAAGAAAGAAGAAAAAAGAAGAAAAGAACAGGCATCACCAGATAAGTGAGGGGTTAGGGTGCCCATTCCTAATGTCGAGGGAACGCTGCGCCCTGAACTTGCCGAGGCCCGATACCATATTTAGGGCCTTGTGCGAGAAAATTACAGTAAGAAGGGGCATGACATGCCCTATGGCTGATCAATCAATCAATCAATCAATCATAAGATTTATAAAGCACACTAATCACCCATTAGGGACTCAAGGTGCTGGAGGGGGGGAAGCTGCTGGTCGGAAAGCCATGTCTTTAGGTGTTTCCTGAAGGTTAAGAGGTCTTGGGTCTGGCGAAGGTGGAGCGGTAGGGAGTTCCAGGTCTTGGCGGACAGGTGGGAGAAGGATCTTCCTCCGGCGGTGGTGCGGCGGATGCAGGGAATGGAGGCTGGGGCGAGGGTGGCGGAGCGAAGGTTGTGGGTGGGGGTGTGGAAGGTGAGTCTTTTGTTGAGGTAGGTTGGGCCTGTGTTGTGGAGGGTCTTGTGTGCGTGGACCAGGAGTTTGAAGGTGATCCTCTTTGGTATTGGTAGCCAGTGTAAGTCTCTGAGGTGGGGGGTTATATGGTTGCGGCGTGGGATGTCCAGAATGAGTCGGGCGGATGCGTTCTGGATTCTTTGCAGCTTTGTTTGGAGTTTGGTTGTAGTTCCTGCATATAGGGCGTTTCCGTAGTCCAGACGGCTGCTGACCAGGGCATGGGTGACAGTTTTCCTGGTTTCGACGGGGATCCACTTGAATATTTTTCAGGCCCTGCGGAGGGTGTTGTAGCAAGAAGAGGAGATGGCGTTGACCTGCTGAGTCATGCTGAATGGGGAATCCAGGAGTAATCCCAGGTTACGTGCGTTGGTGGTGGGAGGTGGTGCAGATCCTAGGGAGGTGGGCCACCAGGGGTCGTTCCATGCTGAGGGGTTGGCTCCGAAGATGAGGATCCCTGTCTTCAAATGAACCACGGCTCCAGCTGGCACCGAGCGGAACGATCAGCCCTGGTCGCGGCGGGCCGCAGCACGACAGTAGGTCCCCCCCCGATCCACGGGTTTGTTCGGATAGAGTCGGAAAAACTGACAAATCAAAAGAGGTGCGTGACCAGAAGAGGCATCTTCACAAGAACACTCACTAAGAGGATAACCCTTCCAATGAATGAGTTATTGGAGATGGTTTCAGAATATATGAGAATCACATATTTCTTGGACTTCATATTTGGGTTCGTCATTCACTAACAAACGGGGAGAACATTTGACCTGCCTATGAAAAGGGTCAAGTTTGTAGGTCTTCAGTTGAGATACGTGAAATACTGGATGTATTTTCCATGTTCGAGGCAAACGAAGATGAAAGGACACATGATTGATCTTTTGAAGAATTGAAAATGGTCCATAATAGCGAGGTTTGAACTTGTTTTGTGACAGACAGAGGTGTAAAAATTTGGAAGAAAGCCAGACTTTGTCTTGGATTTGATAAGGTGGAGCTTCACATCATCTCTTATCAGCCATCCTTTTCATGTGTTGATTGGTAGACAAAAGGTTAGAACGTCTAAGGTGTTGAATTTTACGTACTTTCCAAGAAAATGAGATGATTGCAGGAAGTGTACAGGAGGCTTCCGGAATGGGTATAAAAGACTTGGGATGAAAACCATATGAGCAGAAAAAAGGAGTGACTATTGAATCACTATGTATTGTATTGTATGAAAACTCAGCAGTTACTCTGAGTGGTATTGCAAAAACAGCGTAGATATTATTTGAGTCCTTTATTCAGGCATTCCATTTGCCCATTGGTCTGAGGATGAAATCCAGAAGATAAAGCTACCTCAATATTTAGGGTTTCACAGAAATGCTTCCACAAATGTGATATGTATTGAGGGTAACGATGTGAAACAATAACCTGAGGGAGACCATGGAGAAGAAAAATCTCTTGTATAAAGATTTGATTCAATTCTTTGGATGTGGGTAGTTTCTTTAAGACAGTAAAGGGAGCCATCTTAGCAAATGAATCCACAGTCACCTTTATAACTCGATTTCCTGCTGAGGGTGGTAATGAACACATTAAATCAGTTGATACGGTATGCCAAGGGGCTGGTGGAACAGGTAAAGGTTGAAGTAGTCCTGCAGGCTTAGTGTGGGGTATCTTTGCTTGAGCACAGATGGGACAAGTCACCACACAACTCTCAGTATCTTGCTTAAGTATAGGCCACCAGAAGGAATGAAGGAGTATTTCCTGTGTAGCTCTGATACCACGATGGCCGGCCACAGGGGAGTCATGACACAATTGTAGTGCTTTTCTTTGTACTAACTTAGTAGGTAGGAAAAAACGCATCTTTATGGTAGTAATACCCCTTAACCTTGCCTACTGTTTGACATAGATCTTTCATTTCCTGTTCTGAGAGGGTTGAGTACTTTATCAAGGAAAGACTGTACAAGACCAATAATGCTGTCTGGTTCAATGAGGTGTTGTAAAGGGGAATTGCTACCTTCAGGGTAGTGTTGTGACAGGGCATCTACCAGAATATTTTGAGAACCAGGAATATAGGTAATATAAAAATCGAATTGGCTATAAAAGAAAGCCCAACGGGTTTGGCGACTGTTCTGACATTGAAAGTTTCATAGACACTAGATTTCGATGGGCTGTTCTCATTTCAAATGGCTCCCTAGAACCCATAAGGAATTGTCTCCACTCCTGACAGGCTGTTTTTAGAGCTAGAAGTTCTCATTCCAAAACCAAATAATTGTGCTCAGAATCGGATAGCACATGGGACAGATAAAAGATTGGATGTTCTAATCTGTCGTCGTCCTGTCTTTGCAATAATGCGGCCCCTATAGCTCTTTCTGAAGCATCAGTGACTATGATAAATTGTTTACTGGTGTCAGGATGCCGTAGTATAGGAGATTGGGTGAAAGCACATCTTAGGTTTTGGAATGCACTTTCAGCCACATCTTTCCAAATGAAAGTGTTTCGTAAACTCTCTTTTTTAACCCCTTCGCTGCCAAGGCTTTTCCCCTCCTATGCGACCCTTTTCTTGGCTATTTGGGGCAGTTCACGCTTAGGCCCTTATAACATTTTGTTCACATAAGCTACGCACGCCAAATTTACGTCCTTTTTTCCAACATCCTAGGGATTCTAGAGGTTCCCAGACTTTGTGGGTTCCCCTGAAGGAGACCAAGAAATTAGCCCAAATACAGCGAATTTTTTTTTTTTTTTCAAACAAATGGGAAAAATGGTCTGTTTGTGGTTTTTCCCCGAAAATGGCAACAACAAAGGGTTTGTGGGGGTAAAATCACCACCTTCCCAGCTTTCGGGAACAGGAAGACTTGAATTTAAAAACACCATTTTCAACACAATATTGACATTTTACTGGGACATACCCTATTTTTACTATTTTTCGTGCTTTCAGCCTCCTTTCAGTTAGTGACAGAAATGGGTGAGAAACCAATACTGGATCCTGGACAGCTAAACATTTCTGAAAAGTAGACAAAATTCTGGATTCAGCAAGGGGTCATTTGTGTAGATACTACGAGTGTTTCCTACAGAAAATAACAGCTGAAATAAAAGAATATTGAAATTGAGGTGAAAAAACTGCCATTTTTCTCCACATTTTACTCTGTAACTTTTTCCTGCAATGTCAGATTTTTGAAAGCAATATACCGTTACGTTAGCTGGCCTCTTCTGGTTGCGGGGATACATAGGGTTTGTAGGTTCATCAAGAACTCTAGGTACCCAGAGCCAATAAATGAGCTGCACCTTGCAATGGGTTTTCATTCTATACCGGGTATACAGCAATTAATTTGCTGAAATATAAAAAGTGAAAAATAGGTATCAAGAAAACCTTTGTAGTTCCAAAATGGGCACAAGATATGGTGTTGAGAAGCAGTGGTTATTTGCACATCTCTGAATTCCGGGGTGCCCATACTAGCATGTGAATTACAGGGTATTTCTCAAATAGATGTCTTTTTTACACACTGTCTTACATTTGGAAGGAAAAAATGTAGAGAAAGACAAGGGGCAATAACACTTGTTTTGCTATTCTGTGTTCCCCCAAGACTCCCAATAAAAATGGTACCTCACTTGTGTGGGTAGGCCTAGCACCCGCAACAGGAAGTGCCCCAAAAACACAACGCAGACACAGCACATTTTCACAAAGAAAACAGAGCTGTTTTTTGCAAAGAGCCTAGCTGTGGATTTTGGCCTATAGCTCAGCCGGCACCTAGGGAAAACTAGCAAACCTGCACAGTTTTGAAAACTAGACACCTGGGGGAATCCAAGATGGGGTGTCTTGTGGGGCTTTGACCAGGTTCTGTTACCCAGAATCCTTTGCAAACCTCAAAATGTGGCCATAAAAACACTTTTTCCTCTCATTTCGGTGACAGAAAGTTCTGGAATCAGAGAGGAGCCACAAATTTCCTTCCACCCAGCGTTTCCCTAAGTCTCTCGATAAAAATGGTACCTCACTTGTTGGGGTAGGCCTACTGCCCGCAAAAGGAAATGCCACAAAACACTATCTGGACACATCAAAATTATCAAATACAAAAAAATCTGTTTTTGCGGGGGCACCTGCGTTTTTGGTCCTGGGCTCAGCAGCCATCTAGGGAAACCTACCAAACCCAGACATTTCTGAAAACTAGACACCCGAGGGAGTCCAGGGAGGTGTGACTTGCGGGAATCCCCCAATGTTTTCTTACCCAGAATCCTCATCAAATGTCAAATTTAGCTAAAAACACAATTTTTTCTGACATTTCTGTGTGGGATCACTGCACCGGGAAAAATTTCATACCACCCAACATTCCCCTCATTCTCCCGGTATAAATGATACCTCATTTGTGTAGGTGGGCCAAGTGCTTGTGACAGGGAAGAGACAAAAACATGTCGAAATTGAGGGGGAACCAAAGCGGGTCCAAAAGGGCAGTTTGAAAAAAAACATTTTTAGGCTGACAAGTGCAGCTGAATTTTTATCGGTATAGATGAGTCAATGCTGGGTGGTAGGAATTTTGTGGATTCCTGCAGATTCCGGAAGGTTCCACCACAAAAAGTGGGAAAAATGTGTGATTTCCAGCAAAGTTGGAGGTTTGCAGGGCATTGTGGGTAAGAAAATGGTGTGGGGTGCATGTGAAACACACCACCCTGGAATCACCCCGATGTTTAGTTTTCAGATGTGTCTAGGTCTTGTGGATTTTTCTACATGGCAGCGTCCCAAAGTCCATAAAGTGCAGCCCTCACCATTCCACGTTGGACGAATTTGAGAGTTAGCCAAGCTCTCATGGCCCAATTGTAAAACCAAAACCCAAAATAAT
Organism: Pleurodeles waltl; assembly: GCF_031143425.1. NCBI lineage: Eukaryota > Metazoa > Chordata > Amphibia > Caudata > Salamandridae > Pleurodeles > Pleurodeles waltl. The sequence goes on from NC_090450.1 coordinate 108,566,857, forward strand.
CAAATGTTTTCTTGCTTGCTGTGGGATAAGATATTTTAGAGTGCGGGGAGAGCTGAAAGACTGTTACCCCTTTCAGTTGGGGTGGGGGCATATCCAGGCCCATACTGGTTGGTAGCCACCACCCCACAATTTTTTTTTAATTCCCTGGAATCTAGTAGACTTTCTGCCCCCCCCCACGGGGTGTGGATCAGGGGTTATTGCCCCTTCTGCCTACTGGTTGGCAGAACAACTTTGGCCCCATTTATTTGGGTTGGGGGTATGGCCATAACCCCACCCTCTTATTTTGGGAAAAAATCCTTCCTGGTGTCTGGTGGGCTTTCTGCTACCCCTTGGGGTATGATGGGCCTTCCAAAAATAGGCCAATCTGCCCCGAATGGGGGCAGATATGGCCAACAGTAATTGGTCCCCTTGGGGAGCGACCCTTACCCAAGGGGCTACCCCCCTAAAGAAAACACACACATACACACACACACCAATCCCTGGTGCCTAAGTGGTTTCTGCCCCCCTCGAGGGGCAGATCGGCCTAATAGAAATACGCCTATCTGCCACCAAGGGGAGCAGAAATGGCCAAAAATAAATTTGCTCCCCCAGAAGAGTGACCCTTGCCTAAGGGGTCGCTCCCCAACTCTAAAAAAAAAAAAAAAAAAAAAAAAGATCCCTGGAGCCTAGAGGTTTCTGCCCCCCTAAAGAAAACACACACATACAGACACACCAATCCCTGGTGCCTTAGTGGTTTCTGCCCCCCCTGGGGGCAGATCGACCTAAGAACAATAGGCCGATCTGCCCCCAGGGAGGGCTGAAATGGCCTAAAATAAATGTCCCCCCCCCGGAGCATCCCTTTCGTGAGGGGTCGCTCCCCTTAAGTGAAATTGGCACAAAAAAAATCCCCGGTGCCCAGTGCTTTCTGCCCCTCTTGGGGGCAGATTGGCCTAACAAAAATCAGCCGATCTGCCCCCAAGAGTGGCAGAATGGTCTAAATACAATTTGCCCCCCAGGGGAGCTACCCTTGCCTTAGGGGTCGCTCCCCACCCTTTAAAAAACAAAACAAAACAAACAAAAAACAACAAAAAAATAATCCCTGGCGCCTAGAGGTTTCTGCCCCCAGGGGCAGATCGGCCTAATAACAATAAGCCGATGTGCCCCCGGAGGGGGCATAAATGGCTTAAAATAAATTTGCCCCTCCGAGGAGTGACACTTGCCTAAGGGGTCACTCCCCTTCCATGAATTCGCCATAAAAAAAACCTCCCTGGTGTCTAGTGGTTTCTGCCCCCACTGGCCTCATAAAAATAGGGCAAATAGCCTAAGTTTAATTTGCCCCCTAGGGGAGCGACCCTCGCCTATGGGGTCGCTCCCCAACTCTAAAAAAACAAAAAAAGATCCCTGGTGCCTAGAGGTTTCTGCCTCCCCCACCCCCGGGGGCAGATCGGCCTAACAACAATAGGCCGATTTGCCCCCAGGGGGCAGAAAAGGCCTTGAAAAATATTGCCCCCCTGGGGAGCGACCCTTGCCTAAGGGGTCGCTCCCTTATGCCAATTTCATTTTCAAAAATGAATCCCTGGTGCCTAGTGGGCATTTCAGAAGCCGTATCGCTTAGGATTATGCAGTGTAAACCAGGGTATTCTTAAGATTACTGTATGATTAGGAGAGGCAATTAGATCAAAAGAGACATGTTCCTGATGTTTTCCAAAGCGTAGACATAGGGTAGGAGTAGTACTGATGACAGGACCGGAAGCTTATAGAGATCCATCAATTGTATGAACCTGTTCTGGAATGTCCTTAGATATTCGGGGATTTTTTTGTTCCATGGCCCAATTCTCATCCAGATAGATTCCACTGGCTCCACAGTCTAATAATGCCAACACCCTTTCTTCCAGACCATCCAGTAACTGCAGTGTAATAGGTAACAGAAACAAGGCAGTAGCATTTTCCTTGGAAGAACAAATAGAAGGTATCTCAGAGAATCCTGTCCCCTCCCTTCTCATAGAGGATGGGAATTGGCGTTTCCCAAAGACTTCACAGGACAGACCGGACAGGTATGAAGCAAATGGCCCAAAGCCCCACGATAAAGACATAATCATTTTCTTTGTCTATTTGCGCTTTCACTAGCAGTTAGAGAGCCACGAGCGGTGTCTATTTGCTTTGGTTCTTTTTCTGCCGCTTCTCTTAACTCAGGTCGAGATTCTTCAGAGCGATGGATGAGGGTACGTGGGTTCCCAGCTTGAGATGGTCCACAATTCTTTCTCTTTTCCACTCTGCGTTCTTGTGGACGATACTCTATGGAAAGTGATAACTCCATTTAGCTTCTCAAATCTTCCACTCTAGCTGAATGTACTAGTTTGTCTTTTATCTCTTCTCAAAGACCCGTATGAAAAAGAGATACAAGAGTACATTCTACCCACATAGTCTTTGCTGCCAGTTGTCTAAAAAACGTTATATATTGTAGAACATCCTGCGTACCTTGCTGGATATCACATAAAGCTTCTTCAGCAGACGACTCCAATCCCAGGTGTTCAAACATTTGTTTAAAGGCAGCAACAAAAGCTGAATAGTCAGACAGCACAGGGTCATTAGAAGCTACCAAAGGAGTCGCCCAGGCCAGAGCAGGACCAGATAGGGAACTAATTAAATATCCCACTTTCAAATTGGGATGGTCGAAATGCAAAATAGACATCAGAGCATTGAGGAACTCACGCAACTTGTTCGGATCTCCTGAAAAACGTGGCGTATTGGGGAGACAGTGGGAACATCTGTTGTTCGGGAAACCAAGGCTTGTCGTAAAGCCGCATTTTTATTTCATAGTTGTTGCAGTTCCAGGGCTTGTTGTTGAATGAATAAGAGTAGCGACTGGTTGGTTTCTGCAGCAGCCGTCGAGGTATTCTCCATACTGCTGGACGAAGACTGGTTCTTTTGGTGCTGCAATCTGTCACGGACTACTTGTTGTTTATGACTCAGGCCAACTGAAACTACAGAGTGGTCTCGGTCCTTGTAGGTTCTGCCTTGACTAAGGTAGGGGCGGCCCTTTCTGGTGGGCATGGTGCTGCTGAAAATGGGACATCAAAAGGCAGTCCGTGCCTTCCAGAAGGAGTCCCAGAGGAAAAAAAAACAAAAGGAAAAACCTCTAAGGCTGGAATTCCCTGTAACAAAAAATAAGCACACAAAAGGTAAGTCTTCCAACAAAGAAAACAAATATTGGAAGAAACTGGCAAAGAAAAAAGCAACCAGAGCGTGATCACCACCAAAGGAAGTATTGCAGCGCAAGGAGAGAAAAAATCTCACTCCTTATATACCCTAAAACAGGAAGTAACAGACAGGAAGAAAAAAGATGCCATGTTGGATTGAGAAAGGACCATAGAAGAATATAGAGGAAGGTGCCATCTTGGAAAAGGATCCTAATGTATGCAGGGAAAAGGGTGGCAGAGAGACATGCTGGGATAAAGAAGAACATGGCTCCTCTGTGTGAAAAGAAAAGAAAGAAGAAAAGTAGAAAGAAGAAAAGAACAGGCATCCCCAGGTAAATGAGGGTTGGGGGGTGCCCACTCCTAATGTTGAGGGCGCTCCGTATATATGCAATATTTAGGGCCCCGTGCGAGAAAACAACAGTAAGAAGGGGCGCGACAGGCCCAACAGCTGATCAAATGAACCTCGGCTCGAGCCGCACCCGAGCGGAACAATCATCCCGGGTCGCGGTGGGCCACGGCACGACAGCATCATTTTTTAAGTAGGAACACCTACCTTGCCTATCATTGTCAGTATCTGATGCAGCGAGATCCAACGCTATTTAAAACTGATGCTAGGGTGGAAAAACTGACACTAGGGTCCTTTAGCATCACTTTGTAAATATGGAGTTAAAAAAAAACTCACAGTGGCAGTGCAAACTCCTTGTAAATAAGCCACAAAGTGTTTTGCACACTTCTGTTGATGAGCTATATTTGGGCTACATTTGGGTGATATGTGGGCTACATTTGAGCTCTTTTATCTCTGATGGCCATCTTGGGTGACTTATTGGTTATGAAGCTCCCTAATTTCCTTATTTACTTCAGTTTCCTCAGTAGAAAATAGTTTCACCACACATGTTCACCATAGAAACTCACTTAAAAACCTAAACGTTCCAGGGATCTTATATCTACGTTCATAGTTTCCTCACACAAAACCATAGAAATTCAGCAGTTACACTTATATTTATGAAAAATAACTATAAGTCGTGCCCAGTGCTTTATTTGTAAAATGATAAGTGCAGGTGCTCAAAGCGCTGCTTAGACACCATTGCTGGAGCAATAAAATGTCAGAGCATAAATGTCAAGTGTGCACAGTCCCGAATCAACTTCAGGCCTCTTCAGTTCACTGACAGGTACTCTCTGCCCACGGTATCCAGTACCTCACTCTTATGGTTGTGTGTTTTCTCCCTTGGTGATGCATTTTTTAAATATCCATATATATACAGTATATATATATATATATATATATATATATATATATATATATATATATATATATATATGCACACACATATATATATATAAACATATACATATATATATATACATATATACCCAGATGGAGAATTTTGACTGTCTCGTATATGATACTACAGGGGCCTGACTCACTGACCTTCGTACAAGTTAGGCATTTATCCTGATATTTATGACTTTACAGAGGTGAGAAAGGGTTGGGAGGGAGGCATTTGACCTGTCTTTCAAACAGTTTTGGACTTCATTGTGTTTGACATTATACTAATGGCAGCAGCTTTGACACAACAGTGCTACAAATATACGAATTACATTGAAAAACATGTGGCTTTGTCTCTGCACTGTAAATATGGATATGAACATCACTTGTGGAGTTTTTTCAACGCTATTTCAGCATGATTATGATATAAATCTGCAATAAGATAGGAAGAACTTGAACAGTGCATTAAAGGGAAATGTATGCTGTGATGTGCAAGTCACGTGCTATCTGATTTAAAAGCACCTGATTTGTGAGCATTTTTCAACCATCTACCTATGATTAAGACATTTTGTCGAAACGCATCAGGATTTGGGGGTGCTGCCATTTTAAATTGAATTAAACCCTCGGAGTCAACTGGAACTGAGCCTCAGCATCGTGCTTTTTTGTGTTCATGTTACTGGGATACTCCACCCTTTGCGCTGAGGCCGCCCTGCAGGGTTGTGTGCCACTGATGGAGAATTTTGACTGTTATATATATATATATATATATATATATATATATATATACACATATATATGTATATATATATATATATATATATATATTTTTTTTTTTTTTTTTTTTTTGACCTTACAAATATTTGCAAATAGGTCTCAATGCTCAGCTCAGCCCCCTCGTGTGATGGCATGATGAATTCGCAAATGTCGGAGAACATTTTTTATAAAAAAACTCACAGATTTATACACTAAATCTTTTATTCAAAGAATCAATCAGACACTCACACACACCCACTCAGAGAGTCATGCACCCACTTTCAGACCCACTGAGACACTCGCGCACCCACTCAAAGACCCACTCAGACCATCACACATCCACTCACAGACCCACACAGAGCCTTACGCACCCACTCTCACACCCAAACCCTCATGCACCCACTTACAGACCCACTCAGATGTCACACATCACAATACAGACCAACTCAGTCCCTCTCATATCCAGAGAGACAGACCCCCTCACACCCAGAGAGACAGACCCTGCAGCAAACTCCTGCCACACATGACCGAAGGCCGTGTGTGGTGCAGGGTTGGGTGGTTATGGGTGGTTGGCTGGAGCGCTGCGGGCAACCCAGCAGTGCACGGCTGAAGGCTGTGCACTGCAGTGATTGGAATAACGTGGGTAATTAAAATGATTTTATGTTAAACAATCAGCAAAATTCACTGAAAAAAAATAAACATTACATGGATGTTATAGTTAGGAAACAGAATTTTTTTTAAAACACAGAAATTTGCTGAAAATACCGAAGGTTATCAGGACGTTATAGTTAGATTCTGAATTTACTTGTAAAAAGCCTTAGAAATTCTGCTGTTATAGGAAGAGTTTTTTCAAGTAACTATAACTTGCTCCCTGAGGTAATGAGAGAGCGTAGCCTATATAATCAATATTAACATGATATGTTTATGAACTAATGTATAATAATGCTGCATAGAAAATGTACTCATGTATTTTGCAAAACGTGTGCTTGAAATGTGCCCACGGGGAGTGGCCGCCAATATATACGGGGACTAATGAAAATGACTAATGATGATGAAATGTTAAGCTAAAATATATTTTTACACTCATTATTAAAGGTTATATGCTAGAGTTCTGCTAATAAATCATTAGGCCTTAGATAGCATGAGTCGAGGCCTAGCTGCCTGGCTTTCATATTAAATGAGTTTTTCTAACGTGCAGTGTGCTGACTTGCTGAAGAACATGAACTCTTGTTTTCCAAAAGTTAGAAGATGAATGTAACTGTAGTAGATCCGTTCTCATGAAATTTGACTTGCTTGAAGAAACATTTTAGCTGAGTGCAACAGTGTAGACTAATGTCAGGTACAAGGTCGCCTGAACCGGTACAGACAATGGAGCCACTGACTGAAGATGTGCAAAGGACCACGAGAGGATGAAATCATACCAGACATTCTACCCGCTGAAGACCTCAATCATAAGGACCAATAAACTGCGTGAGAACTGTTATGGGGTGACAAATTTGATGAGATAATTGGTAACCTATTGGTTGGAGATAGTGGAGTGCAAACCCATATCCAATAAGAAATTAGGGGACTGTACAACGAAAAAGGGATAAAAACCTATGACACAAGGAAGTAGTTTGGATCGAGGGGAGAGGAGACTAGGAGTTAGGTAGATGCTGATGCAATTTGCTGTGACCCAGACACTTTGTCACTCTGCATAGAGACTTTGCTGTTTGGTTCTTAAAACCAACCTTGCCCTTATATTGCCCGTTTATACTTTACCTCCTTATGAGGGAAGTACCCTTTTACCCTTTTCTGCCTGAGCTGAGTCTCTGACTGATGGCGAATCAACTGATGTCCTGAGAACGAAGACAGAATCTGTATGCTGACCCAATACGGAGGGTAACTATATGACAATGAAATTGTGATTGTCTGTTAGCTTTTCCTTTCTAGGTACCAACTGCTTCTTTTGACAGATACCTTAGTTAGAGGTTTTCCAAATTGATGTTGCTAAATTCTTTTGCATGAAGTCCAACATGCCAATGCTAATTTGTGGTTAGTCAAGGGGTTCACTAAACAGACGCAAATAGACAAATGACTGAATCTATACTTCGTTGAACAATGTGCTAACGTTACTCTGCTAAGATTGATCTATGTTGACGTTGTGTTATATTCTAATATTCGTGATTCTTGCTTTGATGAAATCTTATCAGAGTTGTCATATTGTGACTATGCTAATGTGCTTCTTGGTTTTGAGATTAATAAACATGCTAGTAGAATTGTAATCAATAGGGAATAAATATCACAAAATCTTACTAAACTGGTGTGGTTATTCATGGCTGAAAGGTCATGGTGGTTTCCGAGTCTTATTAAATGTCTTTGACTAAAGTGACTTGCCTTGTTATGATAAATATTGATGACGTTATTAACATATTGATTGACATGTTGATTAGCTATCTCATCCTAAGGTGTCTTCAATCAGGGTCGAAAGATTCATCGGCCTAAAACGAGTCCCAAAGTAAATAAATTAGACATAGCGGGACCCGTTAACAGTAACTATAGCTCCCACCCTTGCCATGCACTGCTAAGTACCCCAGATATTACAGTACTCATGACAGCTTCTATAACGTTATTAAAAATATAAATAAATCTTAATTAATCTAGGTGTTTTAATCATGACTACAGCCCAAACTGCTAGACGGAATTACACCAAACTTGGCAGAAAGTTAGATTTTGGTACACAGATTAAGCTTTCAGTTATTTGGTGTAAACCTGGTCAGTGAGATAATAAGTGAAAACAAATTTGTATATCTAGGGCAGCGGTCCTCCTTAACAACTTCGCGAACAAGAAGAACTCATGCAGGGAGCTGCAGAGCTCTGATTGCCTACTAACACTTCAAACTAGGAAGTGTTATCAGCCATCTTGGGTCTCAGCTTCAGCTTGACCCCTTAGCTCTAGGGCTGGGATGCCAAAGCAAAAAACTCTTTAAAAAAAAAAATCCTTGAATTTGCGACAATGTCACAAATTCACGGTAACATTTTTTGAAGCCCCCGGATGGGCCAGCTCCCGGGGTCATTTTGAAATAAAGGAGGAGGGCGCCTAGGATCCCGCCATCTTAGGGCATTTTGAAAAATGTATTACCTGGTGTCACCAGTAGGAATTTATAATTGGGATCTATATGAAAATAGTTTTTTGACTTGTCTATATCTTTTGCACAATTTGATGAATATTCAAGAATTCTCCCCAAAAAAGTGCCCTCTAGGGTCATGTTGTGCATGGAACCTTTTGGGATGATCCGTCAAGTAGGGGTAGAGAAAAAGGGGGGTAAAAATAATGTGAGTTTCCCATGTTAATTCGCTTACACATTTAGAAATGCATGCAGCAGGAACTGCTGTATATAATTACACTAAATTTGGCAGAAAGGTAGCTTTTGTTCTGCAGATGACCATTTTTTTAATTGGTGTAAATCTGTTCAGTAGCTTAGGACAAATTAAAGGAAGCATGTATTTGTATATATAGGGTTGCGATGACTTCGCAACTACTACCGATCTCATGAGGAGATCTGAGTGGCTAAAAATCATTTTTTTAAAGTTCTAGGTGAAAATTGTGAATAATCATAAATGTTACTGTGGCTGAACAAAAAAAGCATGCGCAGTCTCCTGCACTTGCTTTTCATATTGCCTCTGAGTGGGACAGGTCCCAGGTGCATTCCCAAAATATAGGAGCGGGCACATACCCTTCTAGGGCTTATCAAACCCCCCCGAGACCACCAACTCCCTGAGGCGATGCCTCTAAAATATAGGTGGGGTCTGTGCAGCATACCGCCTCCCAGAGACACCACATTCCCAGTGCACCCAGTGCAATGCCTCTAAAACATATGCATAGGGGCCCATGCAGCTCCCCCCACCACACGGGTTGCCACCCTACCAGGTAATGCCTCTAAAATATATGCAAGGAGGCCTATGTGGCGGGGGAATGTTAGGTATGCAGGGGGTCCCATGCCCCCTTGATCTAGGGACTGCCACATCTCCGGGGCAAACCCAATATAAGGAGGGGACCCGCCACATGGAGCCATTTATGAAAGCTTAGTTATCATTACTTCACACTTAAATGAGTGCCAGGAAAGAGAGAAAACATTGCTCTTGCAAGCTTTTTAAAGCAGCTCCCTGATTGCAGGTGCAATGCCCACTCCCGCAGGAGACAAGAGACAGCAGGACCCACAGGGGCCTTGAGAATCCCCCCCCATGGTCCCCGAGAATTGAAGAAAAGCTTCTCAAGGTGGAACTACAGATCTGCTGTTCCACCTTGAAAATCTACTTGATAAAGACACTCAACGTACAAAAACATTGGAAAAGTTACAGACTAAAAAGGTCATTTGAGACATTACAATAGCATATTTTAAGCAGCTGTAGTTTTGGAGATGCACTATACATATATCCAAGGAGGTAGCACCTACTAATTGCCCATTACAAATTACTATAGTTGGGTAGACATTCTGCACAAAACAGTGGCCACTTCTTGGATAAATACGCAGGGCAGTATTCATTCTTGCACGATGCTTATTTGATGGAAATCAAACCTCAACAGGAATCACTCACAGATTTAAAAAAGCAGATGTCCAAGTTCAAGGTTCACTTCTGTAAGGTACTAATCATCCTATTTTCTTGCACATTGTCAATGCAAAGCAGGTATTTTTTCTCTTCATTTCCACCTTGAAAAGGTATCTGTAACCCTTGATGAAGGTGTTTGCATCCTTGCTTTTTCCCAGTACGATATCTCATATAGTGACCGTGGCGAGTGGATTCTTTCTTGTCAACTGCTGCTGAGACTCAACCCCTGTTGTGCATGGCTGAAGGCCATCCGTGACCCCGGGTTGGGTGGTTATAAAGGGTTGGCCACAAGGTCTGGTCAGAAGGCCAGGTCCGGCAGCCAACCCCTCCAATGCACTGCCGTGGTTGGACTAACAAATAGTGATTAAAATGACTTTATGTTAGAAAACCATAGAAATTCGCTGAAAAAAACAAAGGTTACAGGTAGGGGTAGCCGACACGCTGTTCGCATGTGTCTCTGCTAATTTTTACATCAACTTCAGCAACTACAGCGCTGGCTCCTATGCGGCTGGACCAGAATTTCCGGGGCAGAATGCATGTTTTTCTGGCAGTGCAAACTAATGAATGTCTGCCATCAACAACCCTCCTTCTGGTTGTCAAACTGGAACCCTGCATTCCACACACCTCCAGGGGATAGGGATATTTCACCACAAGTTCATAGAACTTGCAGCTCATATTTTATTTGAATTTAATTTCCCACATTACCATAAGTGACAAGGCTTTGTGCTGTGAAAGAGAGGGTGACCTGAGCCCGACCTAGGCAGATTATGTGTCATTTTCAGGTGGAACATATAGCGCCTGTCTGCTCTGGGGGGGGCGGAGGCAGAAGCCACCTCTTAAAAGCAGCCTGGAAATATGGTAGTGGATTATTTTCTCTGGAAGGTGAACTCAAGATTAACCCAGACAAAGCATGAATAATGGGTGTCCAGGCGGGTGGGCACCCTGCCAGCCTTTCATGGAAGCAGGAACATTAAAGTCTGAATACCCTGCTGCACCCTTCCCTCCCAGATCCTGCTCTCTGTCTGTGTCAGCAGATCATGTGTGAAATGTAACGTACCCCAGCTAGTTAAAGTCTCCTTGAGTGGATACCAGCCTAGATATGGCATCAGGAACAGCTTGTTTACAGTACCTCGATAATGAAACCTACGGACTCACCCTAGCGCAAAAACGAAGCTGTCTCTTTGAGTATTTTGTCCTTTCTCATTTGGTATGTTTACAATGTGAACCTAAATATAATGTTCCTGCAACCTTTGTTTTTTTTTTAAGTGAATTTCTATGTTTTTTTAACAAATCTATTTCCTAACTATAACCTCCCTGTAACCTGTGTTTTTTTAACTGAATATATATATATATATATATATATATATATATATATGTATATATTACCTTTCCACATATCCACTCTAATATCTAAACACACCTTACCACCCAAAAAATACATGCTCACCATAAACCCAAATAATGCCTTTACCACCCCAAATCCCATACCCACCCTTAACCCTAAAAATGCCCTTACAACCCCAAATCCCACACCCACCCTTAAACCTAAACACCCCTTACCACCCCAAAACCCATACCCACACTTAAACCTAAAAATGCCCTTACCACCCCAGAACCCATACCCACCCTAAAACCTAAAAAAGCCCTTACCACCAATAACCATTATCCACCCTAAACACTATATATATATATATATATATGTATATATATATATATATATATATATATATATATATATATATATATATATATCACTCAACCCACTAAATACTTACCTTTACTTACCTTCAAACCCTTTACCACATATACACCTTTACCATCCATGTCTTCACAACGAAATTTGTTGTAAAGGCATGCGTGGTAAAGGGATATTTGTAGTAAAGGGATGCATGGTAAAGCCGTGCGTGATAAAAGCATATGCGTAGTAGAGGCATTGTGGTAAATGCATTGCATTGCATTTGCCACGTTGTAAGTGATGTTTCAGGGGTCCCCGAGGGATCTTCCCCCATCGAGTCAAAAATGTTGAATTTTAAATGTTGCCACAATTTCAATGAGGTTCCGCAAATCTGCATCAAAAAATAAAAACCCCTGGGATGGACCAGTGCCCAGTGGGAGCAGCAAAATATAGTATTTAGGGGAGGGGCACTTGCGGCTCCCTCCCTGAGCCAGCAAAGACCCCAGGATCCCATCACCCAGGGCCGAATCATTCATATGAGGGGGAGAGAGGAATGTGGCCTCTCCCCAGGCCTTTAAAGGACCTGGGGACTCCTTTCATCTGGGCTGATTCATCAATATTAAGGAGCAGGGAAACTCAAACTGCTCTTGCCCTCTCGGAGCATATATATAATTACTAATGTGTTACTTATGACAGTTGTTGTTAACATCTTGGAAACTGTTGAAGATTTTATTTGAAAGTTGAAACATATATTTTGATCATTTTTAATTGAAATGTAGGCATGTAGGAAGCTGCATGCTTGAGTTCATGGTTTGGGGGCAGTACCTGAGATGGACGTATGAAAGCTTGCTTGACAATTGTGGTCGTGCAGCAGAGGAGGATATCAATAATATTTTGAAACACTCAAATTTTGAGAGCTCCATTTAGGAAAATTGAGTAGATGACGCTAATAATGGCTGACAGTATTTTGTTTCAATGTTGCAATGTACCTCTGCTCTTTCTATTTGTCTGAACTTTCGGCCCACTGGGGGTTGAATTTGCTGACAGTATTGAAACCAATCTGCCTTGGGATATAGCACGAAATATCAGAAGAATATCAGAAGAAAACATTGATGAGTGGACTACACTGATATCACAACAACATACATTGGTGAAAGATGTAGTGGGAAAGAGGATAAGATATGTTGTGATACTGAGCATGTTGTTCAATACTAGTTAAATTCATAGATTCACTTATACCCGATTAGTTAACACAATGCATTACAAATCACCAATGTAATACCATGCGAAGATAGAGTAAATCAAATCACTTTAATGTCAAATGTAAAACAAACCTTATATGTCACCTGTGTCTGGAAATGTCCTTGAACAGCTGTCAATCCACTGAACCCACACACTGCCATAACCCTATGCTCAATATTCCACATTCCAAAGCTATCCAATCCAGATAACACATTGCACGGTTACTTTACTTAGTGTGTGGCTGACTTGTTATGAATGTGTATTTCTACTCAATGGCCAGGCATGATATATATTTGCATGTCTTACACATAACAAAAATACAATAACATTACATGATATAATAACTTGTGAGTATGCACTCACATGTGCATTTAGTTATTTCCCTTGCTCCTTGTACAAAGAATAGGCACTCACACTAAGCAAACCCGACTTTCCTGGTCTTCATGCTGCTAAAAACCCTCATTTTTATTTCTAATCTTATTTGAATTTGCTTTGTTCATACAAATATAGTTTATGAAACACATGGATACGCAGTGCTTACTTTTGGTAAAATAATAAGTGATGGCCAGCAGCAGTTACTCCATTACGGAGGAGGAGTGTCAACCCACTGTTGCAAGTGCAACAAACATGAAAAATAAAATGGTGATAAAATGAGTTTATTAACATTTTATTTTTTATACTGACAGCCGAGTCTGATATGGGGCCATTGTTGCTGATTGGCAGCATGGAATGAGTGATGTGCACTTTATTTTAAAGTGCACGTCACTTTGGTCAGCTGTGTTACGACGAACAGCCTGACGTGCACTTTAAACCTCTCCAACCCGAGCTGCCTTAGACAGCTGGGTGGAGAGGGGGCAAAAGTCCCTAGTGCCTAAAGGAATATCAGCCATCCCATTCCAACCCATCCTGCCACTTCTCTCATGCTACTTAACATTATCAGCAACATGAGAGCAGCATCTGGATTGTTAAATGTGAGCTGGTTGAGCTGGTTGAAACTCTGGGAACTTGTGCTGGAACCATGGACTGCAGAGAGGCAGAGGATCACTGAGGCAGTAGATAAGTACACTTTTAAGTATTTTTTAACTAGGTTAATTTTGATTCACTGTTCGGCACTGTGAGAAACTTGGGCTGCCTTCAGCCTCAACTCCAGAGCACTGTTTAAAACGGATCACAACTGAGAGCTTTGAAGTTGAGCCTAATAGTACTGCTGATATCTAGCAGTGCCTGTCAGTGGGTCAAACTACTCACCCCACCACTTTAACTTTAAACTTGAGTCCACTTCATATTTCTTGAACACACCACTAGACATTCGATTCTCCGCTATCACACTCTTGAAGGTTAATTTGCAACCCTGCTTTCTCCCTTTGTCACTGTCTTATTTCTCTTCCTTCTTCTGTTTCTCGCTAACTTTCCCTGGGTCAAAGTCTGCTGAGGAAAAATAAGTTGCCGTCCCCACAAATGTGTGCCAATGGACTGCACCTACGACCACCACCGTGCAGAGGGCTCATGCTAGCACCACAGAATTACCTCTTTCCATTTTAGAGTGATGAGTCTCCGTCACAGAAAAGTTGATTTTTTTTGTTTTAGTCTTCCTTTAAGCAGGCCTTTCTTAAAAGCAAAGACCTTATTTTCTCATTATTTTCAAATTATACAGAGCAAATGCACAAGCCATGATAAGACTTGTTATAAGCGCGCCCTCAAGAAGTTATGACTTAGAGTTACTAATTACGTTTTCCCGTTAATACATTTCTAATATATTTGCTGATATTTCACATTGGATTCTGGATATATGGGTAATAAATATCTTACTGTTGTAGGCAAATAGTGCATGCAAATAAACGTTGATATTAAGCCACACAGAACATGATGCCTACGTTTGTGCTACCTAGGTAATTCCGAATTAATTGACCAATATAAACAAACTGGACTATACACTAGCACATCCGTAAACTCTGCGAGAAATCTCTTCCAAGAATTGAGTTTTTTCCTGTCATGGCGGAGGGGGAACAGCTGTGCTCTACACCAGACAATACTACTGATCTTTAATTTGTCATATGGTATTGCAGATCTCCAATACATTAACAATTATCAGTCCACATGGCTGTGTCATCGTGACAGCATGGATCTGGGACAAAAAACATCATTGAGGTATGGCGCAGGGATAAAAACGACCAAGCCAATAACAGCTGCCGTCAGCTTGACACAGAGCCTGCTGTCATTTAATGTACCTGTTATCATGCCATTTTTCACTTCCTAACTAAATCTGTCGTGAAAAATATTCTTTGCTCCTCGTAGCAGCGTGCGTTTATAATGCATGAAGACCCTTGTTGCGAATCCAGTTAACCGCAGAGTAAATCTTATGTATCAGTTGCCACTGAAGAATCGAGTTATTTTTCATAAAAGCTGTGCATTTCTCAAATAAATACCGCTCTAAAAATGTCCGAGTCACAGATCACCGTGGTAAGGCGGTAAACGGGTGACAAAAAGCTGCTCTAAAAGAGGTTTTCATTTATTTTCACTGCCTATGTTTCTTTTTATGACCTGCAATGTTTTCCATTCGTGCATCAATTCATTGTCAACACATAAATATTAAACCATGAGCAGAAGCTGTGTGACATATTGCTACAAACTGCTTGACACGTTGAACAGATTGCACCTCACACAATGCACGAACTATATAGCACGAAATTGAACTTCACCTGTGTTGTGAAATTAAAATTGAGCTTGCGTAATACGAAAGCGAGATAGATTTTAGTTTATTTACTGAATTGCCTAATTTACAGGCCAGGTTCTCCGGTTTTAATTCCCTGCTTAGCGCTCGATCACACATGCTGCCGTTCTTTGCAAATCGATATATAGTTTTTTGCTTCAACTTGTGCAATGCATGTGGTGGAAAAATCTAGTTTGTCTAATACTACCCCATTTTCTTTACACCATGCACATCACATCTTGATGTCTGTATCTGGTTTCTCTCACATATAATTTAAACAGCATTTTCTTATGTTTTTAGATGTTTCTGGTGTAATAATAATGGCTCATTAAAATGCTCAAATGTTCACTGGTTCTCAGCACATGCTGTATCCAATCCCTAAAACAAAATAAATGAATTTGTAACACTTGTTCTCAAATGTTCAGATTACTGCTAAATAATTAAAACTACATGCTCTCATTGAACCTTTCAATCTAGCTTGCACGGTAATTAAGTAGTCCTACAACAGAAAACATTGATACTTGAAGCTCCCCCCAAAAAACGCTGAACCTTCAAATTCCTCAGGATAAAAAGTATCACTTTGAACTTTGGTTGTTAGGGAGAAATATTGTCTTCTGTTGAAAGCTGCAGATACAGAAGCCAGATTCAAACCTATCTGTGTGAAAGAAAGCCTATTATTCAACTGAAATTTGTGCATATCTGCTGAAGGATCTATTTTGTGTCAACGAGTGTGTTTTCAAACCAAAGCCCATGGTAACACTGGGATTTTAATCTCAAAATGTATTTGGATGACTGTTTTTTCACACTAAATCTGGAGTTATCTGAGCACTAGCCTATTATGAATAATTTAACGCCCATTAGAAAACCATTACAGTCCACCACTTCCCAGTCATTGTACTGGTAATGGTTTATCCTCCTCGACCATTTTCATTGTCTCATCTATACTTAGTTTCAGCGGTCCCAAATTCCATGCTAAAATACAAGTGATCTGTTCTCTGGAACAGGAGTGCAAAACCACGCAGGAAGGGATATCCACCAGCTGGCAACAGCATCATTATTATTGTAGGTTGAGGGTAGTGAGGATGTGTCTAGAAAACAGAGGGGACTCCAAGAGAGGAATTTGCTGGCTAGTGGAAGGACCGAAATGACCAGGGAATAGTGTAAGAGATGGAAGTGAATGAATGGATTTGCCAAGGCGGTGTCTCTTACGAGGGATCAATCAATCAATCAAACGGTATTTGTCTAGCACGGCTTGTCACCCGAGAGGGTAAGCAGGCACTTGCTGCCTGTTTATTCAAAGGTGTTTATTCAAAGAGACAGATTTTCAGCCCTTTTCTGAAGTGTGCCAACCATGGTGCAGTGCGGAGGTGGAGGAGGAGAGCTTTCTAGTCCTGGGGGCGAGCTGGGCGAAGGAGCTTCCTCCTTTGCGGTAGCCGCATATGCATGGTATTTCTGTGAGTGCAAGGTGTGCGGAGCGAAGGTTCCTGGGCGGTTGGTGGAGGTGAAGGTGGTGGTTTAACTAGGTGGGTCCTAGGTTGCGGAGGGCTTTGCAGGCATGGATTAGAAGCTTGAAAAGACATCTCTTATGGATCAGTAGCCAGTGGAGTTCCTTCAGGTGCTGGGTGATGTAGGTTCTCTTAGGTAGATTGAGGATCAGTGTAGTAGCTGCGTTCTGGACTGTATCGCATCACTGCAGGAGTTTGGTAGTAGTGCCGGATTAGAGTGAGTTACCGCCGTCTAGTTGGCTGGTGAAGATGGCCTGTGTCACTGTCTTTCTTTTGTTGAGGGGGAACCATTTAAAAATCTTGCAGAGCATACGGAGCGAGTGGAAACAGGCTGAGAAGATGATGTTGACCTGTTGTCTCATGGAGAGTTCACTGTTGAGGCTTATGCTGAGGTTTAGGTGTGCTCTTTAGGTGTTGGGGCCAGTCCAAGATCCACTAGCCACCAGTAGTCATGCCAGAGCGTTGACTATCTGCTGAAGATCAGCACCTCCGTTTTGCCCATGTTGAGCTTCAGGCAGTTTCCCTCATCCAGGTGGAGATGATCTTCATACAGTTGTGGAAATGTATCTTAGTTTGTCTGTTGAGAGTGATAGGATGAGCTGCATGTCGTCTGCATAGGAGACAATGTTGATGTTGTGTGCTCTCACTATGTCTGCTAGTAGTGCCATGTAAATGTTGAAGAGGATTGGGCTGAGTGAGAATCGCTGGGGAACGCTGCATATGGTGTGCTTGGCTTGTGAGGTGAAGGGGAGAGGTGGCGTTTCTGGTTGCGTCCTGTCAGGAAGGATGCCAGCCACTTGAGTGTGTCATGAATGAGCCTAGTCTCGTGAAATGGGTCAATGAGTGTGTGGTGGAAAATGGTGTTGAACGTGGTGGAGAGTTCGAATAAGATCAGGGCAGCTGTTTCTCCCCTGTCGAGTAGAGCGCAGATGTCGTCCGTTGCAGTGATTAGAGCTGCCTCAGTGCTGTGATGGCTCTGAAACCTGATTGGGATGGGTCTAGAAGGTTGTTTCTACCCAGGTGCTTGGTGAGTTGCAGGTTGATGGCCTTTTGCAGGACTTTTGCGAGGAACGGGAGCAGGAGGATGGGGCGGTAGTTTAGCAGCTTTCTGGGGTTTGCCACGGGTTTTTAGACAAGGGGGTCTTATCTTTGCGTACTTCTGGGCTTCTGAGAAAGTGGCTGTAGTGAACAAGGTGTTGAGGATAGTGGAGAGCTGGAAGATAATTTTGTCTCTTCCTAGGTTGAAACTTCTGAGTGGGCAGGAGTCAGAGGGTGACCCTGAGTGCATGGAGCTCAAGAGAGTGGCCGTGGTCAATGCACTGAGCTGTTCCCATGTGGTGAGTTGGTGGTTGGCGGTGGTTGTGGATGCGAAGATTGGAGGTTCCAGGGGATGTGGGTCAAAGCTTTTGTAGATGGTTTCTATCTTGTTGTGGAAGTGTTCGGCAGGGCCTTGCAGAGTTCCTGTGAGGGGTGTGTGGAGTTTTCAACAGCTGCTGGGAAGGCAAACTCCCTGACAATAGCGAAGAGTTCTTTGGTCTGGTTGGTGCTGGTTTTGATCCAGTAGGCCAGGGTGACTTTTTTGGTGGTTTTATTCTGGCAGTGGTAGTCATTGAGAGCTGATTTGAAGTTGGTGAGGTTCTTACTAGTGCACCGTCTTCTCTCTAGTTGTTTGCATTTGTGCTTTGCCTTGCTGAGTCCTGGGGGTTACCAGCTAGCTTGCTTGGTGGGTCTTGGCTTTCTTGATTGGGGGGACCCGATCGGCTGCTCTGGTAATCCAGTTATTAAAGTTCTGTACAGTCTGAGTCACATTGGTAGTGACATTGGGTTGTGAGGTGCCGATGGCATCGGTCCAGTGCTGCTGAATGACCATGGCCCAGCCATGAGAGGGGGGTGAGGTGACATTAAATGGTGCAGTGGGGCCCATTGATGGTAAAGTGTACAATGGAGTGATTCAACCAGGTGAGTGCCGAGGTGTGGCTGCAGCTGACTCTGTTACTGGACCTGAAAATCAGGTTCATTATGTGTCCTGCTTTGTGTGTGGGGTTGGTGACTAGCTGCTTGAGGCCAATGTTGTGTAGTCTTTCTAGGAGGTCAGTGTAGTTGGTGTCAGTTGTGTCATTGAGATGGAAAATGAGGTCTCCCAGGAGAACATAGTGCTCAGATTCAATGGTGAGCAGGGTGATGAATTCTGCAATGTTGTGGCTGAGGCTGGTTCTCAATGTGGACCTGAAAATTCATGCGTTTCATGATTGGCGAGGTTACATCATTGGCGATGGTACAGTTGATCAATTCCTTGTGTATGATGGTAATGCCATCTCTGTGCCGGTTGGAGCGGTCACAATGATACATTTTGTAGCCGGGGACATAGCCGTGGCATTGTCTTGGGCTGAGGTGGGGGTGAGCCCGGTTTCTGTGATGAAGTTTACATCAAGAGCAAGAGTGTAGATGGTGTCCAAACTTTGGATTTGTGTTTGCACAGTGATCTACCTTTGAGCGGGAGGCATCTGAGACACTCTGGGGTGTCTTGTAGAGAGCGGGTTTTGGGGTGCTAATGGCAGATGTACCTAAGGTGGAGGAGAATCAGCAGTGGGCGTCGGGGAAAAGTCCCTTTGTGTGATAAGGCGATGCAAGGTGGAAGTTGTTGTTGCATTTAGGGTTAAGGGTTTGGAGATCCGCGAATGATCATTTGTGGGCATGAGTTGGACCAGGGTGCCTGGAGCTGGTTGCGGTCCAGATGCTGATGGTTGTAGATGGGCTTGTCTTTGGTGTGCTCTCAGTGTGCCTGCAGTGCATTCCGTGTGTGACACGAAGCAACCGCCATAAGTAGCTCTGGGAGGTGGAAGGGGCTGGCAGGGGAGGTGGGAGGAAAAGCAGAGGGAAACAGGCGCAGGGTGCAGGAAAATGGAACAAAACGGGGTTACAAGAGGAAGCAAATAAATCACTAGCAATACATTGAAATAAATACATAACAATAGCAGTAACAATAACTACAAAATGTCAAGAAATACACTTGAAACTCAAGTATTGATAATTACTGTTATTACTTACCCGATTAGCGCTAGATGGCAATACCAGGTCAGGCTGACCTCAGAGCTGACCCGACGCCCTCATGGGCTGCAGGCTAGTTGGCAGACACAAGGAGTAGGGGGGAGGCACCCAGAGAGATAGCACACAGACCAGAGTCAAGGCTACTGGATGGCTGGTAAGTGGTGCCAGTTGACCCAAAATCCCTTGTCAACTCAAATCAAATCGATGTTTATAAAGTGCAGCTACTCATCCACAAGGATCTCAAGGCACTGAGGGGGTTGTCCTTTGAGCTTCAGTTGAAGAGGCAGGTTTTAAGATCGTTTCTGAACTGATGCAGCGATGGTGACTGCCTAAGGAGCGGGAGCAGGGTGTTCCAGCTCTTTGCCATGAGGAAGGTGAAGGATCTTCCACCAGCCAAGGTCTTCCGTGTGTGGGGAATGGTGGCTAGTTCTTGTTGAGTGGAGAGGGCTAGTTGGGGAGTAAAAAGTGATGTGGTGGGTGAGGTAGGCGGATCCTAGGTCATAGAGGGCCTTGTATGCATGTACAAGGAGTTTGAAGTTAATCCTTTTCTTGATAGGAAGCCAGTGGAGGTCTCTTAGGTGATTGGAGATGTGTTTGCAGCAGAGAATGTCCAGGATGAGCCTGGCAGAGGCATTTTGGATGTACTGTAGTCTCTTCAGGTTCTTCTAGATGATGATGCTGGCCTGGGAGTATGAACCATATTCAGCAGACATAAACATCTCTGATGGCGCTCTTTATGTTTTTAAACATTGAATGCTTCATGCTTTGCACAATTTCAAGGATAAATGGCATGCAAAGTTGTGAATCGGATGACTTTGCAATGCTGTAAGTTTCTAATGACTGAAAAACATTGTATGGAAAAAAAGCCTCTTTATAAATGTGCGTCCTTTTTTCCAACATCCTAGGGATTCTAGAGGTACCCAGACTTTGTGGGTTCCCCTGAAGGAGACCAAGAAATTATCCAAAATACACTGAAATATATATATTTTTTAAATAATGGGAAAAAAGGGCTGCAGAAGAAGGCTTGTGGTTTTTTCCCTGAAATGGGCAGTGCTAAAATTACCAGCTTCCCAGCTTTCAGGAACAAGCAGACTTAAATCAGAAAAGCCAATTGTTCAACACAATTTTGGCATTTTACTGGGACATTCCCCATTTTTACGATTTTTTGTGCTTTCAGCCTCCTTCCAGTCAGTGACAGAAATGGGTGTGAAACCAATGCTGGATCCCAGAAACCTACAACATTTCTGAAAAGTAGACAACATTTTGAATTCAGCAATGGGTAATTTGTGTAGATCCTACAAGGGTTTCCTACAGAAAATAACAACCAAAATAAAAAAAATGAAATTGAGGTGAAAAAACCAGCAATTTTTCTCTATGTTTTACTCTGTAACTTCTTCCTGCAATGTCAGATATTTGAAAGCAAAATACTGTTATGTCTGCTGGACTCTTCTGGTTGCGGGGATATATAGGGCTTGTAGGTTCATCAAGAACCCTAGGTACCCGTAGCCA
Organism: Pleurodeles waltl; assembly: GCF_031143425.1. Lineage (NCBI taxonomy): Eukaryota > Metazoa > Chordata > Amphibia > Caudata > Salamandridae > Pleurodeles > Pleurodeles waltl. The sequence goes on from NC_090450.1 coordinate 108,588,335, forward strand.
ATAAATGAGCTGCACCTTGCAGTGGGTTTTCATTCTATACCGGGTATACAGCAATTAATTTGCTGAAATATAAAGAGTGAAAAATAGGTATCAAGAAAACCTTTGTATTTCCAAAATGGGTGCAAGATAAGGTGTTGAGGAGCAGTGGTTCTTGGCACATCTCTGGATTCTGGGGTGCCCATACTAGCATGTGAATTCCAGGGCATTTCTCAAAAAGACGTCTTTTTTACACACTGTCTTTTATTTGGAAGGAAAAAAATGTAGAGAAAGACAAGGGACAATAACACATGTTTTGCTATTCTATGTTCCCCCAAGTCTTCCAATGAAAATGGTACCGCACTTGTGTGGGTAGGCCTAGCGCCCGCAACAGGAAAAGCCCTAAAACACAAAGTGGACACATCACATTTTCTCAAAGAAAACAGAGGTGTTTTTTGCAAAGTGCCTACCTGTGGATTTTGGCCTCTAGCTCAGCAGGCACCTAGAGAAACCTACCAAACCTGTGCATTTTTGAAAACTAGAGACCTAGGGGATTCTAAGACGGGGTGACTTGTGGGGCTCTCACCAGGTTCTGTTACCCAGAATCCTTTGCAAACCTAAAAGTTTGGCTAAAAAAACACTTTTTCCTCACATTTCGGTGACAGAAAGTTCTGGAATCTGAGAGGAGCCACAAAGTTCCTTCCACCCAGCGTTCCCCCAAATCTCCCGACAAAAATGGTACCTCACTTGTGTGGGTAGGCCTAGTGCCCGCAACAGGAAATGACCCAAAACACAAAGTGGACACATCATATTGTCTCAAAGAAAACAGAGGTGTTTTTTGCAAAGTGCCTACCTGTGGATTTTGGTCTCTAGCTCAGCCGGCACCTAAGGAAACCTACCAAACCTGTGCATGTTTAAAAACTAGAGACCTAAGGAAATCCAAGATGGGGTGACTTGTGGGGCTCTCACCAGGTCCTGTTACCCAGAATCCTTTCAAACCTCAAAATTTGGCTAAAAAACACCTTTTCTTCACATTTTGGTGACAGAAAGTTCTGGAATCTGAGAGGACCCACAAATTTCCTTCCACCCAGGGTTCCCCCAAGTCTCCCAATAAAAATGGTACCTCACTTGTGTGGGTAGGCCTAGTGCCCCAAAACACAAAGTGGACACATCACATTTTCTCAAAGAAAACAGAGGTGTTTTTTGCAAAGTGCCTACATGTGGGTTTTGGCCTCTAGCTCAGCCCGCACCTAGGGAAACCTACCAACCCTGTGCATTTTTATAAACTAGAGCCCTATGGGAATCCAAGATGGGGTGACTTGTGGGCCTCTGACCAGGTTCTGTTACCCGGAATCCTTTGCAAACCTTCAAATTTGACTAATAAAACATTTTTTCCTCACATTTCGGTGACAGAAAGTTCTGGAATCTGAGAGGAGCCACAAAGTTCCTTCCACCCAGCGTTCCCTCAAGTCTCCATCTAAAAATGGTACCTTACTTGTGTGGGTAGGCCTTGTGCTCACAACAGGAAATGCCCCAAAACACTATCTGGACACATCAAAATTATTAAATAGAAAACTACCTGTTTTTGTGGGGAGGGGGGCACCTGAGTTTTTGGTCCTGGGCTCAGCAGCCATCTAGGGAAACCCACCAAACCAAGACAATTCTGAAAACTAGACACCCGAGGGAGTCAAGGCAGGTGTGACTTGCGTGGATCCCCCAATGTTTTCTTACCCAGAATCCTCAGCAAACCTCAAATTTAGCTAACAAATCTAATTTTTCCCAAATTTCTGAGTGGGATCACCACACCAGGACTAATTTCCTACCACCCAACGTTCCCCTTAGTTTCCCGGTAAAAATGATGCCTCACTTGTGTAGGTGGGCCAAATGGTTGTGAGAGGAAAGAGCCAAAAACACGTTGAAATTGAGGGGGAACCAAAGTGGGCCCAAAAGGGCAGTTTGAAAAAAAAAACATTTTTAGGCTGACAAGTGCAGCAGAAATTTTATCGGTATAGATGAGACAATGCTGGGTGGTAGGAATTTTGTGGATTCCTGCAGATTCCGGAAGGTTCCATTATAAAAATGTGGGGAAAATGTGTGCCTTCCAGCAAAGTTGCAAGTTTGTGGGTAAGGAAATGGTGCGGGGTGCATGTGAAGCACACCACCCTGGAATCAACTAGACGTTTAGTTTTCAGATGTGTCTAGGTCCTATGGATTTTTCTACATGGAGGCGTCCCAAACTAAAAAAAAAAGTGCAGCCCTCTCCATTCCAAGTGGGACGATTTTGAGAGTTACCAAGCTCTCATGGCCCAAATGTAAAACAGAAACCAAAAATAATCAAATGTACTCTTGCTTGTCATGGGATAAGATGTTTTAGAGTGCAGGGGAGAGCTGAAGGACTGTTAGCCCCTTCAGTTTGGGTGGGCGCATAACTAGGCCCATACTGGTTGGTAACCACCACTCCACTATTTTCTTTTATTTTTTTTATTCCCTGGCATCTAGTAGACTTTTTGTCCCCCCGGGGCGTGGATCAGGGGTAATTGCCCACTCTGCCCACTGGTGGGCAGAACAACTTTGGCCTCATTTATTTGGGGTGGGGGTATGGCCATATACCCAACCTCTTATTTTGAAAAAAAAATCTTCCCTGGTCTCTGGTGGGCTTTCTGCCCACCTTTGGGGCAGATGGGCCTTCCAAAAATAGGCCACTCTGCTCCCAAGGGGGCAGTTATGGCCAACAGTAATGTGCCCCCATGGGGAGCGACCCTTGGCCAAGGGGCCACCCCCCCAAACAAAACACACACATACACACACAAATCCATAGTGTCTAGAGGTTTTTGCCACCTTTGGGGGCAGATTGGTCTAACAAAAATAGGCCGATCTGCCCCCAAGGGGGGCAGAAATGGCCTAAATACAATTTGCCCCCCAGGGGAGCGACCCTTGTCCAATGCTCCACATACAGAAAAACAGTAAATAAACAAATATATATATCCCTGGGGTGTAGAGGTTTCTGCTCCCCCTGGTGGCAGATCCGCCTAATTTTATTAGGCCGATCTGCCTCCAGGGGGGCAGAAAAGGCCTAAAAATATTTTGCCCCCCCCCGGGGAGTGGCCCTTGCCAAACGGGCTGCTTCCCTTATGCTTTACTATAAAAAACATAAAAATTCCCTGGTGTCTAGTGGTTTCTGCCCCCAGTGGGGGCAGAAATGGCCTAAAAATAATTTGCCCCCCCCCCCGGGAGCAACCCTTGCCTAAAGGGTCACTCCCCAACCATTAAAAAATAAAAATAAACAAAAAAAATTATCCCTGGTATCTAGTGGTTTTTTGCCCCCGCTCCCCTTATGTGCAAGTACGAAAGAAAAAAAATCCTTGGTGTCTAGTGGTTTCTGCCCCCGGCTAAAAATCATTTGCCCCCCTGGGGAGCGGCCCTTGCCCCTTATTTGAAATAGCAAAAAATAAAAAATTCCCTGGTGTCTAGTGGGCATTTCTGCTGCCCGATCACAGAAATGCTCAGAGAGACTTGAAAGGAGAGGAAAGGCCTTCCTTTCCTTTCATGCAAGGTTAATCAGACTTCATTTCACATAGTAGAAAAAAGTTAAAAAAGAGTAATATGTTTCACACTATTTTATGCTTTTTCTCCGCCCTTTCAGTAACAAAATTTTCATTTGCTCACTGAGACTAAGGGGCTTATTTATAGGCCCCTAGAACCACCAGATTTCCTTACGCCATTTTTTATGGCACTTTTAACACCCGCTCAAGAGCAGGCATTAAAAGGGGCCTTCCACTCTTTATAATTGAGCCCTAGGTAATATTTTGGCACTACTCCTGCAGAGTACATCAATAGCATCAGGAAGGATGAAGCTTTTGCTCCCTACCATGCGCCATGGTGCACTGTATTTTCAATACGGCTCACACATATGGCCGGTACGGGGGTGCTAAGGGGGGCAGGGAAAATGGTGCTGCACTTGGTGAAGCTCCACTTTCCATAAATCTGACCCTAAATCCAATAGAGAGGGCATATGAAGTGTATCATTTATTTCTTTTTTTAAGAGAGAGAAGCAGTTTGGCATTTCAGGAAATGGTGGCGAACTCTGTTAATAGACAATGGCGAGAGCTGCATTGAGCATGACTACACTTGACAGCGAATAGTTTTTTTCTAGTTATTTAAAATGTTAGATTTAAAACAAAGTAGGTCACATAACTAACTGGAATGATGAATATTTGACCAATCAATCATATTTCTATGCATGACTATTTATACATTCCTTGGGCTGCTCCTTCCTTCTAAAATTAAGGGCCATATTTACAAGCGGCGTACGCTGCCGGTGCGTAACTTTTTTTGTCGCACTGTCCGCACAGGCCCATATCTACAAGGCCACACAAAGCTACTCTGCTTCGCTTTTCATGGCCTTGTAGATATGGAGTAATGCAGCAAAGTGCATTTCTCTGCTTTGCCTTACTATGCGTTAAAGAGTCATTCCATGGGCATTGCGATGTGTTTTCCCATCCAACACCATGGACTTGAACGCAATCCCAAATTTACAAGGGTTTGTAAACCTGGGAATGCGTCAAAAGCCTATGCCTCCCCAGGGGAGGTATAATGAGGAAAAATATCTATATTTCTCTCTGTTTTTTCCACTTTTCATTGTGTGCTGAGTTCTACAGCACACTTAGAAGGTGGAAAATGCCTCCATTGATTGTTTTTTGTGGGAAGGTGTCATTCCTTCAATGAAGACATGCTTGCACCATGGTGCAAGGGTGCCCGCATTGTGGCATGGCAGCCAATTGTGTACCAGCACAGTGGACGAGGAAAATTATAGATATGGCAAATTTCTGCCCTTTTCTTTTGATGCAGGGCAGTGCTGCAAGAAGCCTTGCGCCACTGCCCTGCACCAAAATATTGTAAATGTGCCCCATCATTTTGGTGCTGTAAGAAATTTGGGTACGGGTTCATGGGTGAACCCCTATTCATGCAGTAACCACAATCCTTGTCAGTGTCAAGTCACAAACAAACCCCAAATTAACCTGTGCTCAGTCCTCTGGGAGCTTGTGACAGAGTAGTCAGGCTTGACTTAGAGCCAATGTGTACAGTATTTTACATCTCAAACCATACTAAAGTGAACACACACCACAAGAAGATACCCACACCAAATTAGAAACACAGAGCAAATGTTAATAAATGAAATAAGAACAAAACAACAGAAATCCAATCAGTTGAACCAGAGGTATTCAAGTTTAAAGATTTCAATAAAAATAGCACCAATAAGCCCAAGCACCAACTGTGGATATCTGTTGTGTCAGACTGGAACAAAGATACACGCTCAGATTGAATGTGATGGAGCCTGGGTCAACTACAAAGACCCAGTTAGGCCTGCTGAACAAAAACACTTTAAATCCTGATTGAAGAGCGTTGTGATGTCCCACATCAAGGTTGAGTGGTGCAGGCAAAGCAATGCGAGGTCTGGGTCAGAGATCTGTTGTGCAGCTTTGGTTAAGGGAGCTGCAAGGCTACAATGTGTAGTTCTCCATCATCATTGAGGATGCTGTGGACAAGGCAGCTTGCAATAAGAAGTAATGTATCAAGAATGCATTGTGCACTGACCGGTTCTGAAGAAGCTGCAGGGCCTGTGCTGCAGTGTGCTGCATCATCGCTGAGACACCTTGATGAAGGGATTCCAATGCGAGGACCTGCATCAAGCATGTGTACCACAGCGGTGGTTACAAAGGAGGCTATGGGCTACGGTGGCAATGTGAAGTTGGTTCTGCTCGAGGTTGAGCCGTACAGCAGGAGATATAGGTTGGCTCTGCTGGGTCCACAGATGGGCTGTCAGAGAACCTTCAGGACCATTTCTAGGGGGCAAGGACTTGAGTGGCATCACTTGGCAGGCTAGGACTCATTCGCAGAGCCCAGGTACTGGTAACACGAGACTAGCCTGTAGACTCACTCTGGTGGTCCTGGGAACAGGTTGCAGGTCCAGTCCTTCTCACCACGGCAAGAGGGCAGAAGGTCAGCAGAGCAGAGTCCTTCAGGTCAGCAGTTTAGCAGAGTGGCAGGTCTTCAGCAGCACAGCAGCCTTTCTGCCTGACAGTCTTCCAGTGGTCCAGAACTGTACTGAAGAGTTAGTGTCTGAGGCTCTATATTTGTACCTGGAGTCTCCTTTGAAGTGGAGAAGCTTCTAGTAGTTTCCCTTTGAAGTGCACAGGTGTCCTGCCTCCCCTGCACAGGACATTGTGCTCCAGACTAACTACAGTGGTATGCAGTCCTTTGTGTGTAGACAGGACACAGCCTATTCAGGAGTAAGCTGGTTATGCCCAGCTCAGCCTCCCTCCATTCTGCCAATGATGGCCCATGCAGACACACATAAGCATTCTATTGAATGTCAATGTCTGGGAGAGCTACACAAAGACCCCCTGCCAATTACACCTAGTCATGTGACCCAGAGACAAGCTGCAGGCACTAAATGGCTAATGCAGAAAAAAGCCAACATTCTAGATGTAGCATTTTCAAAATTGTAGTTTTAAATCTGACTTTGCCATAACAGGCAATTTCTTATTTGAATTCAGACACCAAATATGAATTGTTTACCTGTTCACATTTGGAAGTTACAACCTATTAAATGCAGTAAGGTAACTCCAATGTTATCCTATGACAGAAGCAGCCCTTGCAGTATTGTACTTTAGCAGGCTTTCTGTACCAGGGCTTGTAAAGGTAAAAATACATGTCCTACTTTTCATGTACACTGCATCTGCCCTGTGGTTTCTTTAGGGCCTACCCTCTGGATGACTTATGTGTATTAAAAAGGGAGATTTAGGCATGGGAAAAGGTGTATTTTGTCAGGTCCAAATGGCAGTTTAAAGTGCATACACAGGTTGAAATGGCAGCCTGAGACAGGTTTACAGGGCTTAAGTGGGTGACACAATAGGTGCTGCAGGCTTATTGGTAGCACTTAAGATACAGGCCTTGGGCACTTGCTGTACTCTTTTATTAGGGACTTACAAGTAAATTAAAAATGTCAGGACAGTGTATGCCAATTCTGCCAATTCTACCATGTTTAGAGGAGAGGGCATATGCACTTTAGCACCTGTTTGCAGTGGTGACGTACGCAGAAACCTAATAGGAACAAATTGGTCTAGTAATGTGTCTTTTTGGATCTTTTGTCACAGTTCTAAATAAGTCCCAATGAATCCTTAAAGATGCAAGCATACAGATAACACACATTTTCTTGGGTATCCTATTTGGTATCTTCCTGGAAGAACATCTTTTAAATGACTTTCTGTTGTGCTTTTGGGTTTTCTCCTTAGGATGTGTTTTATGTTATATGCAATTTCTCAGAAGACTGCCTCATGCTCCTATGGCTTCTCTGTGGCATCTTTGTGAGGAAAGTGGTTTGGGCTAGTTATCATGTAGAAGGTGGGAAATGTGAGAGAAAACCAGATACTGCTCCATTATGTATGCCAATTTCACCTGTAAACAACTGGTGGTCTAGCCAGAAAAATGCTGAAATTACCTAGGGCTATAACACACAAAGAAAGTTAAGGGTGATAGATTACCACATTTCCTGCATGTATTTAACATAAAACTGTGATAATTGAGTAAGTGCATATTTTAACTCTTATAACTTGTGCATGTAAGAACAAAAAAACTCATTTTGGATGAGGAAGTCCTCCTGTTAAACCTAGTGTAACAGGATGTAAATGATGACCCAGACTAAGGCTAAGTGTGAAGGGATTTTTGTTAACAAAAATTACAAAGTCTGACTGTATGAGTGTTTTAGTGGATTCCGTAGCTTTTAGGATAGAGTCTCCCTTCTTTTGAGAATACTTCACTAACTCCTCATGGTCACCCTCTGGGATGATAAAAGGGGAAAACAGGCCTTAATATTCAGGTGGTATCAGACTAAGGAGGTCCCAACACCACACCTCAGTGCAAACCAGTGTGTAAGACCCAACGGCCAATACTATATAGAGTATCTTTAAGGTGCAATATATAGTGTCAGGTAGATACTCGCAATACCATTAGGTTTGTGTGTTACATGAGCCAAATATCCCATCTTTAGTAGTCACCTGTGTGCTCCCCTCAGCTTCTCTGTCCTTATCACATTAGACCACGTAAGGGAGGGGTTCTCAAGGTTTCCCTTACCAACCCTTTCAAGCCTACTAAATACCCTGTGTGACTGCCCACCAAACGCAGGTGTGTGTGCCCTCCCCAGTTACTTTCCTGATGCAGCCGCTCTGGTTTAGCACTGCGATGGGCTTGCCAAAATGACCTTTCCCCAGGTTGCTCTACGCCTCTCTCTCTCCCTCGAGCGGGTGCTCTGCCTCTTTCTGTCAATGCTCAGGCATGCCTTGGGTCTCCGATGGTTAACCCTGCATCCATATTGATGGTGGGTCCTCTGCTGATAAGCTGGTCTCAACAGTGTCTCTCGGATCTCTGGCCCTGTCACTGGCATCTTCTTTCTTCCTTCCATCCTGCTGCTTTCCTTGCAGCTCCCCCTCATCCTGCAGCGCTGCTTCCTCGGTTTCTTCAGCATGCATGCCCTGGGCAGCACCCTCTTGTCTCATAATGGTTTTGGAGCAATCCAAGGGTGTGTCTATGTAAACTATTAGCATGCAAGCTAGTGCTCTCCTCGTACCCTCAGGGTCCCCCACAAAGACAGCTTCTGCAGCACTCACACTCTTGGCCACACCTGGCATCCTTAGTTTACCCCTAACGTTTTGCCTTCAGATCTCCTGTTATTGCTGACTTTCTGTTTGCTTGTCTTAGGACTGCTAACCAGTGCTAAAGTGCTTGTTCTCTTTCCCTAAAACACGTTAGTATGGCTAATACTCAATTGGCATGTTTAATGTACTTGTTAGTCCCTTGTAAGGTGGCACCACGTCTAAATGGGACTGTAAATTAAATGCTACTAGTGGGTTTGCAGCACTCACTTGACTAGCCCTTTAAACATGTCTCAGGCTTGCCATGGCAGAGCCTATGTGTGCAGTTTGAAACTGCCATTTCAACGTGACAAAGTAAAATCTTGCCAGGCCAAAACATTCATTTTTAAGACATGTATGTCACCCTCAAGGTAGGCACTGGTCAGTCCAGAGGGCAGGGTGCAATGCATTTTAAAAGCAGAATATGCAAGAAGAGTTAATAGAGTTATCCATTCCCTCTTCATGTCGTTGTGTCAGATATGGGTGGATGACACAGTTAGTATGCATGCTGAGACATTTGATGATATAATAGTCTGTTTAAATCACATGGAACTGTTAACGCGTCCCTTTATGACCAATTTACTCACTTTGGGACTCGTTTTAGGCCAATTAATCTTTTGACCCTGATTGATGACACCTTAGGACGAGATAGCTAATTAGCATGTCAATCAATATATCAATAATGTCATCAAAGTTCATAGTAATACGACAATTCAAATTAATCAAAGACATTTAATAGGACTCGCAAACACCATGACCTTTCAGTCATGAATAACCACACCAGTATAGTATGATTTTGTGAAGTTTATTCCCTATTGATTACAATTCTACCAGCAAGTTTATTAGTCTCAAAACCAAGAAACACATTAGCATAGTCACAATATGGCAACTCTGATAAGATTTCATCAAAGCAAGAATCACAAACATTAGAATATAACACAGCGTCAGCATAGGTTATCTTTAGCAGAGTATCACCATAATGTTATTCAACAAGCATAGATTTGGTCATTTGTCTATTTGCGTCAGTTTAGTGAACCCCTCTCCTAACCTCGAATTAGCATTAGCATGTTGGGCTTCATGCAAAACTATTTAGTAGCACCAATTTGGAAAACAATCTAACTATGGTCTCTGTCAAAAGAAGAAGTTAGTACCTAGAAAGGAAAAGCAAACAGACAATTACAATTTCATTGTAATATAGTTACCCTCCATATTTGGGTCAGCACTCAGGTTCGGTCTTCGTCCTCAGGACATCAGTTGGTTCGCCATCAGGAATTCAGCAATCGGGTAAAAAGGGGGCACTTCCCTCATAAGTAGGTAAAGTGTAAACAGGCAAATATACGGCAAGAATGGTTTTAAAACCAAACAGCAAAGTCTCTATGCAGAGTGACAAAGTGTCTGGGTCATAGCAAATCGCATCAGCATCTCCCCTAACCATCTCCCATTCCCTCCTGTTATAATTTACTTCCTGGTGTCATGGGTTTTTATCCCATTTTCGTTGTACATTCCCCTAAAATTTGGTTGGACAAGGGGTTGCACCCCACTATCTTTTTCCAATTGTCTTCAAATTAGCTCATTGAATTTGTCACCCCATAACAGTTCTCACGTATTTTATTGGTCCTTATGATTGACGTCTTCAGCGGGTGGAATGTCCAGTATGATTTCATAGTTTTGTGGTCCTTTGCACATCTTCAGTCAGTGGCTCCATTGTTTGTACCGGGTTAGGCGACCTTGTACCTGTTACTAATCTACACTGTTGCATTCAGCTAAAATGGTTCTACAAGCAAGTCGAATTTCATGAGGACGGATCTACTACAGTTACATTCAGCTTCTAGTTTGGAGAAAACAAGAGTTCATGTTCTTCAGCAAGTCAGCACACTGCACTTTAAAAAAACACATTTAATATGAGAGTCAGGCAGCTAGGCCTCGACCCGTGCTAACTAAGGCCTAATAGTTTATTAGCAAGAGCCTTTACTTATACCTATTATTAATATTATAAATCATATCATAAAATGGTATTTCAACATTATTAGTCATTTTCATTAGTCCCCGTATATGTTGGCGGCCACTCCCCGTGGGCACATTTCAAGCGCACGTTATAGCAAAATACATTAATAAATTTTCTATGCAGCATTATTACACATTAGTTCATAAACATTTCATGTTAATATTGATTATATAAGCTACGCTTGTTAGGTTAGTAAGCATACCTCTAATCTTTTTGCTGTTATCTGGTATGAACGCACAACAATGGCGCTCATTAAGCATCTTACAGACTCCGCCACTCTTTGCTAAAAGAATGTCTAAAGCAAGCTGGTTTTGAAGAGTCATAGCTCTTTACGCAGCAACTTCAGTATCCATCAGGAGTATAGCCCCTGTGAAGTTTGTCAGCATGTTATCCACAATAGTAGACAACTTTCGAATCTTTATGGAGTTTAGAATAACCCCTACTGAAGGAATTATGGCTCCAAATAAGTCACCAACGACAGCAGCCACTGTCTCTCTCTTTTGTCTAGTATGTTGTAATTCAGACATTTTAGGAATTTGCTTTAAGTGATCAATCAGATAGATTTTTGAGGAAACTATTCCCAAATAACATGTCCCATACCATCCCTTTGGAAGACGGGTATAAGCATTAAGTCCACATATATAATAGATCCCAGGGATCGCTGGATCCTGTCCATTTAACATGAATGTCCATTTACTCTGAAACAAAAATACATGCCTGCATTCACTCGTTCCCACAAATAAAGTGTCATGCTCAGATTTTGGCCTATATATACAAAGCCTACCTTCATGTAATGCGTCTATAGCTAACTTGCCCTGTGTCTTTATAGCAGTGTAAGCATAATCATTTGCAAGCGTGCGTTTTTCTAATCCCTTTTCTAGCCTTTCCTTCAAGGCTTTTTGTCTATCATCAGAGTGATCTAAGAAGCTCTTCTCTACAGGCGTTAGTAAGCAGGTTAGATTATTGCGGTGCGCATAAGCTGTTCCAAATGTCAGTGTTGGCTCAAAGAAACCCCTAACTAATTTTATGCTGTGTTCTTTAGCTAATTTATTTAAACACTCAATCACGGGCACAAAGGAAAATACTACATCTAAGTTAGAATAGAAGTATTGCACATGCTCTTGATCATAGAATCTTGTTAACAGCAAACTACAGCTTATCCCGTACGTAAGTGGCAGACTATGGTAAGTAACTCCTTCTTGTACTGATGAAGGAATCTTTGTGCACACATAACAATTCTTTGCATCCATTGTATCGACATACTCATTCAGCAAGCGATAGAAGACATTAGTAGATAGTTCCCCTTTTGAGTTAGTTCCCTCATGCAAGTATTTTGCATCCTGCTCAAACTTCTCCCATGGTGTTAGTGTAGCAGGCTTTGAAGCATTGTTAGTCACTTTCTTATCCATCCATGGCATTCCCACAATCACACCTATAATTATTATTGCACATACAATACCTAGAATAACACTCAACCAACCACACATCCTACCCTTTTTACTCTTATTTTTAGGGTAACTCAAGATCTGTAAAGAATCAGAGAGCAGAATAATACAAAGCAAACAATCAACTTGAGGACGATATAAAAAACTCATTTTTTTTTTCTTCTAGTGCAAAAAGTCTCTCTGCGAGTATTTACAGCGTTTCACTCATTCCAGGAACCCTTTGTCAAATCAGGTTAGCAGCTTGTCATAATCAGTTTTCAGAGTCAATTCAGGTGAACAGTGTCACATCCGGTAATTTACCAGTCTCTTTTCTCAGCTTTTCATCTTTCGATTTTAATTTCAATATTTTAACACAGTCTCTTTCTAGAGTTTAATTCAGGTGCCGTAGTATTGACCTGGTACTTCTCGATCAAAACAGAACGCCAAGAATTCCTGTTGACATTCAGCTGTTGTTGCGTATGCCCATTCAGGACCTGCATACCTTCTGTTTGCGACTCTTTTTCTTTTCAGTTTGCGTTCACTTTGTTACTCTCCTTCACTGGGATCTTCTTTTCTGGTTGTGTCAACTTCTTCCTCTGTTGTATCGCAAGGGACCACTTTCTCTCCTGCAGCTTTTTGTTTCGGCCAGTTATCTCCTTTATGTGTTTGTGCTGTGCTGCGATCGGGGGCCAGAAACAGTTTCAGAAGGCCTCGTAAGAAAGGGGAGAGTCTCCCCTTTCTTACAAGGCCTTCTGAAATGGTTTCCTGGCCCCGATCGCAGCACAGCTGCGATCGGGGGCCAGGAAACCCCACTAGACACCAGGGATTTCACTTTTGGGGGGCGGCCCGTTTTCCGGCATAATTTTCTTCAAAAAAAAAAAAGGTAGGTGCCCTGAAATGAATGAAATGACAGGGGGTCGCCCGTGGGCAGGGTAACCCCCTGTGGGGGCAATTTTTTTTTAGATGTTGTAGGGTTTCCCTGGGGGCCATTTTGGCCCCCAAGGAAACCATACAACAACTAAAAAAAAATATATGTATATATCTATATATATATATCTATGTAGATAGATATATCTAGGTACATGGATATATCTATACATATATCTATGTAGATATATATATATATATATATATTTATATATATATATATATATATATATATATATATAGGTAGATCTGTATCAAAGAGATTTATAAAGCGCGCTACTCACCTGTGAGGGTCTCAAGGCGCTGGGGGGGGGACGGGGGGAGGGAAAGGGGCTAGGAGGTTCACTGTTCAAAAAGCCAGGTTTTGAGGCCCTTCCTGAAAAGCAGTAGGTTTTGGGTCTTGCGAATGTGGGTTGTGAGTGCGTTCCATGTTTTGGGTGCAATGTAGGAGAAGGATCTGCCCCCGGTGGTGGTGTGTTTGATGCGGGGGACAGAGGCGAGAGAGAGGTCAGCTGAACGGACGTTTCGTGTGGGGGTGTGGAAGGTGACTCTCGTTGAGGTAGGCAGGGCCTGTGTTGTGGAGTGATTTGTGTGCGAGGATGAGGATCTTGAAGGTGATCCTTTTGTCAATGGGGAGCCAGTGGAGGGATTTGAGGTGTGGAGAGATGTGTTCGTGACGGCGGAGGTCGAGGATGAGTCGTGCTGCTGAGTTCTGGATGCGTGTAGTTTGCACTTGAGTTTTAGAGCGGTGCCGGCGTAGAGGGCGTTTCTGTAATCAAGCCTGCTGCTGATGAGTGCGTGAGTGACAGTTTTTCTGGTCTCTGTGGGGATCCATTTGAATGTTTTTCAGTATACGGAGTTTTTTGAAGCATGAGGAGGTAAGAGCGTTGATTTGTTGGGTCATAGAGAGGGAGGAGTCTAGGATGATGCTGAGGTTGCGTGCGTAGTTGGCGGGGGTGGGTGCAGGGCCTAGCGTGGTGGGCCACCATGGGGGGTCACAGGTTTTTTTTGGTGAGGGCCAAAGAGGATTATTTCGGTTTTGCTTGAGTTGAGTTTCAGGTGGTTGGCTGTCATATATACATCACTTTTGTCAATATGTGTGTGGTTTCCCTGGGGGGAAAAGGGTCCGACTTGTCTAGTGGCAGTTTTAGTGCCATAAAGAAGCACAGAAGGTTTATATGCCTACTGCAAAGAGCACATCTGTATTTTATGTAAATAGCTGAGTACATTAGTAAAGTCTATGGAGAGATGAAGGGCACTTTTGCTGGGTGGTAATGAGGGAATCCGAGGAGGAGGGAGTGGGAGCACCAATAATGATTGTTGGACTGGGCGCAGGAGGTGCTAAAGACTGTGACGAATGGTATGTGACAAGGTGTTTTTTGAGTGTCTTGAAAGTACGTGCTGATTGAGGGAAGAAGCGCAGGTAAGGTGGCCTCTACTGTTGCACGTATCTCACACACACCATCGATTTTGTGACTGTCTACGTAGGCTAGTGTTTTAGAGCAACAGTTTAGCCAATAGCAGAGATGGCATCTTGATGGATGACTGCTGCCTGCACTCGGGTTATAGAGGACCGCTCTGACATAGGATCAGAGACTGAGACATCAGATACTGAGACAGCATCTGAGGGATAGGACAATGGCGCAGACTCTGGGAGTGATTTTTCAGTCAGAGGAGTCCCATTCGAAAACTCCTCTTCCAGTACATTATGAGGGAGGTGATGAGGACAGTCTTGCTGTCCCTTCGCAAGCTGTTCGTGCAACTGGGTAATAGTGGGTTTGGCCAACCCAGAGAGCAGGTGAATGCGGCGGCAAGCAGAGAGAGAGTGCTCTCTTGGGAGCTCACCAATTTAGTTCAGCCCCAAATTCCACCACCCAAATCATATTGTGGAGACATCAAAATTGTCTATGGCAAAACAAACTGGTTTTGTAAGGCAGGCATCTGTGTTTTTGGTCCTGGATTCGGCGGCCATATAGAGAAACACACTGAACCCAAACATTTCTGGAAACTAGACATTCGGGGGAGTCCACAGAGGTGTGACTTGTGTGGATTCCCCAAAGTTTTCTTACCCAGAATACCCTGCAAAGCTGAAATGTTGAAAAAAAACTCTATTTTTCTCGCATTTCTGTCACACAAACTACAGGAATATGCTGGGATCCACAACATTCCTACCACCCAGTGACTCCTCACCTGTCCTGATAAAAACACTACCCCACTTGAGTGCCTACACCTAGTGCCTGTGTCAGGAATGGATCACCCCAGGGTCAACAGCTGCCTCACGTAAGGACCAACATTGACCGTTGTGTGATCTATTCCTGTCGCAGGCACCAGGCCTACCCACACAAGTGAGGTATCATTTTTATCGGGAGACTTGGGGGAACGCCAGGTGGAAGGAAATTTGTGGCTCCTCTCAGATTCCAGAACTTTCTGTCACCGAAATGTGAGGAAAACTTGTTTTTTTAGCCACTTTTTGAGGTTTGCAAAGGATTCTGGGTAACAGAACCTGGTCCGAGCCCCGCGAGTCACCCCTCCTTGGATTGCCCTAGGTCTCTAGCTTTCAGAAATGCACAGGTTTGGTAGGTTTCCCTAGGTGCCGGCTGAGCTAGAGGCCAAAATCTACAGGTAGGCACTTCTCAAAAAACACCTCTGTTTTCTTCCAAAAATTTGGATGTGTCCACGTTGCGCTTTGGGGCGTTTCCTGTCGCGGGCGCTAGGCCTACCCACACAAGTGAGGTATCATTTTTATCGGGAGACTTGGGGGAACGCCAGGTGGAAGAAAATGTGTGGCTCCTCTCAGATTCCAGAACTTTCTGTCACCGAAATGTGAGGAAAACTTGTTTTTTTAGCCACTTTTTGAGGTTTGCAAAGGATTCTGGGTAACAGAACCTGGTCCGAGCCCCGCGAGTCACCCCTCCTTGTATTCCCCTAGGTCTCTAGTTTTCAGAAATGCACAGGTTTGGTAGGTTTCCCTATGTGCCGGCTGAGCTAGAGGCCAAAATCTACAGGTAGGCACTTCTCAAAAAACACCTCTGTTTTCTTCCAAAAATTTGGATGTGTCCACGTTGCGCTTTGGGGCGTTTCCTGTCGCAGGAGCTAGGCCTACCCACACAAGTGAGGTATCATTTTTATCGGGAGACTTGGGGGAACGCCGGGTGGAAGGAAATTTGTGGCTCCTCTCAGATTCCAGAACTTTCTGTCACCGAAATGTGAGGAAAACTTGTTTTTTTAGCCACTTTTTGAGGTTTGCAAAGGATTCTGGGTAACAGAACCTGGTCCGAGCCCCGCGAGTCACCCCTCCTTGGATTCCCCTAGGTCTCTAGTTTTCAGAAATGCACAGGTTTGGTAGGTTTCCCTATGTGCCGGCTGAGCTAGAGGCCAAAATCTACAGGTAGGCACTTCTCAAAAAACACCTCTGTTTTCTTCCAAAAATTTGGATGTGTCCACGTTGCGCTTTGGGGCGTTTCCTGTCGCGGGCGCTAGGCCTACCCACACAAGTGAGGTATCATTTTTATCGGGAGACTTGGGGGTGGAAGGAATTTGGGGCTCCTCTCAGATTCCAGAACTTTCTGTCACCGAAATGTGAGGAAAACTTGTTTTTTTAGCCACTTTTTGAGGTTTGCAAAGGATTCTGGGTAACAGAACCTGGTCCGAGCCCCGCAAGTCACCCCTCCTTGGATTCCCCTAGGTCTCTAGTTTTCAGAAATGCACAGGTTTGGTAGGTTTCCCTATGTGCCGGCTGAGCTAGAGGCCAAAATCTACAGGTAGGCACTTTGGAAAAAACAGCTGTGTTTTCTATAAAAAAAATAGGATGTGTCCATGTTGTGTTTTGGGGCATTTCCTGTCGCGGGCACTAGGCCTACCCACACAAGTGAGGTATCATTTTTATCGGGAGACTTGGGGGAACACAGAATAGCAAAACAAGTGTTATTGCCCCTTATCTTTCTCTACATTTTTTCCTTCCAAATATAAGAGAGTGTGTAAAAAAGACGTCTATTTGAGAAATGCCCTGCAATTCACATGCTAGTATGGGCACCTCGGAATTCAGCGATGTGCAAATAACCACTGCTCCTCAAAACCTTATCTTGATCCCATTTTGGAAATGCAAAGGTTTTCTTGATACCTCTTTTTCACTCTTCATATTTCAGCAAATGAATTGCTGTATACCCAGTATAGAATGAAAACCAACTGCAGGGTGCAGCTCATTTATTGGCTCTGGGTACCTAGGGTTCTTGATGAACCTACAAGCCCTTTATATCCCCGCAACCAGAAGAGTCCAGCAGACAAAACGGTATATTGCTTTCAGAAATCTGACATCGCAGGAAAAGGTTACAGAGTAAAACATAAAGAAAAATGGCTGTTGTTTTCAGCTCAATTTCAATATTTTTTTATTTCAGCTGTTATTTTCTGTAGGAAAACCTTGTAGGATCTACACAAATGACCCCTTGCTGAATTCAGAATTTTGTCTAGTTTTCAGAAATGTTTAGCATTCCGGGATCCAGCATTGGTTTCACACCCATTCCTGTCACTAACTGGAAGGAGGCTGAAAGCACCAAATATAGTAGAAATGGGGTATGTCCCAGTAAAATGCCAAATTTGTGTTGAAAAATTTGTTTTTCTGATTCAAGTCTGCCCGTTCCTGAAAGGTGGGAAGATAGTGATTTCAGCACCAGAAACCCTTTGTTGATGGCATTTTCAGGGGAAAAACCACAAGCCTTCTTCTGCAGCCCTTTTTTCCCATTTTTTTGGAAAAAACTAAATTTTCACTGTATTTTGGCTATTTTCTTGGTCTCCTCCAGGGGAAACCACCAACTCTGGGTACCATTAGAATCCCTAGGATGTTGGAAAAAAAGGACGCAAATTTGGCGTGGTTAGCTTATGTGGACAAAAAGTTATGAAGCCCTAAGCGCGAACTACCCCAAATAGCCAAAAAAGGGCTCAGCACTGGGGGGGGGAAAGGCCCAGCAGCTAAGGGGTTAAGAACCAAACAGCAAAGTCTCTATGCAGAGTGACAAAGTGTCTGGGTCATAGCAAATCGCATCAGCATCTCCCCTAACCATCTCCTATTCCCTCCTGTTATAATTTACTTCCTGGTGTCATGGGTTTTTATCCCATTTTCGTTGTACATTCCCCTAAAATTTGGTTGGACAAGGGGTTGCACCCCTCTATCTTTATCCAATTGTCTTCAAATTAGCTAATCGAATTTGTCACCCCATAACAGTTCTCACTTATTTTATTGGTCCTTCTGATTGACGTCTTCAGCGGGTGGAAAGTCCGGTATGATTTCACAGTCTTGTGGTCCTTTGCACATCTTCAGTCAGTGGCTCCATTGTTTGTACTGGTTTAGGCGACCTTGTACCTGCTACTAATCTACACTGTTGCATTCAGCTAAAATGCTTCTACAAGCAAGTCGAATTTAATGAGAACGGATCTACTACAGTTACATTCAGCTTCTAGTTTGGAGAAAACAAGAGTTCATGTCCTTCAGCAAGTCAGCACACTGCACGTTAAAAACACACATTTAACATGAGAGTCAGGCAGCTAGGCCTTGACCCATGCTAAGTAAGGCCTAATAGTTTATTAGCAAGAGCCTTTACTTATACCTATTATTAATATTATAAATCATATCATAATATAGTATTTCAACATTATTAGTCAGTTTCATTAGTCCCGTATATTTTGGCGGCCACTTCCCGTGGGCACATTTCAAGCGCACTTTATAGCAAAATACATTTTCTATGCAGCATTATTACACATTAGTTTATAAACATTTCATGTTAATATTGATTATATAAGCTACGCTCTCTCAAAAGCATATTCAGATTTTCATCCTTCCAAAGCAGGGAAATTGAGTACCATGAATTGGATTATAAAAACAAATATTAATTACAGTTTATGGAGCGGCTGGTATGCAGTGCTTTCGAAAGATAATGTATTATATGTAGAAGGACAGCAGAAAAATGTGAGGGCCCCATCTAGCAGCTTTCTTCACCATGCTTGCTTTGGTTTCCACTGTTCCATCCCATTTTTTGTTGACTTACTCGTTATGCCAGCATGTTCTAGCACTGCAAAGCTACTGAAAGGCACATACATGTTCTAGCTAATCAAATAGCAATACATGTTTTAAAAAATAACTTGGGAGACACAGCTTTCTTTGCATTGTCAGTAGTTATATAGTAACATAATTAATGAAGTTATTTATTTCACATTGTATTCATTGTATGAATATTTAAAATTCAGAATGCAAAATAAATATTTTTATTAAGTTACACATTTATGTGTTAACAGAAATACAAACAAATATATGTGTGCGTTTTTATTAATATTTATATATAGTATTAAATATTATTGGAATATATTTTATTTAATTATCTCGAATTTATATATTACAATATTTAAATTGCACTACTATAACCTCCATTAATAAGAAAAGTAAGACATGTTTGTCAATTTTGGACTATATTAGTGTCAAAGGTATTTTTGTCAGATGTTTTTGTGCTTTCAATTATAAGTCTAGGAGCAAGATATTGTGGTGAATGATATTTTTGAAACAATATTTTTGTCAACATAAATGTTTACCACCATACGGTGTCATTGATCCCAGTACAAGGAAAGAAAGCTTTTTGCAAAAAGGCAATGAAGGATTTGCGCTCATTACCTAAAGGCTTGTTGTGCCCTGCTGCATAAAATTGAGCATATTTACACATTTCTGCACGTAAATGATGATGCATGTTCATTACCTTTTAAAATGCGTTTACAATAGATAAACAAAGCAGCGTAAGCATATAGCGCGTGGAACTTCGAGTTATTTTTTTAGAATAACGAAGAATTGATGGACTTTTGTCGTTCTAAAGTATATTTATTTGTTTATTTTGCTTTTTTAATACTGCAACAATATTGCAATTAAAAATATAACCATAAACATAACAAAACAGTTTAGTTCGTTTTCCAGCGATGTTGCGACATCTGCTGAGAACACTTATAAAAGAATGTACTGCTACAAAAACAATTCATCACTGTTCCTTAGGTCCCAAGGTCTCACAGTTATTATCACATGTGAAAGGATAAGGAGAGGAGAGGAAACCGAGTTTAATTAAAATTCCTCACCGTGTTGTAAAAATAATGTTCTGGCTCACTTGGAAGCTTCATTGAGTAAGACACATACGTACTAGCTCAGTGCACGTATCCTTGTTTACTGTGTTCCATAAATGCAGCAAAAGTTAATTGACAGAAAGAACATTGAACGCGACGATATGGTAATTCACTAGAATTCTTACTTTAGTATTTGGAGTAACAACATTTAATCAATTATGATAACTCAGTATTGCATCATTCATTTAAAACACCTATATGCAACAGCATTACATGCATAACATGACAGGAGTTTGCGACCATGTGATTCTCTCTTTTTGTAATTTTTTATTGTGTATGTTTTCTATGATTCCGTATCGTGACATGCAGACACTAAGCAGCTGGATGCAACTTAAAAACCTAAACAGAACATGAACTCTGCATACAGCGCAGCGCTCCCTATCAAATACCACCAAGTTCTATTAAGAATTTGCATACTGAGAGCCATTATGTGTCAATGAACACACACAATTGGTAAGGCAGTTTAATGCTGAGTGTATAGAATGAACATGACCAACTGAAATACATGGCAATTGCATTACACAATCAACGATTCATTTCGAGGTAGCTAGTCCATCCACTTTTGTTGTGAACTGCCAATTTTCCCCATTCTATACGTTTTTAAGGATACAATATTCAGAGCATAAAACATGCAGCTCCGCAGATACTATGTTTCGAAAGGTATTTATAGAATGTTAAGCATGTTTGCTGTGCAGGGACACGCTGAAAGTCATACTTCTTAAAATGAAAAAAAAACAAAAAAATAAACACTGAAAAAACATCAAAATACCTGAAGCTGTTCTTCACGTGTTTGACAAATGTTCTTGGTGTATAAATGTAAACAAGATGAAAGAGGATTATGTACTGTATATTGATCAATGTTTTAATAACGGTGACCCTCTGTGAACACTATTAGCAGGAAAATGTGGTATATTGATTAAATGGTTTATAACTGCAATGACAAATGACACATATTCTGGTGAATGAGTCAACCAATTTAAATAATATGATAACACATTGATTAAAACCATGTTTTGTGCTGTGCTATACAGCGAAAATATCAGGTTTACTTTTATTCAACATGCACTCAAGTACCCTTAAATAACATAGGTTCATGTACGTGCATAACTTTTACAATACGAGTAATGGGCAAGTTTCAATAATTCGATTCATACCGAAATGGCAATGTTCTGCTTTAATATATATTTTTTGTTTGGTGGTACCTTTGCTTTTTCCGTCTTCATTGTGTTGTAGGTACCGGTAGTGGAAGTAGGTCATGATGACCTATGTGTTTCTTCATTGTGTGTTTTTGTGCTTTTTCATGCGAAATTTGTAGTGGCAACACATTTTATATTTCACAGGGAACAACGAAAAATTGAAATTATTTTACAGGTCTCTGTAGCATATGGGTCACAGTGAAATATAGGTATCTTCATTACAGTGACCCCCTAAAATCACTCTTTACATCTTTACCATGTCCATGGTTTAATCAATAGTCTATAAATGAAAGGTGGCTGCTAGGAAAGGGAAGTCCGACCAGCTTCATCCCCCCTCCAACGCCCTCTAATTTTTTTAGGTTTTTCGATCTCTTGTATGTGGATTTCTGCTGTGATTGAGTTTCACTATTCAGTGTCACTCATTGTAAACTTCAGCAAAGTGGACTTGAGTGCTGACTGCTGCCCGAATCTACCCAAGAAAGTAAAACCTGCTGTTGTACAGTTGCTGTTCAGTTTCGGTAAGAGGCTCTGTGCTGGGTACACACACAAGCATGTGTGTACAGACGTGCACATATATGGACTGAGCGAGGAAGACTACCGTCTAATTCAGTCAGGAATCTGCACACAGGTGTCACAGATGTACCCTGAATACATTGTTTGTGAACTATGCAGGCCTTATAATTTATTTAGGCATCCGCAAATAAATATTGGTGTTTCTTTTTGCCTGAAGTGCAGTGCTTCACGGTGTTACCAATTCAGGTGAACACTGTGTCCAATAGTTATTTTGGAATAGAGAAATGATTAATGTGTTTTTTCCTATATTTATCCCTAGAGATGAAGGAGGTGGGGAGAAATTTGGAGAGGGCCATTAGGTGACACACTCCAGTGCCAAGCCTGTGCATGTCCTCCCCACAGGGATAAAGGGGGAAAAGACAGCCCTCTGATACCTGAAATACCAGGAAGCGCTTTCAGAAGTCTTAAAGGAAAGGAACCAGATTTGCACTGTTAGTTAGTGGTGAAGGTAAGGGTTAAACGGGGCTATGCTGACAAAAACTTGATTAGTCTATTTTGCCATTTTGAAATGTGCATTGATGCTGTGCAAGTATTTGCCTGCCATTGGGAGTGCTTGTAGGAAGTGCTTGTCAGAGGCAGAGGGGCGGTTTGGGGGTGATGCCCACCTTCTAGAGCTCGCCACCTTTACATTTAAAACCACTCCCAAAAGCGGAAACAAGAAAAGGGAAGAGGAAACTAACGGAAGAAGAAAGAAGGACCCACAAGTTGGATAAATCCCTCCCTGAAGAGTACTCCAGGATTGTACTTCTTTCAGAATCAGTGACTAAGGCCTCCCCACGCCCCACGGGGCAGTACTGGACAGATTTGCTGGGGACACTTGAGGAGAAGAGTTCCCCTGGACTAATCTGGATCAATTGAGTCCGGAAGTGCCATAGGAGGACGCTTTCCAGACTACTGCAAGATACAAAGGTGGCTCGATGTGGACAGGAGGCTGGAGAATGCAGGTAGGCAAAGTTGTATGACTTGAGAGCTACTGGTCTTAGAAACTCTCAAGCAATAGAGCAGACCCCTTAAGGATCCCCTTGCCAACCTGAAAGTCTGCTCAGAAATAAGCCGAAATGAATAGGCCAGAAGGCCTTGATTGGATTCTCCTGGTGGCTGGAGTATGATACCAGGAGAGAAGCACACTATCAGAGCCAGTGACGCCATCCGTTAACGCTCATGTGTAACATTTTTCTTGGCTGCCTCAATGGGATACCATGTACTGTACCCATAGCTTATTTGTGAATCTCCTATGGAGGACCAGTGCCCTGGGGAACACCAGCCCACAGCAATCGTGCCATTGGGTGATAAGAAAAATATCCCACAGGGGAGCCAGCACCCCAAGAGGACCAACAGAGCACCAGAGTGCCCACACCCCTCTTATTGCCAAATTCCCATAACCAAGGGAGTGGAAGAATGACACTGCCTATCTCTCCCTGGCTACAATAGTGCTAGTAGTAGGAGATGAAGAATACCAGCTCCAACAATTCACATTGATATTGCCGAGAGGTAGAGGGACCATATGGATCACCTGTCAGCACTTCACGCAATGTGTTGGGTGGAGAGCGTTACTAGCCAGACTGTTTGGACTTGGGCTCCCCTCTGGGCTTCAGTGCAAAGAGCACACGTGGCTCACATGTGGTACAGAGACACCTAACTGCAAAACCCAAGTGCTGGCAGGCACATTAGTTTAACAAAGAAAAGGAAAGGGAAACTTGAACATCCTGCTGGGGATGACTCAACAGGGATAGTCACAGTCCCAATTAGTACCTCAAGGCTTGAATCACAGATGCAGAATTGCCCCCTGTGTCCAAAGGTAGACAGTGGCACCATTCAGAAATCTATATCTGTACTTCAGGGGACTACTAGGAGGTAAGCAGGTCTGCCATAAGAGCATTTGTGTAATTAATGATTATTGCACCTTAAGTCTCCTTGATAACATTGAGAGTGAAACCTGGAAAGTTTTCAAAATCTTTCAAGGTCTTCTAAATCAGGAACCTTTTTTCAGAAGCTCTTTTGTGCATGGATCTATAGAGCAAGTCTTGGGGTTGCCGGATGAGCTAGAGGACAAAATCCAAAGCTAGGCAAGAAACTTGTCCGTTTTCTTTGGGAAAATGTCATGTGTCCACATTGTGTTTTGGGGCATTTCCTGTTGAGGGCACTAGGCCTACCCACACAAATGAGGTACGATTTTTATCAGAAGACTTGGAGGAATGCTGGGTAGAAGGAAGTTTGTGCCCCCCCTCAGATTTCAGAGCTTCCCATCACCGAAAATTGAGGAAAATGTGTTGTTTTTGCCAAATGTTGAGGTTTGCAAAGGATTCTGGGTAACAGTATCTGGAGAGAGCCCACCAAGTCACCCCATCCTGGATTCACTAGACTGGTGTCTAGTTTAAAAAAATCCACAGGTTTGATAGGTTTACCTAGGTGCCGGCTGAGCTACAGGCTAAAATCCACAGCTAGGTACTTTCCAAAAAACACATCAGATTTCAATGTAAAAATGTGTCCATGTTGCCTTTCCTGTCACGTGCACTAGGCTAGGTAACAAGTGAGGTACCATTTTCATCGGGAGACTTGGGGGAATACAGAATAGAAGAAGTATTATTGCTCCTTGTCTTTCTCTACATTTTTTCCTTCCAAATGTAAGACAGTGTGTAAAAAAGAAGTCTATTTGAGACATGCCCTGTAATTCACATGCTAGTATGGGGACCCCGGAATTCAGAGGTGTGCAAATAACCACTGCTTCTCAACATCTTATCTTCTGCCCATTTTGGAAATATAAACATTTCCTTGATACCTATTTTTCATTCTTTATAGTTCACCAAATAAAAACCCATTGCAAGGTGCAGCTCATTTATTGGCTCTGGTTACCTAGGGTTCCCGATAAACCTACAAGCCCTATATATCCCCGCAACCACAAGAGTCCAGCAGACATACCGGTATATTGATTTTTAAAATCTCCCATAGCTGAAAAAGAGTCATAGAAGAAAATGTGGACAGAAATGGCTCTTTTTTCACCTCAATTTAATTTTTTTATTTTTTTATTTAGCTGTTACTTTCTGTAGGAAAACCTTGAAGGAGCTGAACAAATGACCCCTTGCTGAATTCAGAATGTTGTCTACTTTTCAGAAATGTTTAGATATCCGGGATCCACCACTGGTTTCACACCCATTTCTGTCATTAACTGGAAGGAGACTGAAGGCACAAAAAGTAGTTAAAATGGGGTATGTCCCAGTAAAATGACAAAACTGTGTTGAAAAATTTGGTTTTCTGATTCAAGTGTGCTTGTCCCTGAAAGCTGGGAAAATGGTGATTTTAGCACCCCAACCGTTTTGTTGATGCCATTTGCAGGGAAAAAAAACACATGCTTTCTTCTGCAGCACTTTTTTCCCATTTTTCTGAAAAAAATAAAATTTCAGCTGTATTTTGGCTAATTTCTCAACCTCCTCCAGGGCAACCCACAAACTCTGGGTTCCTTTAGAATCCATTGGATGTTGGAAAAAAAGGGACACAAATTTGGCATGGATAGCTGATGTGGACAAAAAGTTATGAGGGCCTAAGCGCGAACTGCACCAAATAGACGAAAAAAGCCTCAGCACCTGAGGCGGAAAAGGCCTGGCAGCGCAGTGCTTAAAGGATTTGGAACAACTACATCTCAGGGTAATCCTATCACAGACTTGACAAAGGGGGCTAACATGGTCCTTATGTCCAGGAAAAGGCATATCAGCAAGTCCATGAGACAACTTAACAATAGGGATTGCTATACCTATACGTTTGCATGATACAACCATTCATGCCTGAACCACGCATGTCTAAACAACGCAGTCAGAAACCACGATGCATCTTTACCATGCATGCCTTTACAATGAATGTTGTTGTAAAAGTATGATTGACAAAGGAATATGCATGGTAAATTGCACACCGTAGCCACCCCGCCCTTGCCCTAACACCCAATACCCCAACTCTGAAACCCACCCCTCTCCAGCCTCTTAAACTGCCCTTACACCTCCAACCTGAGCCCTAAAATTGAGCCTCCCAACCTGAGTCCTAAATCTGACACCACCCTACCCGTAAAACTACCCCCACCCCAAGCCATACAACTGTCCCTCCATATCTATAAAACAACATCTCCCCTCCCCCTGCACAGAGGCCTAAAACCAAGCCCCAGTTAAAACAACCCCAAACACCCCACCTGCCGTGAGCCCTAAAACCACCCCACCCTAAAACCTACCCCCACAAACCCAGCCCCAGCCCCACTTACCTCTCCCAATCCTTCCTGATCCTCTCGCCACCCATACACATAGCTAGACCACTCTCTGCATTAACCACGCAAAGTGAGTGGCTTAGGCATATGTGTGGTTAAGCCATAGTTCTGGGAGAGTTGTGGTTCAGGCAAGCGTTGTTATGCTTGTGTTGAAATTACATGCGTGGCTCTGCCCGTGTTTCCCTACATATACAGATAGATAGACTTACACAGATTCCATCCACAAATTTTGGACCGGTCTGGAGGAATGAAGGGCTATGGGCCTTCTTGAAAAAGAAAATGCATCTACCTTAAGAGGGAATACCACTGTATCCGCATTTTGCATCTACTCCCCAAGATACACTACTCTGGAGAGACTGATTGTTTTTTCCATGGGGAGTGACTATGTTGATAAGTGGCCATTCCAAGATGGCACCCATAGTTTCTTTATTTACACCGTCTCCTGGGACTTTGTTTATGTCTAGCATCGACAAGTAGCACTTTTCACGTGTGTGGGGGGCACTGGGGTTATGTGATCAAGGCCACAAGACCTAAAGGCATCCTGAAGATGTGACTTTGCCGCTATTAAATCCTGGATTTTTGCACCTCTACTCTCTTGGGTCAAGGGTGTCTACTTTGTGAGGGTCTGATTTGATTAACTTATTCCCTCATTTATCTCCCTCAGGCTAGTTGTTCCACTTCCTTGGGATGGAGGTTCTATTTCTCTGGAATATTGTGTTTGTGTAGGAAACCATTTGTTGTTTTGCTAATAATTTTGAGACTGTTTGGGAATCTTCTTGAAATTTTCAAAACTAGTTTGGCAGTCACTTCAGCTGCTGATTCAAAAGTTTCGAGTGAAGCAGGTCCCGAGAAAATTGGGGGAGAGGAGGGCGCAAAACATTTTTCCCCATGTAATTTCCCAAAGGGCTTTTATACACAACTACTGCCTAATCCGCGAAACAGAATTATACCAAATTTGCAAGAAAGCTAGATCTTGGCACAAAAAGAGAGCTTTTTGTAATTTGGTGTATAAATGTTCAGTAGTTGGAGTAATTATAGAACAAAATATTTATGTATGTGTAGAGATGCAAAGGATCTGCGGATCCGACAGATCTCAAACTGAGATCTGATTGGCTACCAACACTTCGACCAGGAAGTGGTGACAGCATCTCAGCCCAAGTCATAGGGAAAAATGGAAAAAAAGGACACAAGGGGAGAGAGTCAGAATATTCTGACCCTTATTATTTTTTAAGTGTGGCCTCAAATTCACTGCAGACACACAAATCTGCAGACATTTAAAAAAACAATCCCGATCTCCCTCGCTTGTTTTTTTTAAAGCCCCCTGGGTGGACCAGGACCTGGGAGAGACAAACATTTATATTGCAGGAAGGTTTGATCCAATAACCAACAATTATTTATTATAAAGAGAAACAGCTGCAACAAAATAAATAGCTTGGTTTCAATTTTAGTTGTGATGATTCTGCTTGTGGGCACAGCTCCAGAGAATGTGCTCACAGTAGATTCATTAAGGTGACATGCTGATTTTGTGATAATATTAATGATATGTTTTTTTAGAATGCTATGGCACCTTAAAAGGAGAAAAGGGACCAAAAGACCTACTTTAAGAGTGAGGGCTTTGAGAAGTCTTTGCTAGAATAAAATGGGCTGGCTACGGGAAAAGGACCCTTAGTATCATGCTTTTGGGTGCAAAAATGCCCTCTTTCACTGGCATTTATGGGACCAATTTAAAGGATATCACATGCTTGATGTGCAGTTTTAACATTTTAGGTCTCTGAGTCAGTAAAGAGTTAGTCCCTCCAAAAATGATAACTTGAGAAAATTATCCATGTAAGTGCTTCACTTGGTCTCTGCAGCTATCTGTTTGCCTGGCTGCTGAAATGGCTTTACTAATTCATAACTCTGATAGTTGCTTACTGCACACACTCCAGATCCTTAACAGACTGTAAGGTGTAAACTTGCTTGCTTTCCATTGACTCACTCGAAACATGTTCTATACATTTTTGGCTTTCTTGCTAAGCTAGTTGGCTCTTTATTTTGCATTGCATGGTTCTATCAGCTTGAAAATGCAAATGCTCTAGTACTAAAAACGTAAATCAATCACACAAAATTGTCCCTAAGAAATTATGACAAATGTAGGGTGGAGAAATAATGCTAAATCGCCTTTAAGAAATTGTTCACTGAATTTTTTAGCATGCCCAACTTTAGGTTTGGTGAATTCCATTTTTTTTTAAACTGGAGAGGAGAAAAGAAATATACAAATGTCATATATATTACCTAGTGGCGGTCACCACTAGGTAGTTATAGTTCGGATATAGTTTCTATAAAAAAAGCAGTAGCAGTTTTTGCTTGCCTTTATCTTTGATGTTGCTTCACAAATCTTCATAACATTTTCCCAAACAATTTGACAGTCACGTGAGCTGCTGCCTAGAATGTTTTGGGGTGAAGTGGGGTGAAATTTAGAGTGTTTCCAATGTTAATTCCCATAGGAAAAATGGAACAGTGATAGCACAAAAACCAATGTGAATTACAATTCACTACAATGAATTATGAGCAGGGCATCTCATGGCCCCCTTTGTGCTCCGGGAACCACCACCTTCCCGGGGCACATACTAAATAATAAGGAGGGGAATATTTTGGACCCCATTAGCCCAGGGGACCACCATCTCCCCAGGGTATGTGCAAGTTGGAGGGTGGGGCCATGTGGCCCCCTCATCATGGAGCCACTGATGGCCCTAGGGACTGCCGCACCCCAGGGCTGGCTCCTGCTATGTCCCAAGGTGCCCACCTTGGAACATAGCTGTTTGCTTTGGCTTGGCGGCAGCTTTAACAGCTGACACCAAGCTACAGAAAACACTTGTCATGCAATGCTAATTACCCCACAAATTATGGCACTCATGACATCGTTGATAACATCATTGATAATATCAATGTAATATTTGTAGTAACATTTTTTGTGAAAAATCTGTGTATGGTGAGGTCGCAAGTTATAGTTACGTTAGGGCACGAGTTATAGTTATTTGAGATAACTATAATTGCTGAATTTCTATGTTTTAGTGTGAGTAACTAACTGTAATGTACCTGTAATCTTTGTTTTTTTCAGTAAATTTGTATTTTTTTCAATTTCTATTTCCTAACTATAATGTCCTTGTAACTTTTGTTTTTTTCAGTACATTTGTATTTTTTCATGTTAATGAATTCTAATTAATTGTTAATCCAACCACTGCTGTGGCCAAACCCCCTATAACAACTAAATCCCTGTAAGTACTTCCTGTTAAGGTTTAATTTCTCTGAAATGAGCATCATAACAGAAAAAACCCTGGCCTTCACATTTATCCAAGAAGAGGCCACAGTTTTTTTTTTAACATGTCAGGGAACACGGGCGAAGCCCCTAGGCCCCCACAGTCCCAGCCAGCTTCCTGCCTACTGCCCGGCCAATTACTACAAAGGGAAGGGGGGCCATGTGTCCCCACTTCCAGGGCCGATTTTGGCCCCAGGGCCTATTAGACCTGACAACCTTAGGGTGGTTACCCCCAACTTTTTGCCTGCCTCCCTTCACTTTTTTGACAGTTTTTGCTGGTTTTAGAACTCTGCACACGTTACAACTGCTAACCAGTGCTAAAGTCCCTATAAAGTGCACTAAATGTGCCCAGGGTCTTTAGATTGAATGCTACTATTGGGCCTGCAGCACTGGTTGTGCTGTTGTGTAGCCATTTTAGCTATAGTTTTAGACAGGATATTTTAGCAAACTAGGCCTGATGCTGTGCACTTTAACCTAGATATGTTTTATTCTAGCTCCATTATATTATTTTAACAATAGACACATTTGCGGTCTTGTTTTATTTTCTCTATCTAGCTTTTCTTCGCCTAGTTCAGCACTACGTTCTTAAACAAGACATTTCTTTCACTCTGTGCTTTTCTCAAGGCTGTAGTGAGATAGGTTACCGGCAAAAGTGGTACGATTTGTCTCCAGTATTCACAGAAACATACACACTCTTACATGGGGATCCTTTCTCGAAACATCAGCTGTTTTATTATAAAAACACTACTTTGACTCACATATGTTAGAGGGAGATTCCAGTCAGATGACCACAACTGTATGCTCATTGCTGAATGTTTCACAGCAGCTGCTTATGTAGACTGTAGGCCTCTTGCTCATGTATGAGGTATGATGTCTTCCAAGGGGGAATCTGAAGGGCAGAATTAGAGCTTAACATGCTGTGCTCTAACATTGCCTAGTTAGGAACTATCCTTAACGTTCTTAGTGACAATATGGTAGCGTTATTTTTATGTTTCAGTCTCCTTGTCACAATTTTAGACCTATTGTGCTTCATCTTCCTAGTTATTGCAATACATTTTTTATTATCTAATATGCCGTTACTTCAATAAAACCCCATTGAACTATACTCTGCCTCTGATTGTCCTTGCATATGTGAGACTAATGTAACTGAGAGAAACGTAGGAGATCTGAGTGACCACGATTTCCCAGAGGAGTCATTTGTGCCATGCGCCTGGTTGCCCAATCGTCCCTGCTCTTGGGTAGAGATGAGGCACTGCTAGTTAGCCGGACGAAAACCCGGATTAGGCCGACAGGTGTCACCGGTATTGGTTCAGACTCAGTCCCCAGGAGTACAAGTGATTCTGCCACCCAAATCCAGTAGTCTCATTAGGATAATGAGAACCTACGCAACTGTGCCACCCATACAAGTAGCCCCTCAACCATGTCTCAGGCCTGCCATTGCAGGCCCTGTGTTTGCAGCCTCACTGTAAATGGTCCTTGCCAAGCTTTAAACTGCCCTTTTTTAAGTCTATAAGTCACCCCTATGGTTGGCCCTAGGTAACCCATAGGGTGGGGTGCTGTGTAGGTAAAAGGCAGCACACATACCTGGTTTTTTATTAAACGTCCTGGTAGTGGAAAATGCCTAAATTTGTTTTCCACTGCAGTGAGGCCTGTTTCTCTCATGGGCTAACATTAGGGCTACCGTCATACACTGTTTGAGTGGTAGATTCTGATCAGAAAGGTGTAGACAGTTCATATAGTATGGCCAGAATGGTAATACAAAATCCTGCTGACTAGTGAGGTTGGATATTATATTACTATTTTAGAAATGCCACTTTTCGAAAGTGAGCATTTCTCTGCACTTAAAATCCATCTGTGCCTTACAGCCTGTCTCCAATCCACATCTGGGCTGGGCTGGTTGACAGTTCCCTTGTGCACCAGACAACCACAAACACAGGATACTCAGTCACAACTGCACTCATCTGCATACTGAATAGGTCCTCCTGGGCTGGAAGGGTGGAGGGGCTTGAAACTTATATTTCAAAGGCTAGTGTCCCGTCCTCACACAAAGGACTGGCACACCCCCTACTGGGACCCTGGCAGACAGACCTGTAGTGAAAGGGGACTTTGTGCACTTCAAAACCACTCTTTGAAGTCTCCCCCACTTCAAATGTAATATGTGAGGCCATAAGCAGTGCATTATAGGAGCGCCAGTTATAGTTAACTGAGGTACCAATAACAACTGAATTTCAAAGGTTTTCTATGAGTAAATTCAGAACTATAACCTCCATGTAACCTTTGTTTTTTTCAGTGAATTTCTAAGTTTTTTCTAATTCTATTTCCTAACTATAATGTCTCTGTAACGGTTATTTTTTTCAGTGAATATATATATTCTCCATGGTCCCTTATATCTTGTGATGAGATCTGATTGGCTGTCAACAAACTGCAAAAATAAAGAAAAGGGGTTAGGTTATAAATACCCTTACTCACAAGCCTTGTTGTTTGGATGTCCCTGGTACCCCACCAGGCAAAAAAACTATTTTTTTTTTATTGTTCAGTGAAATTCACAGAGGATCCACAATTTTCACCATAATTTTTATGGAAGGGTAGGTCACGGGGGCATTCATATTTTATAAAAATAGAGGTGCACATGGGGCTCGCCCTCCAAGGGCTTTGTTAAGCCCCAGAGACCACCACCTCCCCGGGGCTAAAATTGATGTTAAGAGGGTATCCCCACAAACTCTCGGACCCAGGAACCAATATTTGACTGGGTAAAATTACTAATTTTAACAACGGGAGGGGCAATGTGGCGCCCCCTCCCTGGCCATATCAAGCCCTGGGCACCACCATCTCCCAGGGGCCGGCCCAAGCTAATGAAAGGAGGGGGCGAGTGGTCCCCCTCTTGGAGCCTTTATCGCCCTGAGGATCGCCACCCCTCCCCCACCGGGCCACCTCCTGCTATCTGCTGAGGCACCCATCCTCGGGAGATAGCAATTTGCTTTTGCTTGGTGGGAAATGTGACCGTTCCCACTAAGCTAAAGCATATACTCTGCTTTCAGCAAGCGTTAGCTGTCAATATGCTCCTGCTTGCTGGAAGCAGAGTTTTCATCTCTTTCCCTGCCTGCTGACATGTGGGCATGAAAACAAATAAAAGTATTGCTCCTGCACGCAGGGAGCTGCATCTCCAGGAGCTCCATGAATGCAGGAGCAAAGCTGGTTCCCACAGAAGGCAGGAAGCATCCCCATCAAAGCACACTGGTTGTCCTGGGTGAGGCACTTGTGGCTGGGCCCCGGGGGATAGGTTCACTGGGATCAAAATCGGCCCAGGGAAGGAAACTGTACAGCCTCTCCTCCGACTAATAATGGCCGGGTCCTGGGGGATTGGGTCCCTGGGGCTGTATTTAACCCAGAGAGGGAGGCCGTGTGGCTCCTACCATTCTAAAAAGGGTCTGGCCCAGGGGGATGGGGTACCCAGGACCAAAGGCAGCTCTGAGAGTGGGGACACATGGCCCATCTACCCCTTGTAGTAATTGGCCGGGCAGGAGGCAGAGAGCCATCTGGGACAGTGGGGGCTTGGAGGCTTCCCCCATGTTCCCCAAAACGTTTTTCTTAAAAAAAGAACTATGGCTTTTGCTAGGATAAATGTGAAGACCAGGATTCTTTCTGTTATGATGCTCATTCCAGCGAAATGTAGTAAAAAAATGTATTTAATATATTTTAAATAGTACAATTTTTTTAATTAAAAAATAAAATAAAAAATAAAGGTAAATGAGCTCAGCTGGACTCGAACCCCAATAGGTCTGTGGGAAGGTTTGCTACCTTCACAATGAGCTATGGGGGTTTTCTTTTTTTTTTTGCCCTTTGTGGACTTTGTAGTGAGAAAAAATATATTAAAAAGTAGGGATAAAGGCTCTACCGTGGCCCCTATTTTTGTATTTTATTTTAAATAAATGGAATACATTTTTATTATAAAGCCCTTTATGGGCTATGTGGGACTGCAGGTCCCGCTTTTAAAACCTGAAGTGTTTGCAATGGATTGGCTGCAGCGCTGCAGCCCGGCCACAGCAAACAACTATATCCCACATAGCAGGAGCTGGCCCTAGGGCGTGGTGGTTCCTAGCGCTATCAGAGGTTCCTCGAGGGGTGCACCCTCCAACTAGATCTTTTTGTGATTTTACGAGTGGATTCGCATCAGAGCTAAGGGGTCAGGATGTTCGTACCCTGGCCCCTTTTGTTTTTTTTTAACTTCTTTTGGGACGCGGCTGAGGTTGAGTCCCAAGATGGCTGAAAACACATCCCAGTAAGTGCT
This sequence comes from Pleurodeles waltl, assembly GCF_031143425.1. Lineage (NCBI taxonomy): Eukaryota > Metazoa > Chordata > Amphibia > Caudata > Salamandridae > Pleurodeles > Pleurodeles waltl. The sequence continues at coordinate 108,622,107 of NC_090450.1, forward strand.
TCAAACCAATCCCTATATGAAGGGGGGGCAGACGATACCCATTTACAACATATTTCCCTCCTAGCCAAAATTATTGCATAACATATTAATCTCTTCTTAACCCTACCCCTGACCTCATCTTCTTTCGGTACACTAAAAATTACCAAGGGGAGACTCGTCAAAATCTGCTGTTCCACTACCTTCATAATAACTTTACAGACTTTAACCCAAAAATCTTGTACCAATGGGCAATCCCAAAACATATGAATATCTGAGGCTTTCGATAGACCACATTTTGCACAGTTGACCAAGTCACCTCCTCTCATCTTCGAGAGCTTCGCTGGAGTAACAAAAACTCTCTGGACAGTAAAGAGGTGATTTCTTAATAGGGATGCTAATTTACCTTCCTTATATACCATATACATGGAGTTACCCCACCAACTTTGAATTTGATCCGCAGGCATATTCTCCCCCCAAAGAGAGTATGGCAACTTAAAATCTCCATCCTGCATCTCCACCAAAGCCCAATACCATAGAGAAACCTTCCTTGCACTCGTCTGATTATTTATTATATTGTCCACAAACTGGTTTTCGGCCCCCAACCTTGCTGAAAGCTTCTGGGACCATTTCCTCAATTGTGTATACTTCAGTCTAGACAAATTCCCATCAGTCTGTTCTGTAAGATCTTCCCAATCAAGTAATAGACCATTATCAACTAAGTCCCCCCAATATTTAAACCCTGCTCTCTTAAGAGGTAACGCTTGCACATCCATAAGACATTCAGGTGTCCCCGGAGAATCCCAAACCGGAGCCCAAAAAGTATAAAACTAAATGTTTGCCAACTTGGGGTCACCAAATGTATACCAAAAATGTGTTGCTGCACCCTTTACTGTTGTTACCATACGATGGAACATTTCTCAAACTGCTGAACAATCTGGGTTGGAGAATAGCATTCTAACATTCCTGAGATGAAATGCCCATGCGTAGTATTGTAAATCAGGAAGATCGAGGCCTCCTTTCTCCTTCCTCCTTCACAATTTCTTCCATGCAATCCTAGAACCTTTTTGTGTCCAAATAAACGAGTTGACCTTTTGTTGAAACCTGCTCAGGAGTTTACCATCCATTAATAGTGGAATAGAGTTAAAAAGAAAGTTCAACTTAGGCAGGATCATCTTCTTAACCAAGTTTACCCTCCCAATCAAAGTAAGAGGTAAGTGTGTCCATCTTAACATTAACTTACTACATTCTGTTACTACAGACCTGAAATTGACTTCTGCAATTCGCTCAACCTCCTGATCTATCAATAGGCCTAAATACCTCATAGATTTTGTTGTACGCCAGTTATCGGCCTCCAACTTCCATACCATTATTTCTGTCTCATCCGGGTTAATATGATAGCCCCAAACCCTCCCGAAACCTTCTGCCAAACTCACTAATGCCAGATAAGAGTCAGATAAATTTGAGGTGTAAACTAAAAGATCATCAGCAAATAAGGCAACCTTCTTTACTCACCCTTTGCTACTAAAAGAGGGGATTTTTAAGTCTTGCCTAATTCTTCTTGCAAAGGGCTCTATGTACAGATCAAACAGTAAAGGGAAAAGAGGACAGCCCTATCTTGTGCCTCTATTGATCTTAAGTGAGTCTGTAAGCACTCCATTCACCAAAACCCTCGGCTCTGGAGCCTGATAAATTAAACGAATTGCTCGACAAAATTTGCTGCCCAAATTGTTCAGTTCTAGAACCAAGTTTAAGTACTTCCAATTGACCCTATCAAATGCTTTCACAGCATCCAGTGCTATAATTGCCAATGGATCCTGATACGTAGGAGCTAAGTCAATGGCACCGATTAAGTTTGCTCGTGCATAAACCTATTCCGTATAAAACATTTCTGGTCTGGATGGATTAATTCACCAATTACCCCACTCAATCTATTTACTAACACCTTAGCACAAATTTTGTAATCTGTATTCAGCAAAGATATGGGTCTATATGATTCACACCTTACCGGGGACTTGCCTGGTTTTAAAATAAGAGAAATAGTAGCTTTCCGCCATGAAGCTAGTGGGAACATGCCCTTCTCAAAAATCTCTGAAAACAATTGGGCCATCGAGGGGATTATAGTGTCGCATAGGCTCTCATTATCCTAATGAGACTACTGGATTTTTGGGCGGCAAGATCGTTCACAGTGTGGGGGACTAAGTCTAACCCACGGCGAAGGACACTTGTCACCCCAAATCCGGGTTGAGCTCCGGCTAACTAGCAGTGCCTTATCTCTCCCAAAGAGAAGAGAGAATTGGTCAGCCGAGCGCATGACATCTTAGTGCTTCCCAGGGAAGTTGTGGTCACTCAGGTCCCAACCAGTTCTCTCATACACAGTGTGGTCTCATATATAAATGACAAAGGCAGTTTAAGTTTTAAAGATTGGTTTAATAAAACGACTGCATTTTAGATAACAAGGCGTGAGCCGCAATAACTAGAACCATACAACACAGTAGGATTGAAATAGTAACGAGGAGAGTGAAACATAAGAATAATGCTATCATAGTGCAACTAGATTATGTTCTCTCCTCTAAGTTCTATTTTGAGCACAGCATGTTAAGCTCTAAGCCTGCATTTCAGGTTCCCCCGAGAGGACATCGACCCTCATACCTGAGCAAACGCCTGTGATCGGGATAAGCATCTGCAACAGGGCAATCAGAATCTAGTTGTGGGTTCCTGGTCGGAATCGCCCTCTTACATGTACCAGGACTAGGAAGTGTTTTTATAACTAACACCCCGGTGTTCTAAGAAATGTCCCTACGTAAGAATGTGTACTTTCTACGAACCCTAAAGACTAAACTTCTACCACGTCTATCGGCAATGTACCAGACTGTAACCTTGACTGAAGCACAGAGCGAGCAAGAATGTATTGTTTGAGAACTTCAGTGCTGAAGTAAGCTAAACAGTGTGATAGAAGAAAATAAAACAAGACCGTGAAACTAAATAAAATGCATCTAGGGCAAAGTACACAGAGGCCTAATACTTTAAGCAAACGCGCAGAAAGCTACATTAAAAATGGCTACACTACAATAGAATCCCCTAAAATGTGATAAAATTCCACCGGAATACCATCTGGTCCCGCTGCCTTTCCCTTACTAATCTTTTTAAGTGTTTCCCATATTTCTCCCTCTGTGATAGGTCTGCTTAAATATGCCTGCTTGTCCTGTGTGAGACAGGGGGGAACATCCATATCTAACCAATTCTCAACAACATTAACCCCCACGTCCCCGTCATCGTTATATAAAGATGCAAAAAACTTTAGGAAGGCCTCCCTTACATCCTCTGGGATATCAATCTAGCCCCTGTATGTCTATCCACCAACTCGTCTATATTGCCCTGAGCCTGATCTTTCTTCACTATCAAGGGCAGTAACTTCCCCGTATTGTCTTCAATCTCAAACTGGATCTGCTTATTCACCTCCCATCTCTTCTCTTTTCTAGCTTGTAAAGCTGCCTCCAACTGCTGCCTCAGGTACCTTCTCTTATTATTCCAATATTCTTCGTTGCTTCCCTTCACCGAATCAACATCACATAATCTTATCTGATTCTCAATATCCTCCTACTGATCCCTATACTGCCTTCTTTTATGACTAGCAATACTTATAATCCTCCCCCTCTTCACAGCCTTATACGTATCCCACACTGTCCCCATAGGAGCTGAACCATAGTTAATTCTAAAGAACTCCTCAGTATCCTTCCGGAGCCAACCTATAATATCCTCTTCCAGCAATAAAGTCCTATCCAGAGTCCACCTTCTCCCTCTCGTCTCCTGAGAGCAATAAATACTTAAAGTCACTGCAGCATGATCAGACAAGTGGGCAGGGGAATAGATAATATCCTTTACTAAATCACATAGGGATTTATCCACTAAAAAATAATCAATTTGTGATGCATGTCCATACTTTCCATTATAAAAAGAAAATTCCCTAACCTTGCCTACTCTCAACCTCCACAAATCACATAATTGAAACTCTTTCATCATCAATTTAAGATATTGTTGAGATTTTGGTGTTCCTGCTGACCTAGAACTAACTGACCTATCTAACTCATTGTCTAAGACCACATTGAAATCCCCAACCATAATGACCGGATCTATACAAGCCAAAAGATCTGCAAACACTTTCTGCCGGGGTTCTATGTCATCACAATTGGGACCATAGAAGCCTACCAATGTAAATTTCCTGCCTTTCAATTAGAGAGTGACCATAAGCCATCTACCTAACTTATCCGTTTTAGCTCCCATCAATAGTGTGTTCACCTGTCGCTTGATTAGGATTGCCAACCCCCTAGTATTAAAGTTATGATCTGTACAAACATAATGACGAATCCATTTATGACTAGAAAACAGACTAGACACTTTGGGGCATATTTATACTCTGTTTGCGCCGGAATTGCGTCGTTTTTTTTTACGCAATTCCGATGCAAAACTAACTCCATATTTATACTTTGGCGTTAGACGCGTCTAACATGGAGTTTGCGTAATTTGTTAGCGTGGACACCTACCTTGCGTTAATTATATGCAAGGTAGGCGTTCCCGTCGAAAAAAGTGACTCCGAGGCATGTGCGCCGTATTTACACTCCCGGGCAAAATTCACGCCCGGGAGTGGGCGGGTCAAAAAAAATGACGTACGGCCGCTTTTGCGCCGTTTTTTAGCGCCTGGTCAGGGCAGGCGTTAAGGGACCTGTGGGCTCAGAAGGAGCCCAGAGGTGCCCTCCCATGCCCCCAGGGACCCCCTCTGTCACCCTTGCCCACCCCAGGAGGACACCCAAGGCTGGAGGGACCCATCCCAGGGACATTAAGGTAAGTTCAGGTAAGTGGTTTTTTTGTGGCATAGGGGGGCCTGATTTGTGCCCCCCTACATGCCACTATGCCCAATGACCATGCCCAGCTGGGCATGGCCATTGGGCAAGGGGGCATGACTCCTGTCTTTGCTAAGACAGGAGTCATTTCTATGGGGGTTGGGAGTCGAAATAAATGGCGCAAATCGGGTTGAGGCGAAAAATTTGCCTCAGCCTGACTTGCCCTATTTTTTGGCGCCCAAGCTCCATATCCCCCTACGCCGGCGCTGACTGGTGTACGTCGTTTTTTTTCACGCACACCAGGCAGCGCCGGCGGCTAACGCCGACTAACGTCATTGAATAAATACGGTGCCCGCATGGCGCTTCAGAATGGCGTTAGCCGGCGCTAATTTTTTTTACGCAAAACTGCGTTAGCGGAGTTTTGCGTCAAAAAGTATAAATATGGCCCTTTCTCTTTGGTTAGATGTGTCTCCTGCAAAACTTTTATATGTGCTGGGCATTCCTTAAGCAGCAACAACATTTTCCTTGCCCTAGCCCTCACCCTTAGTCCATTAACATTCCAAGACATTATTTAAATTAAACCCGCCCCCTCCCTCTGGCTCTCTATTCTCCTGTACAATTAAACATAGGTGACCCAGGATGCATAAGGACATTTTTGTAGCTTCCTCCCAACCACCCCATCCTCAACACACACCCCCAGCCCTTACTATACCCCACCCCATACCGTCCTCCCCCTCCCAAACCAGGGGAACCCCCCCATCCTTTTGACAGACCCTTGGGTCTCATTTAGAGCTCCTTTGAGCTCCCCGGTGTAGCCAGAACAGTATCACCCTTTTTTATATCATCTAATATTTCATCTGCTGAGACTGGGTCTCTGATATTATACATTTTGTTATTCTACGTCACGGGCAGAGTTGCTGGGAATTTAAGTTGAGCAGCTGCACCCACTCTTTTAAATTCTTCTAATCGTTTTCCTAGCTCCCACTGCCTATTTGATGCTACACTAGATAAATCAGACCTAATCTCGAATGAGAACTCCTCAACTTTCAAAGATCCCATCCCCAGTCCCTTCACCAATATTTTTTCTTTCAACTGATAGGTATGAAAATTGACCAGAATCTTTCATGGCTTCTTCCTATTGGGGTCTCTCCTAAACGGATCTCTATGGATCCTCTGAATATCTTTTGTGTTCTCGACCTCACTTTCCTCCACAGCAATGATTTTTTTATAAGAGAAGCCATGTATTTTTTTTTAATCCTCTCCTTCCACGCCCTCCAGCACCTTCAAAATCCTTAGATTGTTCCTCAT